>NC_090765.1:50133903-50446341 GCF_036898095.1 Palaemon carinicauda | reverse complement strand
CTTAATCAATTAATTCAGAGAAACTGTACATTATAGAAAGGTATTAATTGATTGTAACATTAAAGGACACAAATTGAAAGTTCTGATGAATGTGGAGCTTTTAATGCTAGGATTAATAAGCCAAATACTGTAATAACACTGTAAGCTGCATGAATTAACAGACTGGTAACCCTCACAAAACACAGTGGTTATATCATAAATCAGAATGTTGTTAAAAAGTATCTAGCCATAAGTCCTAGGTAAGCTCAGAAAGTTCTTGAAGTTAGGGCTTTTGAAATATAATTTATAATGTTTATATTGACAGATTGTTTTTATATTGGTATTAATTATTATTTCTGCGAATTAGATTCTTATTCAATATTCATAAGTTACGATTTAGTTGCTAACGAGCTTAATTTCTAGTCCAAAAGCTTTTTCTTTTACATGTGAACTATCTTAAGGTACTTTTAAAAGGATATTTTCACCACCACCTTCAAAAACAGTACAGCATAATTATGTCAAAATTTCATTATATTCTAAACTAATAAATATCTAAATTTACAGTAATCCTGTTCGAGGTGATATGACATCTAGTAGCTACAGAGACAGAATGCATTCTTCTGCAGCTTCTCAGTTACTTCAAACTTTTCAACAAGCAGCACTTCAGTCTGGACAAACATTAGCAATTGCCCACGCCCATGCGCGAGGAGGACCTAATACTCATGCACAAGCTCTTGCCCATGCTGGTGTCTACAACTTTGGTTAATGTAGTGATTTTTTTTATAATTTGAATACAAGCTATATTATTTATGTTAAACAGATTATCTATTTGGCTCATGCTTTGCCATTTATTCCTCTCCCCCCTTATTTTGGAAGGAACAGACTAGCGATTAACCTAGAAACAAACTGTTGCCTTGAGTTACATGCAAGAGGAACTTAGGTCGTGCAACTGTATATTTTGGCACAGTACATCAGCCATCCCCTTCTGAGAAAACATTTGGAAACAGATCTGCCTTGTGTAGACCCAATGCTCTGGTGAAATGAAAATGGCAAAAATCCAAATGATAGCTATGGCTGTCACTCATGAAGTCACAATAGAGAATCCATCAACAGCAGTGCCTCATGAACTACTGACCTCCATTAGCCAACCATGTTTTGTTTTAGGGACTTGGAATTGGAACTGCCTGTTTCTATTTATTATCATTATTATTTTTTTTTATTATTATTACTTCCTAAGCTACAACCCTAGTTAGAAAAGCAGGATGCCATAAGCTCAAGGGCTCCAAGAGGGAAATATCCCTGTGAGGAAAGGAAATAAGGAAGTAAATAAACTACAAGAGAAGTAGTAATGAACAATTAATAGAAACTATTTTAAGAACAATAAAAGCATTAAAATAATTCTTTCATATGTAAACTATAAAAGCTTAAAAAAATAAGAGGAAGAGAAATAAGATATAATAGTGTGCCTGAGTGTACCCCCAAGCAAGGGAACTCTACCTCAAGACATTGGGAGACCCTAGTACAGTCACTACCCATAGTATGTCACTACCCAAGACTAGAGAACAATGGCTTAATTCTGTAGTGTGTGTCTCACAGAAGAGCTGCTTACCATAGCTAAGAGTCTCTTCTACCCTTACCAAGAGGAAAATTGCCACTGAACAATTACAGTACAGTAGCTAACCCCTTAAGTGAAAAAGAACTGTTTGGTAATCTAATTTGTTAGATGTATAAGAACAAAGGAAAATGTGGAAAGAATAGGCCAGACTATTTGGTGTATGTGTAGGCAAAGAAAAAATTAGCCATAACCAGAGATGGAATTTTAAATTAATGCTTTAAATTTCAAATTAAGCTTCTCTTAGAACATTACATAAGAACTACCAATATCAAAGTTAGAATTAAGCTGCTCTTAGGACATTTACATAGGAACAAGCAATCCCCTTGTGAGAATATATTAAGGGAACTGTTATACTACTAATGCTAAGTAAAACATAATGAGGATAGAATTATGAAAATATAAAATTTTCATCACCAGAAAGAGAGATCTGTGTAATCCTATCAAAATGAATCAGTATCTATGAGAAAAATTAAAAAAAATTAGAGGAAGCAAAATTACTTCGAGCTCTATCATATTTAACAGATTACCTCATTTCTGTAATATAGCATCACAACTAGCCTCCTGGTTAGTTCAGCGGTAACGTGTTTGCTTACGATTCGCACGACGGCAGGTCGATTCCCTCCCAGGACCGTGAGTTCAAACTGTTTACTGGGGAGGCCACTGTTGTGGTCGGTTGCCACAGGGGTTGTTGGGCTTGCTTAGCTGATGTTCTGGTGAGCATCTAGTCTGATGAAACTGGATTTTAAACCCTTTGCCCTTAAACAGAGTTGATGACCATCAATTGTAGAAATAAGTGTCCTGCAGTAAATAGTCTGTCAGGAAAATTTAAAGTTCTCCTAATTAGGAATTTCATGCAATAAACATCTTTTATATTTCTCTCATGATGGATCAAAACCTATTTTAATACTACAGTATTAAGATAATACATATTTCAGTAGTAAAGATTGAGTGCACACCACTGTACTCCACATCCAGAAAATACTACCAATCAATACTTGTGTCATCATTTTTGGATGTCCCTTTCTCTCAGTACATATCTTAGGTACCATGGTGGGTTCCTTAGTAAGACCACATGTCTGACAGGTTTAACTTCATTTTGGATGTTGTGTAATTTTTTTTCTTCTTCTTACTTTGGTCTCCAGATGGCAAGTCTGTATTGATATGCCTCCCAAAGGAAGTTGGCTGACTGACACTGTGCCAAAAAAATGTTATATGTGTATATTTCAGCAAAATATAGTGTTTTATGTACATTAGGATAGTTGTACTTATATTTCTTAAGTATTTCCATGCATTTTAAGTAATAAATGTTTTCCGGGTAGAGATAGTCAATGAACAAGATTTAGATCAGCATTTATTTCAAAAGATAGTTTGTCCTAATAAAAATCCAATCATCCAATAATATTTTTATAAAGCAATTGTATTTTGTGATAACTTTTATATTAAGCCCATTGCTGTATTGTAGTGCATTACTGTTCAATAATGATTTTCCATAACTACCCTTGAAGCCTAAGCGTAAGAAAATTAAGTATCCAGCTCATCTGTTTCTTTTGGAATTAATTCGGGTACTTGTCTTGAGTGAGTTTAGTTATTTTTATCGTTAGTGTTTGGGGACACACATGGTGCTCCATTTTTTTTTCTCAATTATTGCCTTATAAAAGGCTAATGTTAACCCTTTTACCCCCAGGCTATTTGGAAATTTCCAACCCTTACCCCCAGGGGGTTATTTTTTTCCTAGCACATTTTGCCGTATATTTTTATTTAAATTGCTCTAATAGCCTTAATTTTTGTCATAGAGAGGTCAGGTTGGTCTCATTCTCTTGGAAAATGCCTGAATTTTCTCAAAAAATAATAAAAAATATGAAACAAAATTTTATAGCATTTTTTTGCAAGGACGTACCGGTACGTCCATGGGGGTAAAGGGATGGCTTTTGTGAAACCTACCAATACGTCTTTTGGGGGTAAAAGGGCTAAAGAGGTAGGTTTATAACAGAGTACTGTACTGTATACAGTACCATAATGTTTCACAGGAGGCCCATGCTGTAGATACCTCAGTTTTTAGTGAACACACCCAAATGATAAAAAGACCCACATGAGATGAATATCGGAACTTTAAAATTCAATTAAATCTTTTTGTTTGGAAAGTTTATCTCAAGACAGTGTTTCCCACTTTTGCTAATACTGTACAACAGTAATGTGCTGCTCATGATACTTTGATTTCTTCAGTTTCAGAATGCAGCCCTTGTCTATTATGGGCACGTAAACAATGAATGTGATAGCTGTGTTTGTGGCTCCTAACTTGGTTATACAAATCTTTTGGACACAAAAAGATTTAAAATTTTTTATGAGCGTATTTTGAAATACTTTTCATAAAGGAGATTTAGGTCGAGTTTACCTTGGATTTTATGGATTACAATTGTTATAGATTTAAGTTTCTATTTCATTTCAAGCTACGACAGTATTGCTAGTCAGGGGCTTTTAAACAATTGCTCTTGTATTTTGCTTTAAATGTGAGTTCTAGCATCCTTTCATTCAGAATTAAGCTTTTATTTTCTTATTACCTTACTTGATATTTGATCCATTAAGTGTTTAATACCTTTGTATATAATATTACAATAATCATAAAAATTACTGTGTTGTAAGATTTTGCTTGATAATATTACAGGAACTATTTTGAAAGATGAAAACTTGAAAATATGTACTTTATATCTCATAATAGAGACATTTGGTCTTCTTAATTCTACATACTGTATTACTTCAAGTTCATAGACCTCTAAAACTATTTTTCCGAGGTCACAGGTTACTTAGAAGGTCAACATCCAGCTTCTTTCAGTTTTGATGAAATTTGATAGGTGGATATGAGAAAGGTGCGGTGCTTATTTTCCTTAAATTTTAACTTTTCCAGGGTCACAGGTCTATATAAATGTCCTTATATTTTTTTTTCCATTAAACTGTAGATTGGTGATCATTTTTACAAAATATATGTACACTGGTACCTTTGAAGTTGGTGAATATATTTTCAAAATATTGTTATTCAAACAGGTACCTAGATAGTGGTGATATTTTATATATGCCTGACTGTAACTAATTTTTCCTAAAGTCAAATATCAACTGGTAGGAAGTTAGGTTGTTGCTTACCATAAGGTTGGCTTATATAAACCTTTTACACTTGGTCACTGGTTCTTTGACAGGCCTTTACATTTTTTTATGAACTTGAGAAAACTTGGTATTGGGGATCATTTTACACCAGTGATTTTGGTCTTGACAATTACAATATTTATGTTCTTGCTACATGTTGGGTAACTCCTGCAGAGAGGTACCTTCTCCATTAAAATCTACTTTCGGTCCTTATCTACATGATTTAAGAACATGGTATTTTATTTTTACGTTTTAGATAAGCAAGATTACTTTTTGAGATTAATGACTTTTCTGCCGGGAAACTTTTTTTCAAATATAAAAGTTTGAATGTATATCATGTAATGACCCCCTCCACAGCCCTTTTTTTTTGACAATATCTGATAGTAAATTATGTGATTTAACCGAATTTTACCTCCATTTCAACCGCAAACAGAACAACCAGTTCGACTACTTCGTTCCCCACCACACACTCAAACCACTTACCAAGTCTGCACTGCTTTTAGAACTTTTCAAAATATTTATCAGTATCCACAGTACATTTCATTTGTCAGCTATACCTTCAGTTGTTCTCTCTAATCTTTCTGGCTGTAAAGCTATACATAATGAGAAAATTTGATTTTCAGAGTAAATAGATCGTGCTTAATTGTAATTTCCTTTTTTATAACTGCTGCAGAAATTTTTTTTCTCTATTTTTTTCTGTTGTTCTGTTTACTGTATGAATATGACAAACTGTAAGGGAAGAAATAAGTAGGTCTGAAAAGTTGAGAAATCTTACACAAGATAGGTTGACTTATTGAGCAATACGTGATATTTTTCCGATATTGAATGCTGTAAAGGTTTGCTTGGCTTTTAAGGCTATTCAACTCTATTTCCATTTACAAACTGCCCAAATTTTTGCTTTAAATATAATACCATTTAGAATATAAGTGATAGAATGAATGAATTTCTTATTCCATTTTAAATGTAAATGAAGTTTATTTATTTTTTTTTTTTTTTAGAAATGTGTAATTTTACTAAAAAAATGTACGTAGTATTTTTTCAGAAGCATCTTATACATAAATGTTTTGGAAGAACATGTTGGGATAACCATTATACAGTATACAGTAATTCATAATGTTCACTTTGCAGTGTTTGACTTTTGATCTTAGTAATAACCAAAGACAAAAAGCATTAATTGCTTCTCATCTCAATAATGGCATTGTTCCTGGAATTGCTTTACCAAATACTAAACTAATTATTGCAAATACTGTACCTTGCGTACATATTAATGACGGTAGTGTAGATGGTTGTATATTAGTCCTTTTTATTGTTTCATAGTTTCATAAATATGCTTTATAAACTGTGAAGTGAGGTTTGTAATGCATTTTTCTTCAATCTTGCTACAAGTTGGCTTCAAATGTCAAGTTTGGTGGTTTCACAGAATATGAGAACTGTCTCTAGTTTAACTTAAATCCAAAATATTTCTATTATGTTATGTTAATCATTAAGAATTTGTTGTAATCTTTCCCGCACACAGTAAATGTAAAGTTTAAGAGCAAACTGAAGAGTATTAGAACAGTTTTGTTTACTATAATCATCAATCATTGATTGCATTTTTCTGTTCAATATATCCATGTACCAGCACTTCCCCAGACCCTTATATATTGCTAATGATCATCCTGCATACTGTTGTGATTTTGCAGTGTCAACAATATCTACTTTGCTTGATCAACTTTGTATTACATAGGCATACAAATGTGGGCTAGTGAGTGCCTCTGTGCTCTTTTTTATCATATTTACTTTACCTGTTCTCCAGCCAAACCTTTATGCATTTGGGGTTTTCCTGGCTGGCTTGCAGCCATCTTCTGTGTCCATTTTGCTAAGGTCCAAAATGTTCACCATAGAAGACAGGAAATTTTTCAGGCCTGAACTATAATTATTTGCCTCATTTTGTTCAGAAAAATTTTATAAACATGGGGCCCAGGCTCCAGCCCATTTTTCTTTGTATTATTTGTTTGTAGCCGTGACTATGCCATTCCTTCTTCCTACTTACCCTTTTTGTGAAACATAGGTAGGACTTTGTCTCAATCATATGGAGTTTTACAAAGACTTTTTACAGGCTTCTCTACAAGACATTGCTAACAGATTTGACCCTGAAGACAGTGTTTTTAATGACATTTCTCCTTGAAGTACTATTAGCAAGCTCCATGCCATGGCATATGAGGTCACTTTTGTAAATAATTGCTCATTAATTGGGTTGTCTTTTGCCTTGGTTTTCTTGGCCCAAACACAATCCTTGGTGGACTATGATTACACAGTCTTGCCCTTCACTAAGTGGGCTTTACCAGCCTCTTCTGAAGATGGTACTGACCAATACTTGAGACTTAACTTCAACAGATGGCATTTGCATCTTTCATCCTTCAAGTTCTTTCCTAATAACCATTCAATCGGTTAGAAAACGATGCTCTTTTTGTCTATGTTGTAACTAAGACTAATTTTGTATCAATTGAGGATGAAGACCCTCAAGGGGGGCTCTCCACTTCTGCAACCTTCAAACATTAGCTTTGTGTTAGCTGCCATTATCAGGTAGCAACCTGGAGGTCTTTTTCACCTGTCACCCACTTTAAACATTTTCATGTTTTAGTATTTGAAATAATTATCTTGTAGGGCCCTGGTTACAAAGATGCAAGGCTGGAGAGAATTCTCATTTCTCTTGAACAACCTTCACTAACTTAACCTTGCATTCATGCCCCAAATATGTGAGTACTGTTCCACTAGATCTTTTCCTTTGAGTGCAATGTTTTTATTTTAGCATCCTAACTCCAAATATTGCTTTAAAGAGCATTAGACCTGCAGTATCAGGCAGAGGGAGCTCTTAGTAAATGAAAATTGACATCTGAATATATTTATCTTCTCATCTTATCTCATGTGTCCTTTGAATTAACTCTACTTTCATCCTCCAGCTAAACTTGTAATTACTGTAAGGCATTTTGTAATTAATAGGGTTGTATTAAAAGAGTAGTGCTTTATAGCATTAACATGTTTTTCAATACAAATAAATTTATCATACTGATATTGCCATTCTCCCTTCCTCACGTTGATGTTATTCATTTCTCATGGTACAATGAAACGAAAGACAACAAGTACCATTATGCAAGGGTTTTGTCATGGGCATCTTTATTAATGATATAATGATATAATACAACAGGAATAGCTTGATATAACAGGAACATCCTTTATGGAAATAACGCAACATATGATTTATGGGGGTTGTATTGAAAAACTTGTTTTATTCTGTAAAAACACTATCCAACAGAATTGCTTAAATCAACAGTGTAAGTATTAACTGTATGCCAGTTAGGGGAGGATGAAATTAGAAGAATTTTTATTTTTTATTTTTAAAAATTGATTTTATAATGTTGCTTTTTCTATATAACACTGCCACACTAAAATGCCTCATTTTAGATTTAGGTTTTATTAATTTAAGATTCCTTTTTTTGTCATATTGATGCTAATTATAGATCTCATTTTCCTGTTATCACTGCCACCAAGCTTTCAATGGGATATAATGTCCCAACACAATGTGTTTTAACATGGAATTTGGCTAAACTCCTTTTGGAAAGTATTTTTTGTATGTTTTCTGGATCCCAAATTCTCTTGAAAAAAACATACCTTAGATGTAGGCTTCAACAGCAGCTTGAGCTGGCAACTAGGAGCCTCAACGTGTGAACCCTTTGTGTAAGTTTAGGTGAATTGACACAAAAAGTTTGCACACTGTTTGCAATAAATACTGACCATCACATCTTAGCTTCGTTCATAGGTTAGGAGCTTGGAGCTTCTTGTACTCATTAAAAGAAAGAACAAAAAAAAATACAATTCCAATTTAAGCATACCCAGGAAATTCACACACAACCCACATGGTAGAAAAACTAGCCATCCCTTCATGGAAATAGAAAAGTGGGTCTCCAAAGCGGATCTCTGGCTTCAACTTGGAGTATACCTGCCTAATTAGCAGCGTTTGATGAGAATATGTTGTGTTAAGATAGAAAGAAGACCCAATTTTTTAGTCAGAACTTCAGATCTTGGATAGAGTAACCCTCTGTTCCTAACAGAGAAATCTCGGATTCCTCAGAAATACTTGAACCTTGTGAACCCAGCCTTCTGTCACCTAAGAGACCATGGATAAAGCCTTTCTCAGAGAATACCCCATAAAAAGTAGGTTTGTTCTCGGGAGTGTTAAGCTTGGCAAAATTCCTGTATATTACCAATGATAAGACCAGTCCAAACTCCTGGCTACCTTAAAGATTTGTTACTGCAAATATTATCCATCAGGGAAACTTAAACATTTCCTCAAACATCTGCAGTAAAGATTACATTTGAATATCTGTTGGTACTTAATATTATTTTATATTGTACTAGTATACAAAAAGCACAATGAAAAGAAATACCTCCAAGGAACTGCTCCCAAACCTTTTGAAAGTCCATGCTGAGAGCTCTCAAGATGCAGAAAAAAAAATGTGAGTGTTGATTTTGAAATTAATCAGTAGAATAGCAATGCCTTTAAAAGTATAAATGAAATATAATTGGTGGTAAGGTCAAGACCAAGACAAAAACTTAAAAGCATTGAGGTTTATCTTCCACATGATACCAGCCAAATGAAGCTGGTTTGGGAAAGCATATTTTGTATATAGTATGCAATTTGTTGTCTATAATCCCTGAGGTCCCATAGTGGGTATTTGTAGGGAACAACCAGGATAATAAAAGTTAGATAATGTTTAGGATTGATAGTATATTTTATTGCGTTAGAATTTAAGATTTGACTGTACAAAGGATAAAATTGAATTTTAATTTTTGTACATTTCAAAATTTGAATGTGTAATATTAAAAAACCATGTTTACCAGTTCCCATACGTAGGCATGATACAAAAATCATTGTTGGCCGAATCCTATCTCGCCTCAAGTTCTGATTTGAACAAATTACCATACTTTCCGCACACAACTTATTTAGTAGAATAAATATCTTTTGTAATTTGCACTTGCTTAAGTATTGCTGCTCTTCATAATTTTAATTCTTTCTAACATCTTATTCAGTGAAAAACTGTTTATCACATATTTGTTGGATGGAAAACCTCTCCTTTTTTATGGCTAATTACAGTTTTGTTATGAAAATTTCATCATTGTTATAGAGTCTTTATATAATTTCATGTTTTTGGCACACTGTACTACTGAATAGTTGAATCTTTTTCTGCCATTCCACTAGGATTCTTTAGATGAGTTTCTTATCATTACTTTTGATGAATTCCTTTGCTGTTGACCAGCTAACAATGGTTTGCATTGTACTAAATGTAATATATAATTTATTTTCAAGGTCCCTTATATATTTTCCTTTACCATATCCAATTATTTTCTCCTCTCAGCATTAAACAAGGAAACATGCAATAATTGAATGTATATCCCTTCTTCGTGAACCTAGAAACTAGTTGGATTAATTTACTTTCTGCATACTCGTCTACATTACTGCTGTACACTTTAGTTTAAGTGGAGAACAATATGTATACTGTATAGTACTTTGAAATGATGGGAGGTTTCAGACTGTGGAGTTTTTACTGGATGAAATACTATTTCTTAAAGATAAGTTTATGCTGACTTTGAATTTAGTCTTGTTATACCTATTCCATGTGCATATCATGCACACTTAATTAAATTTTATTTTTGCTATTGATTTATTACATATCCAGTTAAACTGATACAATAAAGTTGAAAAGAATTATTATACTATAAGGTACAAGAATAAAACAGTCACTTATTTGTTCCACATTTAAGACAAAATCCTGGTAAAAACTATAACATACCGAACTGATTTACAAAGTCAAATAGTGTACCATGATACAAACAACTAGAAATGATGGCGTACAAACAAATGATAGAAAATAGAATGATTAATTCACTCTAGAATTTGGAGGTGTCTATGTCCACATGACACAAGTAAATCTGATTCCCCCAGGTTTAATATTGTCTTAAAAGGAAATAAAGATTTAATAGCTATTACATAGACTAGTGAATAATGCCTGAAAAGAATCTTATACTGTCCCAGTATTTACCTATGTATTATAATTATCCAGCAACATGAGTCATAATTAGAATAATGTTTTAAAGGAGAGAGGTACCTCTGTTGCGGGAGGTATCCTATTACATAAAAAGATACATCCATAAACTGAATTCTCACAGCTGATTAATATTCTATATAATCAGTATGTAATAGCATGATATGAAAAGGAATCAAGTGTATGGTAACTTTCTCAGAAGAGCATGGTCTAGTAATAACATAGCTAGTCTGTTGACAAGTAACTGTTCAATATTTTCCAATCTTCAATATTACAACCAATAATGTAACTTAGACGCTGGGGAAGATTCTATAACGGCAATATTCTTAGCCTTTTGAGTGCCAGTTTCTCACCACAAAACTTGGCACTTAAGCCCCAGACTGGTTATTGGGGACACCTATCATCTTAGTACAGAACTATTTTCTGTTGAATAGCTAAATAGAGTTGTGTTCGATTGATATGTAATTTTGAATATTTTGTAAAGTTTTCATATGCATAAAAGATAAAATGAACAGGAATTAAACTGGTAATAACTGGTCATGGAATATATCCAATGTCACCAAAAGGAGTAGAAATATCTGGATGTAAAATATGTTCAAATTCTCTGAAAGGGAAGAACATAGAGGACCAGGGAAACATCTTTTTGTGGTTATTCAATACGATATTGAGCAACCTTTCCCATAGAAAAAATCACTTGTTGGGAGAGAAGAATATCTATTACCCATGAATTCAACCAACTAAAGTTTTGTTCTTGAAAACTAATTGGTAATTTCATCCAAGAAGTCTATTTAAAATAGTTTTTTTTTTTTTTTTTTGCCCAGAACTTGGTGACCCAAGTATCAAAGATGAGATGGACAAAGGATGAGGAACAGTTGTTTTGAAAAGCAGTAGGTATGGATGTAAAAGACCGAAAGTCCTTAAGAGGGCCCAGGGATGGTTGAAGACTTGAACCTAATTGGAGCTCAAGCAGAAAGGGTGTAATTTAAAAAGAAAGAGAAAAAAAAAGTAGAGAAGTCTCTTAATGTACATCCTTTGAAGGGGAAGGCCTACCTAAAAACTCTTATGATGATGATCTAAATATTCTGGATCACACCTCATGGAAGAACTAGGGGAACAAATATGGTAATGAAGCACCTAAAGTTATACCAATATGGTCGCATTAAACAAGTTCATATAATTTGTGATCTTGTAAACATATAAACTGTTGTAATTGATTAATGGAATTTTTATATAATTAATCATTTGAAACAAAAATGTGAGACTATCAAGTACCTTGTATTTCTAATCATGACATTTCTATGGCAAAAGATCATTCATTTTTAAAAGTTTCAAAACTGCATCAATAAGATAAATCCTATTGTGTAAACTTTAGCAAACATAATGATGTACGAAACTTTAAAAGTTCCTTAAAATATTTTAATTTCTCAGAATCCAACAATCTTCTTGGTTTGTATTTGATTTTCAAGTTACAATATGGAAATATATTTTCTATGCTTAAGAGTTTACAAGAGTAATGAATGTTTACTTTAATGCTAACTCGATGGTCGAGTTAACTTCATCATTCTTGTAGTTTTCAGTGTAGAAAGTGATCCTTTCTCTCTTAGAGGGACTTTTTTTTTACAGTATGCACAGCTGTAAGCAGCAAATAAAAGATAAGTCGATTTAATTGTCAACATTATGCAATAATATGAAGCACTTATGCCTGAAGATTATATGGTATCGTGGCACCACCAACTTGAGAACCATAGATTATAGGTCTCAGGAGCAACATCAACATGTTAATTTTAAATGTTGCTTTATTTTCTTTATTTTTCCTGAGGAAATTAAATGAATATTTGAAATAACAAGATTCGCAACAAAGCATCTTAAAAAATTGTCAGTGCCATTTATATATAAGATAATCTGAAAAGTACATTATTTGGTAATTACCCGTGTTAATAAATAAGATTTTAAGGGGTGCCTTATTTAATAGACAAAAAATATTGTACATAACATTTTTTTTATATGTAGTATATATAAAACTATTTATTTTATCATAATTTTAACTCAAAATGCCTAAATATATTACCATACCAGTTATATTAAAGACTAGACTAACTTGATTAACATAAACATGCCTTTTTCTAAGCAGCTAAATTTGGAATGATATTTATGATTTGTATGTCCACACGGAGGTGTGACTTGGAATTGCTACAGTTATGGTCATTTAGATGCTAAGGGCATTATTCACCTTATTTGAGCAAACAAAAATATCAAAATCTAATAGAATGTAATTAATCCAGCAACCTGTAAAGTTTGCAATCCTATTTTTCCCTTGAACCATACAGCAATCCACGTGTGATCATATACCTAAATATTCATATTGTTGTGATGATTTATTGTGTTCAGATGTTCAAACTTTAATTAATAAATTGTGTAAATAGATCATTAATGTTCTTTTTATCACCTATCAAATAAAACTCATCACAGAGGACAAGTTAATGTTGGAACAACCATTGAAAATTTGAAAGAAAATTAAACCTGCTGTTTGTATAAATATCTTCCGAATAATATTATGACTGAAAAAATGTGTATTCTCAGTAAAGATTTCCGTATGTCTTCATCATTAAAAGTCAATAGGTAGGCCTACCCTTCAAAATTCCATTCGTTGCAGTCCAGACTTTGCCAAACTGCATTATCTCATTCTTCCCAAAGCTCCCTGAACAGACGGTGTGACTAGAGCAATGCTTCTAGCTAAGATATTTTGATCTTGCCAGTTATTAATGATCTCATGATTCCCTGACGTGAATGTGAACGGAGATGTAATAAGACATATCACTGACTATAATACAGTAATTCATGAATTTAACCTTTATGAATAAAAATGAATTTTGCAGTCTTTCCAAGGCTTAACTTCTTCGTAATTCCTCTTCATTTATTAATCATTGAACAAAACCATTTTAATATTAACAGGAAAGGGATCCATTCTAATGCTTGCACGAGGACAGATAAAGTATGCATGATATGAGACAGCATTAATGAATGAGTATCACAGTAAGTATATATTAATGAAATCTGTTGAGACTTAATTCTTTATCTCAAAAGTTGAAATTAAGGAAGCTTGGTCTTTTTTTATATTTTTTGATTATCATCATTTTATGTTATATTCATATCAGTTATAAAAAGATATATATTTTACTGAATTTTTATATTGTATCATATAAATAAAAATTTCTATTATCGAGGAAGTTGGCTATTTACAAAAGTAGTGTATGCCTACGTGTCAATATTTTCAAGTGAGTCTTCTATAATTGATAATTCAAATAGCTTGTTAATATATATAACATCTATAACTAAACTAGAACCTCTGAAAGTTAAGGAACTTCCTAGTGATGCTTCATGTATAGTTTATTCCTAGATTTCTATTGTCTCTTGATGTTGATATATTTCCTATTCTTTTGTAAATATTGTCTGAGTCATATAATACAACTATATATTGCTTTCAGCCTTAATTCATAAAATTTGCTTAAATATCTTTGTAATGAAAATTAACTTTTAAATCATTATAGAGTGGCTTTTAAAAGTAAAGTAGTTATCCATTAAATAATGTTTTCTTTTATAAATGTACGTACCGTTTTCTTTTTCTAAATATCGAGAACAAATTTCTAGCTAGCATTTTTCATGCCGCAACTTAAAACAGCTTTCTCATACATTTTATTTGTATTTTAAATACTATATGGTGATTTTAAAAATTTATTTAACATTTTAGAGTTCAACTACCCTATAGAATTTTTTTTTTTAGATTGTACTTTAACCAAAACAGAACCATCGAACCCGAGTATGGTGGAGGTCTCTGATTGGCTGTATCACATCATTGCCTTGTTGCCCAGGCCAGATCTAGGGAATTTGCCCCAAATCGGAGAAAAACCTATTGGTTTTGGGGGACAAGCTTGGGGACTCTGCATTTTTGGGGAACTGTGGATAGTTTTAACATCTACAGTAACTGTTAATTATTGGGAAGATTTGATATTAGTTAGATTATGCCTAAATAATTTGCTGTATAAGCAAATATAAAAAAAAACATAAAATGGAATGGCCGCCAATTGATGATGCCTATGGATAATGAGTTGAATATTTTGGATTTTTTCATTGTTATGTTAAAAATGTAAAATTTAAGTCTTCAATCATATTCAATTACTGTGAGTGGTTTATGTGTTTACATGTTATCCTTGTGTATGACACAATCATATATATTTTTAATATATATTTCAGAAATAGGGAGAAATTGTTTGGATTTAGGGAAATTTTACGGCTTGTCTAGGGAAGTCTTTTTGCAGCTAAAAAACAGGGGTGCCATTCGTACGATAATTATCGTACAAGTACGATTATTTTAGGTCCAGTACGATGTACGATACATACCTTAGGTATATAAATGTGTGTGTTTAATTAAACAATTATACTAAAATATTTTAAAATAAGTCAATCATGTAACTCCTTAATAATTGTATTGAAACTGTGTACGATAGTTTTGGTTAAAATACGACAATTTTAAGGCTCATGTACGATAATCCAGTCAAAATAATCTAGCAACCCTGCTAAAAAATCTTCATTGCAGCCTTAGACATGGAGAACGAAGGACGTGTCTTTTCCCTAGTGCGTCTGTTACCAAAATTGAAGGCAATTGGTAAGAACACAATTTTCAGGTTGATTTTCTAACGTTCTCGCGGATTTTTAATTCATTTATACGCTAGAGTTTCGAATAGCCAGCAATTTTCTTATAGATAGGCCTATCGAACTTGGATAGGAATTTGTCATACGTTGTGAAAATCTTTTCAAGCACGTGAAGGTTGTCTTACAATGGCCTCTTCTATTGTTATTTAACAAATGATTTTAGTTTTTTTTTCTTTTTTTTGAACTAGGAACACGTTAGAGGCTTTTAATCGTAATTGATATTGGGAAGATATTGTAGCAGTGCTTGCGGTCTTCGGCAAAAAAATTGGCATTACTCAAAAGCCGACATTTCTTTTTGTTTTTATTTAGGACACAGTGATTTTCAGGGCACTACTGAACCTAATAAACCCACCTAACCTAGCCTAGGGGCCCTGTATCCCTACCTAGGCCTACCAGGGGGGAGGAGAGTCCCCCCTGCGACCCCCCCTGAAGGCCACAGTGAATTTTGGGACACAACCGAACCTACTACAACCACCTAACCTAGGGCCCTGTACCCCTACCTAGGCCTAGCCCCTGCGAGCCCCCCCCCCCCCCCCCCCCCCTTACAGCCACTACCTAACACATCCATCAAACCAAATCCAAAGTGATGGTACTGCTGTATACATTGTTATACTATCACCATTATAATATACTCTATAAATTAATGAAGCTTACGACCTTAACCTGTTGGTTCATCAAGATGTGCTGCTGCTTTGAGGAAAACGTGAAGCCGTTGCGAAGGTTCCTTGACATGCAAGACAATTTTTATTTTGTAAAATTAAATTGTCTCTGGCACAAATCCACTAGGTTTTCATTATTCCCCGAATAATTTACAAATAATTCATTGTAAGTTAGGAAACAGTCAGGACAAGAAGATGGAATTTCAACTTCTTGTGCAACATGAGATGACGTGCTTGCTATGGCCTCCATTTCTAAGAACGAAATGAAATGCATAGGAAAGATGATGTATTGTCGCGCTGTGATTGGCCAAACATGTATGACGTCATAGTGGATAGGCGCTGTGATTGGCCAAACGTGTAAGACTTTATAGTGGACTAGTTTGTTAGCGGATTATAGTGGTTGCAGGGCTTATTTAAGCAAATACAAGACACAGTCAACAATAACAACACTTAGAAAAAATCTGGGAGGAAGACATGAGTAGCGTGAGTTTGATCGTCGATATATAAAGAACTAGGCATTTGCGACAGATAATATTTTACAGAAATACTACAAAAGACTTGCTTTACTCGGGAAATATATTATTATAATAGATTTTCCATAATGGATGAAACTGTAATAATACCCAAAGGGTCAGTTTATGGTAATATTGTATTACAGGGTGAGATTTCGAACAGAAAATATATGTTTTCCTCAATGAAACCCAGTTGGTATAATCGCTTTTCGATTTTCACCTTGCGAAAATTTAAGCCGTAGCCATGAAAATTTTAGGTGTTGGTAGACTATTGGAAATTTATTCCTTAGTTTTAAATAAATGAGGCCAGTGGAGAACAACACACGCACGCGTAATAAGTACAATCATATTTTCTTTTGATACACAATTGGTTGCAATACCTTTCCATGCGCAACGTATGAATAGGCAATCCCTTACAAATATGCATAGATATTAACTTGAAATAACTTTGGTGGTGTCCTATCAGTAATATTAGAAATTTGTTTGAATAGATTACTTTATTTCATTCCTCGGTAGCATTGTTCCTCCCTGGTGTTCAAAGCCTAGTTTAACAGCTAGCGTTAGCCACTTCCACCCCCCCCCTCTCTCTCTCTCTCTCTCTCTCTCTCTCTCTCTGCTCTGCTCTGCTCTGGAAAACGCATGAGATCAACTTCGGTCCAGAGAGAGAGAGAATTGGCTGTGATCATCAATAGCCAGGGAACTTGGTGTTGCATGTATCGTAAATCATTAGAGTAGACTTTTATTTAATTTATCAGTTACTAAACACAAATTCAACATAGCCCTCAGCTATAAAATCTTGGTAAATTTTTTAGTAAGAGTTCCAAAAAGGCTCAAACTATAATTTATCAGATTGATAGTACAGTAATTAAGGCTTTTTTATTGCCAATATGTCATCTTTTACAATTCGAACTCAAAATTTGATTTTTTTTCGTTGGAAAATATTGAAAATTTTTAAATGGCCAATTGGAAACTAGCAATTGGCCAGTTTTTTTTTTTCCATCCGTCTTAGCGTGAGTGGTTTAGGTCTAATCAAAGTTCGAACTTTTCGTGAAACTTCACATTCAACATTGCCTACATACGTTACATTCAGTTTGGGATAAATTTCATTAAATGATTTCAAATAGAAATTAGTCTTATTACATTTTAGGGGAACCAGGAACCGAAGACAAACACGAAACTTAAGGACAGGAAATCATCTACTTTATTAGCCGCTAGGTGGCGTACACAAAGTTATCAGTTAGGATTTCACACGTGTATTCTACAACATTCCCCTTCCTTGGAAAGGAACAAAAGTATTAAAACTTGGTCAATACCATAAAATGCAAAATCTCTGGGAGAGTATCATGTAAAGCACATAATAACCAAATGCAAAATTCTCTGGAGATTTGTGTGGATAATACAAATTATTGAATGTGGTTTACAGGGATTTCAGTTCAAGATATCAGTAAGTATTTGTGTACCTTAGTTAATACTTTTTATATTCATTTGACAGACATAAATAATCATGATTTATGGGTAAGACATTGTCAAAAGTTCAATCAGTACACAATTCTTATATAGTAAAAAAAAAAAAAATAGTATTTACTGGCTGGATGGGGTAGACTGTCCATGCCAGCTGACTATCAATGGTGGTTTATTCTGCCATCAGTATAAATAGCTCAGTGCCTACACATTTATATTTGTGTGATCAGTTGTTGGGTAGGTTTCATCAGTCTGTTAGTGGCGGGTTGGTTGCTGATGTTCGGCCTCGAGTTCGAGCTGGCGAAACCTTAGACGGTGTGGTGACATTTCCAGCGGGGATGGTCTGAGCTGCTGTTGTCTCGGGAAGAGTTTGCGGTTCCGTTGGCCATGCGTCATCCTCAGTGGTGTTTCCGAGCCAAGCTGGGCTACTCGGGGAATCAGAGAATGTGACATGACGCGGACACAAGAGCACACGATTTCGACGTAGAGCTCGGCCGGTGTTGTCGCAAGTGATGGTGTAAGATCTTGGCTCTGGGCCATATCCAATGACGGTACTGGGAGTCCACCTTTTGTGAGCGGCGTCCTGGTAGAATATAGGTTGGTTCGGTAGGAGTTCAGGCAACTCCATGCTGTGTTCATTGTATCGTTCTTGGCTTGCTTCCTGCCGACTTGCTTGATATTTGTTAAACTTGTTATCGCTAGGTGTGCGGTTGCATGCGGGCAGGGTTGTTTGTAGCTTCCGTCGGAAGAGAATTTCCGCGGGTGACGGGAGCTGAGGACCGAGGGGTGTCGTACGGTAGGCTAACATTGCCCTATCTGTTTCCTCTGCAGATTTATGGATAAGTGCCTTCACGCTACGGATAGCACCCTCGATAAATCCATGGGATTTCGGATGTAACAGGGAGCTGCTTATATGCGTAATGTTGTACGATTTTAGCAAATCTTGGAAGGGTTGTCCGATAAACTGCGGGCCATTATCGGTGATGATCTTACTGGGTATACCGAATAACGAGAATGTGCTGCTAGTCAGCTGAGCAACTGTTCTGCTTGTTGAGTCAACACTTAGTTGGTGAATGACGGGAAACTTGGAGTAGTAGTTGGCGATAATCACATAGTTCCGGTCATTTACGGTAAACAAGTCCATGCCGAGGGTGTGCCACGGTTGGTTCGGGAGGTTTGGAGTGATGGCTTCCATGGGCTCCTTGGGTTGTGAGGCTTGGAATGTCTGGCATTGTTGGCACTGATTGACGAGTTCGATATCGCGGTTAATACCTGGCCAGAATAAACACATCCACGCACGGGCCTGACATCGCGTGATGCCTTGGTGACCTTCATGAATAGTTTCGAGGTACTGTGTACGCAGACTTTCCGGGACCATGAGCTGTTCACCCTTGATTGTAAGACCGTTTTCGATACTGAGTTCGTCGCGATATGGCCAATATTTATGGATCTCGGCAGGCAAGTCTCTCTGTTTCTTGGGAAATCCGCTGATATACTTCTGCAGTAGTACGAGTTCATCGTCACTAGCTGTTGCGCCTCTGAGTTCCGCTAGCTTGTTGTTGCTGAACTGTACATAGCATACTTTGATATTCAAGTCTATCGACTTGTCGGCGCCGTGTTTTGGGAGTCGCGATGAGCTGTCGGGCAAAGTCATCTCCCTCCCGGGTTTGTACTTTATATCGTAATTGTAGCGCTGAAGACGCACGATCATCCATTGCAGCCGTGCTGGGGCGGCAGTTAAGTTCTTCTTACTGATCATTTCGAGTGGTTTGTGATCAGACTTGATGACAAGTGGTTTGCCGTAAATGTATGTATGGAAACGTTCGGCACCGAAGACGCATGCCAAAAGTTCACGTTCAGTGTTGGCGTAGCGCATTTTGGTGTCAGTAAGACTTTTCGATGCAAAAGCAATAGGTCAGCCATCTTGAAGTAGTGCCGCACCAAGGGCTTCTTGACTCGCGTCTACTTGGATTGCAGACGGCTTTGACGGGTCAAAGCAAGTGAGAGATCCTGCTTGGCAGATAAGCTGTTTTACGGACATGAAGGCTTCGTCGTGTTCAGGATGCCAATGGAAATCAATGTCCTTTTGAATTAACTTGCGCAGCGGGGCGGTGTGGTCACTTAAGTTGGGTACGAACGGTGCCAGATGGTTCGCCATTCCGAGAAACGATTGTAGTTCACTGATGAAAGTCGGTGCTTTGAGCTGAGTGATGGCTTGGACCTTGACTGGGTCAGGTCGGACTCCACTTTTGGAATAGATATTGCCAAAGAATTGTACCTCTGACACGGATATCACGCATTTCTTGGGGTTGAACACGAGTCCTCTCTCTCTAGCTCCATTGAAAAGTGTGGATAGTCTCTCGGAATGCTCTGCTGGTGTGGATGAGTATACAATAATATTGTCCGCAATTGACACAACGCCGGGTAGCCCTTGCAAGATCTCTACCATCGCTCTCTGAAACAGATCCTGACTTACGTTGAGTCCAAAAGGGAGCCTTCGGAAGCAGTACCTCCCGAATGGGCTGTTGAATGTGGTCAGCAGCTGGCTGTCATGGTCAAGTGGGATGCACCAGTAGCCATGCTTTGCATCCAGCTTGCTGAAAACTGTTGCACCAGCAAAAACATGTGTTAGTTCTTCCACAGTCAGCGTGTGGTGTTGACCTCTCTTTAGAGCACTGTTGAGGTCTTTTGGATCCAAGCATATTCTGAGAGATCCATCGGGTTTTGTCACATAAGTAATACTGGACACCCAATCGGTTACTTCAAGACCCACCATACGATTGAGTTCACTTTTGATCTGTTCGCGTAGTTGAATGGACGCTCGTCTCGGCGGGTGTCTTACTGGGTTTGCGTCATTCGTCAGAGTTAGTTTCTGCTCTGAACTGAACTTACCGATACCCTCGAACCGGTCAGTGAAGTGACTTTTCATGTCTTCTAATTAGGTACAACGCACACTGCTGTCGGATTGAGTAACGGCACAGTTAAGCGTGACTAGACAGAGTTTCGTGCACATGGGTAGACCAAAAATAACAGGACCATCGGTCTCGGCCACATAGAACTCACAGTTCACCCATTTATTTTCGGCAAATTTGCACGGCAGTACGAGGGTACCGTGCTGGCGGATGACAGTTCCGTTGTAGGCGGTGAGCGTCGTCTTGGACGGAGTTGTAGATGTCGGGATGCCATCCGAGTTGACATAGCGAGGGAATATGTTACGGAATGTCCTGAGTGGAAGGATGTTACTCAGCGCACCGGTGTCGACCTTCCCGCGCAAGTTTGTCGTGCGATCAGGGTACGGCTCTATTTTTAGCGATGCGTAAGCTTCCGATCTGTTGGCATCGTTGTTCACTGCGTTGAAAGACATGCTTTCAAATTCACGGCGCTAATGTGGCGGTCGAATCGCTGTTGCGGCTTTGGCTGTGATTGGTTCGCATTTGCGCTTGACTGCAATCGGCTGGTCTGAGGTTTGGAGCTTACACTAGACTTAGAACTGGCTCGCTTAGTGTTTTGACGAGCCTTTGCCCAGTGACCCGTTTTCGAACACAGTTTACACATAACGTCTACGGCGGGACAGTCCTTGCGGTCATGCGGTTTTCCGCCACAGAAAAAAGGTTTTTTGCTTTCGGACGGCTCTTGTGTCTCAACTTCGCCTTCTGAAGGGAGTCGATGGATTTGTTGACGTGCCCCAATTGTTGTAGCTGGGCCTGCGTTGCCTCAAAAGTTCTCGCAAGATCGATTGCTTTGTCAAGCGGGAGTTGTTTCTGATCTTGGTTCAAGAGGTTTTTTCTTACTGCGACATGTGCTGTACCTTTGATAACCCGGTCGATGAGGTTATCTTCAAGGTTGTTTCCTTCAAAATTGCATCGTTGAGCCTGCACCTTGAGACGGTTGATATAGCTGTCAATCAGCTCCTGCCGTTGTATGAGTTCGCGCAGCTGGAAACGGGCGAACCTGAAGTTTGACTTGGGCTCGAAGTAGTTAACAAACGCTTCCAACACATCGGTCGGACTGGAACCTTGCTCATCCGCGAGGTGAGTCCAGTTGTCAAAAATCTCTACCGAATGAGGCCCCATCCAGAGGAGTATGTAGTTTACTATCTCTGGCCCCTGTTTGCAAGTGTAGGTGGGAGTGGCAAGGATCAGTTTGCAATATCTTCTGAAAGTTTTGAATGAATGTGGCAAGTTGGAACCTTGCCAATCAAAGCTGGGTGGCTTTATGCCCATCAAGTCCTTTGTGAATACATATGTTGGGTTGCCCCCTACCGCACCTGGGTCATCATCCCCCATCTTCCGGGACTAAGAATGTCACAGTTCACAGGTAAACACAAGTATAGAAAGGTCACTGAAGCCAAGTGTTCAGGTTTTTTAAGATGGCGGCATCCATAAAACTCGCGTGGTCCAGGATCTGGGGTGGTTGATGGTCTGCCACAGTGGCTAGGCATGATGGCAGGGCCTCTAAGTCGTTGAGAAAGATGGCTGGGATCTTATTCACACATTGATAGTTCGTTTGGCGTGTAAATCACTCGCTCGCTGCCACCATATTACATTTTAGGGGAGCCAGGAACTGAAGACAAACACGAAACTTAGAGGACAGGAAATCAACTACTTTATTAGCCGCTAGGTGGCGTACGCAAAGTTATCAGTTAAGGTTTCACACATGTATTCTTCAAGGCATTATACAACATAGGATATGTAGGATATTGTAATACAGTATATAAATCGCATACAGATTTGGAACAATGTTATCCACTTATTCTTTAATCATTTCTGGTTAACTCACTTTTATCAGCTGTATTGAACATTAACTGAAAGACCTTTAGATATTTTAATGATTTAGTAACTTAAAACTATAAATTTCAAACTTTGAAATTGAGACAGTAAAAGACTTGAATTTTCTCTGCAGATATACTAATTAGAGCTTTAGTTATATAGTTACTTGAGAAAATAAATTCAGTGAAATTCATGGAACTAAACACTTCTCTAAACTATATAAAACATTTCTTTAAAAGGGTATTTAATGTACATTTATTTTATTTATTTATTTTCAGACAAGGCATTGCTTCAAAGCCAAAAAGGTTGTTACCATTTAAGTCATTTCAATACATCCACGAAATACAACTTGAAGTCAACTCAAAGATTCAGTCAAGTTAATACCATAAAGAAAGAAGCTAAATATGTTTTAATTTTGACCATAAGCTCCTCCGCATGCTATAGCCCTTTTATTCTTTCAGATAGTATATTTAAACCAGTAAGCTTTTACCTTTAACTCCAGAGTACTTGAAAATTTTCCAATTATTACCTCCTGCAACGAAATTGGAAGGTGGTAATGTTTTCGTCCCTTTTTGTGTGTGTGTGAACAGTTTCCAGGTCACATTTATAATTGTAGAGTAATGAAACGTGCAGGGAGTAACTTATGTAAAAAGGTGGAAATGATTAACATTTGGAAGGTAAAGGACAGGGTCAAGCAAAATGTCCAATTCATGTAATCAGCCATAAGTTTGGACATCGTTGTCACAGACTTCAAACTTGGTTCATACTGTGTTTGAGTGTAAGAAAATTCACGGCAATTAATACATGTTAAGGTCAAGGTTGAAAAATAACCTGCCGCGGCGGAGGTCTGCGCTCTACCGAGTGCCCCTCTAGTTCTTGTCTGATTTCAAGTGATGGTTGAGAATTAATGGTTAAGCCTTCTCTCTCAGCTTCCTTCATCATGGCTAACCACAATGACCTAACTTCCATCACCATTTTTTTTATAAAGAAAAATCTTTTTTCGTACTTTTAAGAATTTCGCTAAGTCGATACAATTTTGACATTGAATTTAAATTTACGAGGTGAATAGAATGAATTGGTAGTGGATTGATATGCAGAAATTTATAAGGGTATTTATTAAATTAAAAGTAATAAAATTAACTTTTAACTGTTTGTAAAATATTTGAATTATTTAAATTTCATTAAAATATCAGTGTTTTGCGATTGGGGTTGGAGCTTGACTATTAATAATAATAATAATGATAATAATAGTTATTAATATCATTACTATCATCATTATTGTTATAAAATGCGTGGATGTATCGAAATGATTTAAATTTGTAAACGACGACTTCTTGCCGATCTGTCACTAGTCCCTCTTCAACATCCAAAGAAAAACATTCATGTCGAGGTAAATTTTTGAATTTTTAATTCATTCTTTGATTATTGGTGTTCAATAGCTTGTCCAACTTGATAATATATTCGTAATAAATGGTTATAGGTCTTATTTATAAAAAATATATATATACTGTATATATATATATATATATATATATATATTTATATATATATATATATATTTATATATATGTATATATATATATATATAAATATATATATATATATATATATATATATATATATATTATATATATATATATATATATATATTTATATATATATATAGAAGCTATTTAAGGCACCTTACATATGGAATAATCACACACTGTGAGGCAAAGTAAACAGTTAAGGAAACTATTTATATAGCAGTATAACTTTTGCAGAAGTGCTGCGATGGCCTCCCGTTTGGAGCAAGCTGCAAAACGAAGTATTCTAACGGTTCTAGAACCCCCGTAAATGGACTTCACGGCAGTACCCTGCCCCTCAACTGGAATTCTCACAACTGGACTCCTCCACAACAAGCAATAAGGTAAATCAGAAATTGGTGAATTTTAGGGATCTGATATTTTATGATCTTTTCTCAGTTTGCTGTAAAAAGTCATACTTATAGGCTCATTTATGGGGATATTTTTGTGTATTTTTTCATGGTAGAAGCATTTATTTGCAATATAAAATGGGACAATTTTTTCAGAAATTATTGGATTTTCACTAAACTTAAAAATCATATATTGTAACTGTAGCTGCTCAATGATGACCAAAATCATTGTAAAGAATTATAAATTTAGTTAGAATTCTCTTAACTAGTATATTTTAAATGGTTTAAATGATTACATATACTGTACTCAACGCAGCGAGAAATTACGGATAGGGGTTCACCTGGTATTAAAGGGATTCCCCCACTTCAACCCTGCTCCATTTCTTTAACATCTTTCTCTGTTTTTATATAAATTGGTGTATTTCCGAATTTGTATCCGAAATTATTCTAACTTGAGGTCAACACTACCAGAGGTAAAATTCAAGACTTGTTTTCTGTATAAAGGTTACCCCTCATCCTTAACATGATATATGAGCGACCCCTCCCCCATGCTTTTGCGCCAGATGTTACCGTTACACACATGATGAATCAAAAACGTATAAGGAACTATAGATAGAAGAGAACTCAGTTTTAATGGCTATGAGAATGAGATTTTATAGCAATAAGAAGTGTAAGGTCAGAGAACCAGTGTAAAGGAAATGTGTAATGAATTGAGGGAAGGGAAGGTTTGCCTTCCGAAAGTGAGCGTAGTATGTGATGGTTTGTAGGGGGGTAGTGGATGGGTTGCTGTGCTGTGGACATGGAGGCCCAAAGGTAGTGAGTAACAGCTCAAGTGAATGATGTCTAGGTGAAAGAGGCAAAAGTCTAGAGTGGCCTGAAGCGATAAAAAAGAACACAGTCTATAATTAATTGAAAAAAGTGAACCATGTGGCTGGATGGTTGGAATTGAGTGAACGAAGGGTAAGGTTAATGAGGGAGATGGTTAATGCAACCAGGCGACGTCATATATCGACAGAAGTTCAGGTTAGGTGATGTTAATAAAAATGTGGTTTAGAATAAGAAACTTCTGTATGTATAGTGAAAAATATTGAAGTAAAAGGGAGTAAGGAATAAGAAAGGCGAATGAGGATATGAATGAAAAGCATAATTGTAAATGATATTAAATTAGTATGAAATTAGTTCTAAAAACAATGTTAATTTATGAAATATATATAGAAATTAAACTGTTTATTCAAGTGCCGTGTGTGGACGAGATCTTGGCGAGGGGTAGATGGAGATGGATTGATCATCCTCTTTGCACTCCCCAAGCGAGTTTAGTTCAACCATTCAATTGGGCTTCACTAGGCACTAGGAGAGTTGAAAGAACCAGACCTACAAGGCTGAAGTGTAGGAATGGAAAAATGTAGATTTAAAAGCTCAGTATAGAGACGACTGGCAAAAACTAACCAAGGCCATTTGCGTCAATAGGCAAGGGATGAGATGATGATGAATGAGCTAGTGTTAGAAGGAATAAACACAAAATTGGTGATAAATCAAATAGGGAGAATGAGAGTGAGTAAGGGGTAGCTATAGGAGTGTGAGCTGGTGATCTGTGGAGACATGGCACAGTGGTGGAATCCATTTAAAACCAGGTGTCCTCCCCTATTGGCCATTTCTCGCTGTTTGGAGTTATAATGAGATAATATGTAGCATTGAAAAATATGTAGTTCATATACTGTGCTCATTTATTCAGGAAATTAAAAATTACAAATGAGACTACTTGTAAATATAATTTTGCTTCATCTCCACATTCATAGTAGATTTATATAAATTGCCTAATTTGCATTTATATGTTTATTGGATATTGGCTGCTATTTGGACCTAGGCAGATGACCCTATACAGGGATGTTCGGCAAAAATGAAAAATCAAACTTTTACATATTCTACATTTGGGTCACTTAATCAACATTTAAAGAGTATTTTGATTGTGGATGTTGTGAAAGACTTTGTTATAGGATAATTACAAAGCGTCAAAGGAAATAAAGCAAGGGTTGTAGGAGTTCATGACCAGAATATTTTGACATAAGGTGGCTGTTACAGCTTAGTATCCTTGCGGGCTATGTCATGGAGGGATCTTTTGTCATTGAAATACATTGGTATTTTTGGGCTTGAGCTATGTCGTCCTGATGGAATCTTCCTATAGACAGCCTTCTAAGGGATATTTGCCTACAGTGATACTCCCAGAGAATTGACCATAGGTCTCCAGAATTCTAACTCCTGGCGCGAGTATCCTTAAAATTTTCCTTAAGGATATCCCATAATATCAGGGGACGTATATCTTGATATTACACATGGCAATCTTCACCCCGAATAGAGTTTTCGCTCTAAGGGGGAAGAGTGGCGAAATCGATGGGTAGCCGTTATCAAGGTTATCCTTCCTCCCCTACTATTACAGGGCCCAAAATGGTGGCTCATTCCTATTTCAGTGTTCTAGATCGCTTTTTTTGAGGATTTAACATGCATTCTCCAGCATCTTCTGCCTCTGGAAAGTTGAGTATTTAATCTTTACTGTGTATAATTTTTAGCTCCCTTCTCACAGTAAAATTAGCATAAATTTAATGTTTATCGGAGCATAGCCTTTCACCGGAGGCGCCAATTTGGACGCTGTAGTTTGTCACGCATGCTTTATTTAGTCAGCAGAACAACATTCCAGGTATTTAGCTTTAATGAATTATAGCTATTTAGGCATAATTATGCTAGTGAAGATAAGATCATGCACGTAATTTTCCTCTTTCTTAAATGTGTCGATCGTATACGTTACGTCACGGTGATATAGGTACCTGAAATCTTGCCCTGCGCTAGGCTAACCTAGCTTACGCGCTTTAGTATACTTTCATACATTATCCCCGTTTACCCTCGCGTATCGTTTTATCAATTCAACAGGAGATAGTACATCTTCTAGAAATAATTATTTAATTCAATACTCGTCTCTTTCGGAGATTTAAGGGTGAACCCTTCCTTCCCTCTGAGTGCCGCCATTAGGCGACAACCCTATCTTGGTCTTGCCATAGAGTAGTACACTCCGGCTTGACTAGGCTAGTGTTTTTCTGTCTTCCCCCTTACCGGTGAGTATCCCAGCTTGGTTTACGACAGTAACTCAGAGTATCCAGTCTTTATGCTGAGTGAGAAGTCACTCCCCTGCTGGCTTACAGTTGTAAACATAGGAGGCCTAGCTTCCCTAGTCCGCATCCGAAGTGGTAGTACAATGCCGTCACCTTCTCCCTTGCGGTCTAGAAGTCAAGTCTTGTTTTGGCAAGGCCATGGGCTGAAGGATCGAGATTCTTCTGCGGCCCAGGACGGCACCGATATTGAAACAAGGTTTCTGATTGTGTCTGGAAGTGGCCGGCAATCCTGCCGCCTTCTCCCGACACAACATACAAGACCCTTTCCCTGCCTCCCTCTGTCCTTTAGTGATAGCCTAGTCATCGCATGATTTTTGGCCGGAGTCCTACAGTCTCCCCGCCTGCCGGGTAGAATATGGCGCCAGCCGGGCTCCTACGTAGGCGGCTTAATAGCCGCTCTGACCTTCTCCTACAGACGCAAGGCTCCGGGAAAGGTGGTGCCGGCCATGACGGCTGCCGGTGGGAGACCCTTTGTGAGTGTTCTTCAGTCCTCCCTTGGACTGCCATCCACATCCCTGAAACCAGCAGTAGCCGGCAGCAGATCTTGTGGCTGGATGGAAGCTAGAATAATTCATTCCCCTCTTCTATTTGAACCCTCGTTCCGGATGAAGACAGTAGGAATAATACCTACACCCTTATTTATTGTACTAAACTACATTGATAAGGTAGCCCTTCTCTCCATGCTTTCTCTCTCTGTCGGCTAGTGCCGTCAGTTACTAACCTAGCCAGCAGTATGCCGGCTAGACCGGTGCCACCAGTTACTAGCCTATCCGGTAACATGCCGGCTGAACTGCAGTATATGTTTATACAGAAGCCAGTTTTTCTGCAGTATAGTACATACTGCAGACAGAAAACTATAGTATATATTATACAGTAGTTTATGTTTTCCAACATACCTTGTGTATCCTTTCACAGTCTATTGTTGAGACCAATCTTATGTTGAAGTGAAGTATTCCTTCAATACACTGATGAAAGTCATCAGATTATATTTACCCCACAATATTAAATACTTTATTAAAGGGTCAGTGCTAGTATACACTAAATTTTAACTCTAGAAGTTAGAACCCTTCTCCTTTTATTTTCCTTTAATAAGGAAATTCTAATATTAATATTAGGGGAGGTCACAGCAATCTGCTGGACAGGAGACACAAGTATGTGTCTTTCCTATTTCCTTTCTAGCTTACTATCCGAAGCTATAATGGTTAAGATACCAAAAAAATCATTTAATGCATGACACTTTTTTTAGCAAGTGTGATAAATTACCGCATACTCATTTCAATTTCCTTTCTTTACAGGAGGAGCAGAAAGTGAAGTGAGGTGATGTACTGTAACCACAAGAGTAGGAACTTTTTTGGTCACACTATGTGCAGGTCTCATGCCGCCTGCGTTATTACTACCGAAACCTTGTGGTATTCGGACCCGAAGAACTGCAACGTCTGCTCGGCCTTGGTTGGCGAGGGTTTCGGCGACTCTAAGTCAGCGGAGTCGAGTGACGCAGCACGCGAGAAGCTTCGTAAATGGGTACGAGAGTTCCAAAAGAACTCAGGGACCATACCTTCCCAATGACAGGATGCATAGCTTGCTGTTCCCGAAAGCTACAACTGATGCGGTCGTGCCCTGGGCTTCCCTGCGTCCAAATTGCAGTTGAGGCTGAAGTCAGCGAAGCAATGCAAGGCATGGACATGCACCAGGAAGAAAGGATGTCTGAAGTGTCCATGGACACGGAGAAGAATCTCCTTCAGGACGATCCTGTGGAAGAGTCTACTCTTCCACCCAGAGGAGATGAAGACAACGATTCGTCAGAAGTGGAGGAGCCCCTTCTGCCTGTGCCGGCAGCAGAGCCAATACCGTCTACGTCTTTGGCTCCTACCCCTCCATTGGACGCAATGATCAAGCAGTTTTGGCCCACATTACCGCCCTAATAGAGAATCTACGCAAGGAAAGCGTAGAAAGGGAAGCGAAGATAACGAAAAAGCTTCGTGAAGCTACTCGGACCGCCGCCTCCCGAGGGTCTTACAAGCAACCCAGAGTACAAGACCTGCTGTCCTGCGCGAGACCATCTCGGAGAAGTTGGGAGCCATCCCCTTGGACGACATTCAGTTCTGGCCAAACTTCAGTGCCTACCCGGAGTGCTTCATCTGGCTGAAGCACGAACCAGCGTCAAAAGAGACGGAACCAAAGGAGGTCATGGTATTCAACCACGACAAAGCACAGGTTCTCTTGACGAGTAGCCTGAAGAAAATGGTTTATACCAACTCACGAGTTTCTGCACTGAGCAAGAAACGCCCTACTTTTCTTGGTCCTTCTTCGAGAGCCTTCCCCTTTACGTCGAAGGCTTTTCAGACCGTTGCCGAGGCGGTCAAGGCAGGCAAATCATGCTCCACAATAGAGGAGTGTAGCGCTCTCTTTGGCCCTGCCCAAGGATGAGAAGGAATGGAAGGAGGTCCATCTAACCTTCTCAGTAGGAAAACTGGATGCAGATATCGCCGGACAGCAGTTCAGCGAGAACCTCCCAAAGCTATCGGACTTTCTCTTGCGAAGGGAGCAAGAGACAAAAGAGAGGCTAGCCACTTCTCTTTCCCTCCAGAACTGCATAGAAATGTGTGCAGGCTACAATAGCACCCCAGATATGCTCACGGTCCTGGCCAAGATGCACGTGGCCACCCTCGTAAAGGACCTGTACGCCTTCATGAAGGCCAGAAGAGCCTGTAGGGAGTTTGTGTTTGCTGCTGCGACGGTGAAACACAAACCCAGGAACCTGATTTCTTCCAGTATCTGGGGGTAAGGACCTCTTCCCAAAAGAAGTGGTCCAAGAGGTAGTTGAAAAAGCAGCCATGGAGAATAGGAACTTTCTCCAAAAGTGGGGCATCTCCTCAAAGAGGAAATCTTCCCTGGATTCTGGTCCCCAAGCAGAAGACAAAGAAGCCAAGACTACCTTCTCGGCCTACTCAGCAACATCCCACGGTCACCATGACCGCGATGCCCCAAGTGGTCGGTCAGCCACAGACCACCTTCTAAGTGGTGCCTCAACAGCTGGTTGCCCAGTCACCAGCTTTCAACCCAGGGTTTGAGAGGCACACTACTACCTTTCACCTGAAAGGAAGAGGTTCTCGATGGGGCTCCTCAAGACATCCCTCACGAGGCAGGGGAGGACGCGGTCAGGGTGGTAAACCCTCCGGACCGCATAAGGAATGAGATGCTACAGGCAGGAGGGCGACTCCATCACTTTCGGGATCGTTGGACCTTCGATCCCTGGCCTCACAGCCTAATAAAAAATGGACTAGTATGGAAAGGAACAGATTTCCACCTTCATTTCCTCAATTCTTCCAACTCTCCACCCCCCTTACTGGAAGAATATAGCCTACCTTAGAACTCTTGAACAAAAATGTTATAAGGAAAGCAAAGTCCATCAAATTCCAGGGAAGGCTGTTTTGTGTTCCCAAGAAGGACTCATACAAACTCAGTCATTCTGGACTTGTCGCCACTCAACAAATTCAACGAGAACAAGAAGTTCAGGATGTTAACCCTTCAACACATCAGGACTCTGTTACCGAAAGGGGTGTACACACTCAATAAACCTGGCAGATGCTTACTGGCACCTTCTAGTCAGCCGCCCCCTCTCCTCCTACCTAGGATTCAAGCTACAGAAGACAAAGTATGTCTTCAGAGCCATGCCCTTCGTACTAAACATACCCCCAAGGATCTTCACGAAACTTGTGGACGCAGTCGTGCAACAACTACGCCTAGAAGGTGTTCAGGTAGCAGTGTACCTGGACGACTGGCTGGTGTGGGCAGCATCCAAGACTGCTTGTCTGCAGGCATCCAAGAAAGTGATCCAGTTCCTGGAACATCTGGGATTCAATATCAACTTCAAGAAGTCTCTCCTCTCTCCAGCTCAGGAGTTACAATGGCTGGGAATCCATTGGAACTTGAAGTCACACCGCCTATCCATTCCACCAAGGAAAAGGAGAGAGATCGCGGTTTCTGTCAGACTACTGAAATCCGACAGGATCTCAAGATGCCAACAGGAAAGAGTACTGGGCTCTCTCCAGTTTGCAGCAGTAACAGACCCAGTGCTAAGAGCACTGTTGAAAGATACGTCGGGAATCTGGGGAAGATACGCATCAAACACTCGAAGAGATCTACAAAGACCAGTAACAACCTTACTACGATCACTTCTCAAGCCATGGTCGAATCGTGAGCCTAACGAGGACTGTTCCCTTACAACCACCTCCCCCACTGGTGACCATCCACACGGATGCCTCGACGGAAGGATGGGGAGGTCACTCCCATCACAGGGAATCCCAAGGGACCTGGTCATCCCTGTTCAAGACCTTTCACATCAATATTCTGGAGGCCATGGCAGTCCTCTTGACGCTGAAGACACTATCCCCTTACAGATCAGCCCACATCAGGCTGGTCTTGGACAGCGAAGTGATAGCAAGATGTCTGAACCGACAAGGCTCGAGATCGCCCCACATCAACCATGTGATGGTAGCCATCTTTTATTTAGCGATAAAGAGGAGATGGCACTTATCGGGTGTTCACCTACAAGGGTTACGCAATGTGACGGCGGACGCTCTATCCAGGCTAAAGCCGATAGTCAGAATGGTCCTTAGACACACACTCATTCTCCATCTTGGAAAAAGTCCCAGAACTGCAGATTGACCTCTTCGTGACGAGCGATAACAAGAAACTACCTTGATATGTAGCCCCTTATGAGGACCCTCTAGCAGAGGCGACGGATGCCATTTCCCTCATTTGGAACAGATGGACCCGGATCTACCTGTTCCCTCCAACGAATCTCCTGCTGAAGGTCCTCAACAAGCTGAGATCCTTCAAGGGAACTGCAGCAGTAGTGGCCCCCATGGGGCCCAAGAGCAATTGGTTCCCTCTGGTGATGGAACTGAAACTGAGGCTGGTCCCTCTACCGAACCCAGATCTATCCCAATTGGTTCAGAAGTCGACTTGTCTTTGCTTCATCACAGAGAACCCAAAACCTTCATCATGATTTTCTCGCCTTGGCAGTGAAGAAAAGATTTGGGATCTTGAAAGGCAGTATAGACTTCCTAGAAGAATACAAGTCAAAGTCAACCAGAAGACAATACGAATCGTCTTGGAAAAAGTGGGTTGCTTTCATAAAAGCAAAAAGGTCGAAAGTTATCTCAATAGACTTCTGCCTGTCCTTCTTCATCCACCTTCACGAGCAAGGCTTGGCTGCCACCGTGAAAAGGTGTTGACACCTTCCAGTGCAATACCCTTTTATTGAGTGTCACCCTGGTGACACTAGGACTGTTCTTTTTAGGTGCAGAATTATACCAATGACACTAGTCCCATGTGTACACTTGTACACAGTGTTGATAGTTATCCAACATTTACAGTAAAATTATCTTAATTTTTCAACTGATTGTTAGTGGCCTCTAATCCTCTCTTCCCTTTCAGGTAGAAAACATTGTCTGTAATATGTTGAATGTATAATTCCTTTACAAATTACATTAATAAAATCGTAAACATGTAATTGCGTCTTATTTTGCCCCACATGTACAGTAGTTAAAATAAACTTAGCCAGAGTCCTTTTACTTATTTTTCTAAGTAAAATTCATACTTAAGGTATTTATTCATATGAACAAAAAGATCTGATTGTTACTTATATTTGTTCCTACACGAATACAAAACTTGCACTTCTATCGTCAAGAAAGACATTTCCCTGCAGGGGGCAGGAAGCCCTAACATTGTTCCATGATTAGTGGTAATGACGTATAACAGTATCGTCATATATTTCAGAGGTCTGGATGACCATATAGAAGCTGACCCAAGGTTGAGGCACTTATACAAACCCACAGATACAGTACTTTCAAGTAATTCTCTGGTAAGCTTTCATCAGGACGACATGGCTTGAGCCCAAAAAACCGATTTTGAAGCAAAGCGAAAAATCTGTTTTTGGGTGAGATGGCCATGTCGTCCTGATGGGCCCACCCTCCTTTTCTAAAGAAAAGGATTGTAATAATCCCCTCCCGAAACTACTATATCTGTAGCACCGTGCTCAATGCTACAAGGAATGAGCCACCATTTTGGGCCCTGTAATAGTAGAGGAGGAAGGGTAACCTTGATAACTGCTCCCCTTCGATTTCGCCACTCTTCCCCCCTCAGAGCAAAAACTCTTTGGGGTGAAGATTGCAGTGTGTTGTATCAAGATATACGTCCCCTGATATTATGCGATATCCTTAATGAAAATTTTAAGGAAACTCAAGCCAGGAGTTAGAATTCTTGAGACCAATGGTCAATTCTCTAGGAGTATCACTGTAGGCAAATATCCCTTAGAAAGCTGTCTATAGGAAGCTTCCATCAGGACGACGTGGCCATCTCACCCAAAAATAGATTTTTCGCTTTGCTTCAAAATGGGTTTATTCCTGGCATTCCATGCATCTTTTTTTTTTTTTTTCCTCTCTCTGGTATATTCAGCAATAACTATGCCTTAGAAATGGTGCTAAAGGAGCATTTCACTGGGCGACACAGGTCCCTTGCCCAGAAATAGATTTTTCCTTTGTCAAAATCTCTTTTTTACTGGTAAATGATATAATCTTGCTTTCCAATATTTCTTTACGTCTTGAGCTTTATAGTAAATCTAGAGGAGTATTGGGGATTTAAAATGAACATGGTGGAATTGGAGTAACTTTGGTGATAAGTGATCATTGCATTTGGCCTAGCTACCTATTCACATGTCATATTTTGTCATTTTTGTATAGGAGGTGCTGCATTCAACTTGATTACAATATTATGCATAATTAATTGGGCAATGTCTGTGGAAGAATGGACACACTTTTTGTGGTATTGTTTTATCATTATCATCAACCTTCAAATTTTCCAATCAATAATCTAGGTCTAATATCTGCTAAGAATAGAGATTTTCAAGTTAATCATGATTTTTTTTTTTTCACAGGTATGCTCGTTGTGAATTTATAAGGTAAATCCACCAAGACAATGTGAAGTAATAGTGATTGGATATTTTGCAAAACCCCCCAGAATGAATGGTAAGGAAATAAGTGCTGTAATCTTGATATAGTCAAAGAATAAGCAACATGTGTTCATAGTTTTTCTTATTAAATAATGTGTTGACAAATACATTAAAATTTAATTCACTGATTTAGTTCTTGGTAAAATGGAAAGTTCAAATTATATCTTGAATGACTTTGTACATCGAAGGATTTCATTGATTTAGGAGAAATTAATTTGATCTCCAATATTTTGGCCAGTTGTTGGTTTTCTCAAAAATATTACCAAACAAAAATTATTGACGGCCAACTGTCGTGTAGTGAAGCTAGAAAACTTTATTTTTACTGTACTTTTATGATTTTCGGTTCTTATTTGCAAATTTTGAATAGTAAAGGAAAAAACCATTTTTCTATTAAAGGTCTCTATCACAAAATTCATTGTAATTTTAGGTCATTTCATAGAGGGTTGTCAGCAAGGAACATTGCAAGCTATTTGCATGCAAATGAAATTAAATGATCCCTAGAGTAGTTAATTGTTACAACTATTTGATACATAATGCAAATTTAACAAAATGTGTTCAAAATGTCTTTTACTTTGATATTATGTAAAGTTGCGTTAGTGTTTGTTGAACTCTTGCAGACCTGAACCCTTAAAAGTAAGAGATGACATTCTGGGATATTTTTTCCAGAGTATAATTAGCTTATTTATCTATAGTGTATGTCTTTAGTAAAAATACCTTTTCTGGGTCGACCTGTGACGGCCGGCGAAAAAGTCCTTCTTTGTACTTTTTCTGATATAAATCTTCCAAATATACCAGAGAAAATTAAAAGCATGGAATGCAGAGGTTACAACCCTCGCGCGAGCACCTTGTTGGTGTCGTATATCTAACAAGGGCGTTTGTAAAACACTATTCACAGGCTGTCTTCTATTTAGATAATCCCTTCATCAAAGGGGGAGGCCCGTGACAGGCCCTAGAGAATACAGTTGGGTTACCCTACCGACACCCACCACTCGCGCTCACTAGGTCATCCTTCTGTTTTGGACTTGCCAGCAAAGTTGATAAGTGTTTTGCCCAGTGTTTTTCGAAGTGATTGTCGTTAATTCAACATGACTGACGTTGATACTTCACCCTTACCAATGTTAAGTACCATAGTTTGTTTTGGCAGCTTTTGACAGTACCGGGCATTTGTTCTGTTTCCAATATGGTGGTTTTTAGTTTTGGAAGCGATTGTCGTGCCGAGGTATCGGCAGCCATTTTGGGTTATGTTCGCTTCGGTAAATATTCTAGTTAATTTTGCCCATCTGGTACTCTGTCATCAAGGTTATATCACTTACGTTTTATGGCCTTTTAGTGTTATCATTAATTTTTACTATGGTATTTATTTGCTTGCAAGTCCAATTTGGACCTACGAAGAATAGCGAATTAAAGTTTAGCGATTTAGTCTGTTAGTTTGTACTCGCCTCAGAGGCTTCGATTTAGACTATATCCTTGTTTTTTTGTTACGTTGTCGTTATTCTTCGTTCTTGGTTATTACTAAGAAAAGCAATCAATTTTATTATGTTCTTGTTTTATTGTATGATGTTAGTTTTTTATTATGTAACCTTGAGAGCGAAAACAGAGACTGCTCGTTCCCTGTTCTACAGATATGAGTTATCCCTTCTCTCGTTTTCTTTGTTAGCTCGAGTAAGAGAGGTGAATTTCCCGTTCTCCGTTTTTATACGATCACGAGTTATTCAAGCCTCCTCTTAGTATCAGAGTTGATGATAGTACGTTTAATATTATAAACGTTTTTATTGATGTGGTTACTGTTAATATAGCTAACACTATTAATAGGTACGTTAGTGTATGAGTCATTAATTGGGGTCGTTTTATACCGACACCCTTAGCTCCGGAGTTATGCTTAGCTCCGCCTTGAGTTATGCTCCGCTATATGGATACTCATTGGGTGAGAACTAGTTAACGTTCAGGAGCAGATATTTGGAGTGCAACGGTGAAATCCGGCACTCGGACTCCGGCTGAAGCCTTTTACACACGAACCTTTGTCATGTTTGATCATAATTACACCGTTACGGCCGGCTTCACGGGAGATAACACAATCATTCATTGAGGTTAATGTTATCGTACCGGGAACGGTCACGATATCACGGTGACGGGCCTTTGCTACCGGATCTCCGGTACAAACAGAGATCAAGCAGACGGCCAGAACCGGAGTTAACAATGTGATACCGATGAAGACTACACAGTTTCATTATTACGGTCCCTTTTTCATCGAATCTCCGGCTTCACTGGAGATAACACAAACATTCAGTATTAGAGAATGTTATCGTACCGCTGAGGATCACGTTTTCACGATGACGGACCTTTGTCACTAGTTCTCCGTTACAAACAGAGATCAATCAGACGATCAGAATCAGGGTATGAACCCCTTTTTCATAAATAATCACAATATCGTTATTACGATCCTTTTCATCGAATCTCCGGCTTAACCGGATATCGTACAGGCGATCAGCATTGAGGTTAATATTAGTTTTCCTCTGGTGTTCACGTTGTCACTATGACGGACCTTTGTACCGGGGATTGTTACCGGAGCTCCGGTACAGACAGAGATCACTCAGACCACGGGTGGCCAATCTCTTGTTTTGCTGTAAAGGAAAGGATTTAACATGAATACAAAGTAAACTGTACTTACTTTAATGACACTTTGAATTTGCGTTGGTAATATTCATTAGTTATTCTTGAAAGTCCAAATAAAAATATATGAACATAACTATGCCTATATTTATGCATATATTTAATTCTAACTATGTATAAATATGGATAAATATCCATACAACATCGTGTTCAAATAGAAATAAATTGATTATGCCTATATTTATGCATTTTCAATTCTAACTATGCCTAAATATGAATAAATATCCATACAACATAGTGTTCAAATAGAAATAAATTGATTGTGCCTATATTTGTGCATATTCAATTCTAACTATACCTAAATATGAATAAATATTCATACAACATCGTGTTCAAATAGAAATAAATTGATTATGCCTATATTTATGCATATTCAATTCTAACTATGCCTAAATATGAATAAATATCCATACAATCTAGTGTTCAAATAGAAATAAGTTTCCACTCAGTACTGGGAACCAAACGTTGGCCCCTTCTAATGAAGGGCCGGGTCGAGACTAACCATGCCATGAGAGGCTATCTACTGTTCCTTGAAACTCTGGTCAGTGAACAGATGAATCAATAGAATACTAATAGCCAGTAAATAATGTTAGACCCGGTTCTGAACGTCTGAGTCAGGGGTGGCCAACCTGTGGCGGATGCGCCAACAGTGTCACATTTCATGAATACAAGTGTCGAACTATACCCCAAAAGATAGTACATTAAATGATTTTTCTTTAAAATTGATTTTTAGAGTTATACAGCTGATCCCAGCCTGTGAATAGGATCACTAACCAAAGTTCAAGGAACATCCAGACTTATGTCCCCTTTCTTTTACAGAAGGTTCGCCTACATGGTTCCCGTCAGGATGATGATGAATCTCTCTGGCCTGCAAGAGAGGCTCTCCGCCCTTGGTTATCAAGGTTGGGAAGAAATGCTCCATCTAGAGGTCCCTATCTCCTCAGAGTGTCCTCTCTAAGGTTGGACGACGACCCCATGGACGGGCAGGTAGGTGGGGATGAATTTTGAGCCTTCAGCTTTGCAATTACCTACGTCACCGACCTAGGACCCTTAATGGATCCTGATGTTCATGTTACCCTGCATAAACCGTGACTGCTAAAAGCAACACATTCTAGGGAAAACCAAGGGGCTATGACGGAGCTCAAAAGTATGGTAGTGAGTCGGATCCGTTCAGGAACTCAGAAGTTTCCCCCTACAGCCCCAGGCATATCGAAGTAACCTCCTTCGATAAAAACAACGCATAGAGATTTGCCTTACATGTTCCATATATAGATGGTACCATAAATCTGGATGGCATAGACGTCCTCCCTCTGGGGGACCTAGAATTTACTCCCAGGTACTAGAATTCCCGTTCAACGGATTCATTCGATTGAAAGAGATTGCCTTGGTTAGGTTAGACAAGGTACCGAAGGTAACAGTATTATTTCCTAAAGGGCAGGCCCGATCTGTCTGGACCAGGATGTTGTCAGTCTGGGGGGTACGATAATTCCAAGATCTGCCCTTCCAATTCGACCTACACGTTTGATGGTCTGATCGGGTTAGTTGTGGGAAATACGTTCTGTCTGAGGCCTCTATCAGACAGGAATCGATAGTCGGTTACCCACTCGTCATCACAGCCTCCCTCTGATTCGACGTCTATGCATCCAAATCCCCCTCATCAGGTGGTCTACCTCACTGATTCCCCAGGTACACAGCCCAACCCCGTTGGGATGTTTTACCTGCATACAGCCCTAGATCCGAACCCTCAGGCTCCTCTCGTGGACACCAGAGAGGAAGCTACAGGAGTAGAAGACAGTCTCGCCATCGAGACGGACCTAGAAAAAATGGGGCTCGGAGAAGGAAAGTACCTAGATTCACCCCCTCACAACGCGGTGGTCCTGGTAGGGGGTAGACTTTACCACTTTCGAGACCATTGGACCTTCGGTCTGTGGGCTCATAGCATAATCTCTAAAGGTTTGAGGTGAAAATGGCCACAAGGTCCTCCTCCTCCACCAGTGACCTTCTCCCAGAAATCCACTCCCATCCTGGAAGAGTACACCACAGGGTTACTCAAGAAGAAGCAATCAAACGGGATCGATCACTGAAGTTCCAAAGCCACCTGTTCACAATTCCGAAGAAAGGCTTGGCGGCATTGAGAGTGGACCTGGACTTGTCAAGCTAAACTCTTACATTCTCTGCGACAAGTTCCGGATGTTGACTATCTCTCAGGTACGGACCTTACTTCCCCGTAGGACCGTCACCACCTCTGTCGATCTTACCGACGACTATTATCTTGCGCCTTTAGCTCGAAACTTCTCTTCTTATCTGGGTTTCCGCCTAAGCAGGAAAGCCTTTGTGTTCAAGACATGCCCTTTGGCCTCAACATTGATCCCAGGATATTCACGAAACTAGGAGAGAGAGTGTTAGAACAACTCAGGAACCAAGAGATACAGATCATTGCTTATCTGGCCGGTTGGCTCATTTGGGCCCGGCCGGTCATAGAAGGCAACAGAGCTACGAAGGAATTATTCCAATTTCTCGACAACCTGTGATTTCGGGTCAATCTCCAAAAAATCTCGCCTGCAACCATCAGTCCGCTTAGAATGGTTAGCCATTCAGTGAGACCTTTCGAAGCACACGTTGTCTCTCCCTTCCAAAAGGTAAGAGGAATAGTTTCCAAGATCAAAAAATTTTCTCAAACACAAACAGGTGTCCGAAGAGCCTTAGAAAGTATCCTCGGACTTTTCCAATTCACTTCAGTAACAGATCTAATAAAAGCCAAACTCAAAGACATCAATCGAGTTTGGAGAAAGAGAGCTACAGTACCTATAAGAGACATGGTCTCGAAGATCCCCTCTGTCTTGAAAATGAGACTACGCCCATGGTGCGAACCGAAGGACCTCTCCAAATCGGTTCCTCTACAATTCCCACCTCCACAAGTGACATTCCATACAGCCGCGTCTCTAAGTGGATGGGGGGGATTACTCCGAACATCAGATCTTTCAGGTTCTTGGTCACTCCATGAAACTGTCCCATATCATTGTTCTCAAAGCCATGGCAGTGTTCTTGACCCTGAAGAGAGACTCTCCTCCGAGGTCGACCCACATCAGAGTAGTGTCAGACAGCACAGACGCAGTACACTACGTCAACAGGGGAGGATCCAAGTCACCCAACCTGAATCAGATCCTGGTCACTATCTTCGCCTGGGCAACAGAAGAGAACTGGTTCCTGTCAGCACCTCACCTAGCGGGAGGCCAGAATGTGAGAGCGGACTCACTATCCAGGACGGATCCACTGGAGTCAGAATGGTCTCTAGACATAATTTCATTCCGGTGGATACTCAGGCTCGTTCCAGGCCTCCAGGTAGATCTATTCGCAACTCAGATGAATCACTAACTTCCTTGTTATGTGACCCCAACCCTGGACCCTCGGGCTTATGCCATGGACGCATTACCCCGGGATTGGAACCATTAGAAGAAGATTTCCCTATCTCCCCCAGGGAATCTTCTAAAAACTTTTACACAAACTACGCTCCTTCCTGGGCGCAGTGGCTTTAGTACCACCTCACTGGCCAAGAACAGTTGGTTTCCTCTCCTCCTCGAGTTGAAACTCAGTCCCATCCGGATCCCGTTCCTCAAACTGACCCGAGTATCCAAACTCACTGTGTCAGATTACTCAAGGATAGCCAAAACTCTAACTTTGTGGACTACAGGAAGTTGGCAGCTCGTAGAGATGCGAACATTGAACTGGAAACGATCTCTTCATCGAATGGGACAAAAAGGGACTCGACAATTCGCCAATATGATTCGGCCGTTAACAACTAGTAGGTCCCCTAAGAGTGCAGACCATACTCGTATGTCCCCGCATTTAGCCATCTCTTTCTTGAGGTTCCTATTTGACAAAGGCCTAACAGTTAGCACTTTAACCACCATCAAGTCAGCTTTGAAGAAGATCTACCTTGTTGGGTTCAACATTAACCTAGCTGATTCCTATTTCTCATCAACCCCAAAAACATGTGCTAGGCTTCGACCTTCGGTTCGGCCACAAAAGGACTCTTGGTCTCTGAACGGTGTTCTCAAACTTGCGATGGACACGGACAATGAATCCTGCTCTTATATCACTCTTCTTAGGAAGACTTTATTTCTAACGGCTATGGCCTCAGGTGATGGAACATCAGAACTAGCAGCTCTCACGAAACCCGGAAAACATAGATTTCCTCCCTTCAGCCGAAGTACTCCTTTCCAGACAAAGCTTCCCTAGCTAAAAAATGAGGATCCGCAAAATAGGTGCTCCTCTCGGAAGATTATTCTTCATCCCCAGGATTTTTCTCCGTGTACAGTCACACTCTCAAGCCCCTTTTTAGCTAGAACTGCCACCCGCTCGTCTGGCCCCTTGGTTATCAGGGAACAAGGAGGTACTATTTCCATTCACGGTATCAGGCAACAAATCCTCTACTTCATTAAACATACTAATCCGGAATCATTTCCCCAGGCTCATGATATACGGACAGTAGATGCCTCCAACAATGACTTCCAGAACAGGGACTTTGATGATTTTAAAAAATATACGGGTTGGAAATCCCCTATGGTTGTCAAACGCCAATATCTAAAGATCTTACAGGCCCTTAAATACCCAACGATGGCAGAGGGGAGCCTTATCTCTCCCCATTAATCTCCTCTTCTTCCTTTCTTCCATCTCTTCTCTTCTCCCTCCTACCCGCCACTCACACCACGTCGCCGCTCTCCTTGGTAGTTCGTTAGCCCTATGATATTTGCCATGTTTAATCCCTATGGTTTAACTGTTATTGTAGTTACCGTTCCTTTAATGTTTAGATATACTTAGACATGTAAGGTTTGATGCCTTTTGCGATTCGACACTCAGTTGGTTCCTTGTCGTCATTATTATTTAACCTTACATTCCCTATGTCATTTGGCTGGTTGGTAATTGGACGATTACTTTATTATATCATAGTATTGTCGTACATGGTGATTGTATTCTCCTCATTATGTTATTAATTTATTGGGCTTGGAAGGCATTCTCTGGTACTTTTTCGCCGGCCGTCACAGGTCGACCCAGAAAAGGGATTTTGACGAAGGAAAAATCTATTTCTGGGGAGAGACCTGTGACGCCCGGCGAAACCCTTCCCGATTATTTTTGTACGGACCCACCCTTTCCTTGCCAAGCCATATGTTCTTGCAGAAGGATGACCTAGTGAGCGCGAGTGGTGGGTGTCGGTAGGGTAACCCAACTGTATTCTCTAGGGCCTGTCACGGCCCTCCCCCTTTGATGAAGGGATTATCTAAATGGAAGACAGCCTGTGAATAGTGTTTTACAAACGCCCTTGTTAGATATACGACACCAACAAGGTGCTCGCGCGAGGGTTGTAACCTCTGCATTCCATGCTTTTAATTTTCTCTGGTATATTTGGAAGATTTATATCAGAAAAAGTACAAAGAAGGACTTTTTCGCCGGGCGTCACAGGTCTCTCCCCAGAAATAGATTTTTCCTTCGTCAAAATCCCTTAATTCCCCAAAAATAGTCTTGGGAAATGTGGCCGTTTCATCATGAATGTTTATTTTTCATAATTTACTGTGCAAGGTTAGGAAGATTGTACCATGTATATTGTGTGAAACTTTAGGCAGTAACCTCCAATATCCATTTAAATTTTGTTTATATGGATGTAATTTTTCTTACAGATTCATTAGTACAGCTACTGAAGAAAATATCTGCTATCCAAGAAAAAATAAGGTGCAAAAGAGAAAGTACAGTACGGTCAATAACTGAGAAACAAAACCTCTGCTATACAAAAAATCGCATTTATGTTATTGGAACACTAATGGGATAAACTACTTATTACTCACAGAAAAGCTAGGATCTTCAAAACTGACAGAAATCTGGACTTGAGAAAAACAATTGTACAGAGGAACTACCTTGGCCAGGATAGGGGAAAATACCCCAATTCATTGAACAAGAAATAAGACCCTTTAAGTCCAAATTATAAAGGAATAAGCATGTAACAGATCTTGTAGACCACTGAAAACCATATTGTTTTCTGAGCATAAAATCAATAAGGCTATTTGGAGCTTTATATAAAGTAAGGCTTAGCAAAATATGTTTGAAAAGTGCATATGTGCATAAAAGTATAGAAGAACATGGATTAATGGAACCAAAAGGTAAAAGTGGTATTTGAATAAGGGAGTTTTTTAGTCCTGGCTCAGGCTATGTAAATTCTTACATTTTAAGAAATGTCGTCATTGAAGATATCACCGTGTGAATTAAAAGGGCAATCTAAATCACTGTCAAAATATACCTGCTTGGTTAGTCGCATGATAGCCAATTGTAAGGACGTGTGATCCAGTTGCATGGCCAATAAGGAGAGATTGTAGAGGCAGAAGGCCAATTGTAAGGACAGGTGTGATCCAATTGCATGGCCAATAAGGACAGATTGTTGACCCAGAAGGTGGCCAATTGTAGGGACAGGTGTGATCCAATTGCATGGCCAATAAGGACAGATTGTAGAGCCACAAGGAGCCAATTGTAAGGACAGGTGTGATGCAGTTGCATGGCCACTAAGGAAAGATTATAGGGCCAGGAGAAGGCCAGTTGTAAAGTCAAATGAACAGTTGCAAGGTCAGATAACTGTTGATAGTCATTACAAAGCTAATATCTGGCACAGATGAGATGTGAATGCAATTCCAGAGGAGAATGGTAGTTGAGTCAGATATGGGCTTATTATAGGGTTACATGACGTCTGGTTGAAAGGCTAGATAAGGCCGATATCGAGGTCAAATGGTAGCCAAAATGAATTCAACTGCAGATCTGGAACATAGAATAAGGGAAAAATTCAAATTAACCTCCACTCCTAGAACTATAAGTAGCCAAATGGAATTTGAAAGCAGGAGTACCTTTATCACAAGTGTCCCGGGAAAATTGTTAAATTGTTCTAGAAAATGACTACAAAAGTAGTAGAGAATATGAAGGAGTCAGTAAGCAGATATCAGTGTGGAAGAGATGTCAGTCATGGATCACTTGATGAAAATCATCACAGTTGAACTTTGTCATATTTACCTTTCAAATGACGTGTGGTTTTGGAATGAAATGAAGTGGGATTCAAGGATTGTAGAAATATATGCGAAGTAATAGGATTCATGAAAGTCAAGATTACCTTCAAACTTAATAACAAAAGGAAGTACTGTATGCGATACGCAAATATGTGGATATAAGAAACATTGTATTCCAATAATTGGAATACATTGTTTCTTATCCAATAATTGGAATACAATATTTTTCATTCAATTGACAACAAATGTAAAGCTGATAAAACTAAGTAACTGCAGAAACAAACACACTAGAAATTCATATCCGAGTACATGTAAAGATGAAGCAGCAACAAAAGAAAATGAACAAAATGAAAATCAAGTAATAAAAGTACTTGGAAGAATGATGCTCTTCAAGGGAAGGTCATTTGGTAGAGAAAGTATCAAGAAAAATTTTCACCTATCTAAATACACATCATACTGGAGTAACAAAACTGGCTGGTGGGGAATAAAACAATTTTAAATGACTTGTACAATATGACATTCCAAGGTCAGTTGATATGAAAGTGATCAAGAGAAATCAAGAAAACCCAATAAAGCTCAATTTCAGACGGGGCCCACATAGAAGAAATGACCAAAATCTGCTAGCAAAAAAAAAAAAAAAAAAAAAAAGAGCTGGCCTTAGGACAAGCCATGAAACTAAAAGGAGTTTACAAGATCACAACAGGTTGCCAAAACTGGCAACACTGTATTGTAGTAACTGTTGTTGTGCCTTGTAAAGTGATAAAAGTAAAATATAAGATGCATATTGGTATATGTCGCCTGCACTTTAATCATAGGTCAATAAGCTTTGCATCTCAATTGCCCTTGAACTTGTTCTCTAGAGTGGTCAGTGAGGACCGAGGGATAAATGGAAAATAGTTTAGAAATTTTAATGCATCCGCTATTTGAAAATAAAAATAACCGAAAACAACAATAAAAGAATACATCAGAAGAGTAATTAAAGACTCATAAAATCATGAGTAAAGGCCCTTCCATACAAGGGATAAATGCACGGCGCGCAGCCACTGCTGCCAATTTTGTTTGGGTGACACGGAAGTGTAGATGATGTCGTACTCAAGGAAACCACGGAATACCATCGAAGTGGCCGGGTTCGTTGTTGAGATACTGGATGGACGTCTGACTATTGTCTGACACAGCTCTGACTGCATTCTGGCCTCTGCCCGGTGCCTTTCCCAAGTCATACGTTCTCCTGCCTGTGCCAACTGTCTAATCTGGTAACACAGTTTCAAATCAAAAGAAATACGTGCAAATCAGAGTGCCCTCCCTGCTTTTGCTCCTCTTGTGTAAGGGGCTCTTAACTATTTTGTTGTATGGGTGACGATCATGAGTAGATGATGTCATAGACGAGAAAACAATGGGAAACCATCGAAGTACTTGTGCCTGTTGTTGAGGCACTGGGTGGGCGCCTGACTATTGTCCAACACAACTGACTCCACTTTGTCCGTTGTCTGGCCAGTCATACATCGCCTCTCTGTGCCTACTGTCTGCATTGGACTGTGTGATCTGGCAACACTTTAAAAGAGAAAGGCTTAAGGGCAAATGAGAGTGCCCGCCCTGCATTTGCCCCTTGTGTGGAAGGGCCTTAAGGCATTTTTTTGCAAATAGAAGACAAAATCTAGCCATGCTGAAAATGGGTCAGTGGAACATCTCTTTAGATAGATACAATAAGCTGAAGGAAGTACTACCAAGTTAGCTGTTGTAGGAGGGGAAAAATCAGTCAAAGGAAATTTTAAAGATCATTTAAAGATTCATAAAAGGAAGATTACATCCAAACTGAACAAAAGGAATTATGTGATAAGTGAATGTGGAAAGATAGGAGATTTTGTACAGTATTCCAAGTATTAGAATGAAATGTTTCTTATCCAATTGACAGAAAAAGGATTTTGACAAAGGAAAAATCTATTTCTGGGTTCGACCTGTGTCGCTCCGTGAAATGCTCCTTATAGCACCAAATTGAATTTGAAATTATTGGTACTCTGACATTCCAAGGCCAGGTATATGTGCAAGTGATCCAGAGGAATCCAGAAAACCAAATGAAGATAGATTTCAGACGATGGCTCATAGAGGAAATTACTAAAATCTACAGGCAAAGAAGAAACCAAGCAGAGAGCTGGCTGTAAGACAAGCCATGAAACTGAGAATAAGTATACAAGATCACAACAGGTTAAAGCTGGCAACACTGTACTGTAGTAGCTATGTTGTACCTTAGAAAATCGTATAAGTAAAGTATAGGATGCTTATTAGTATGTCATTTGCACTTACACATTCATGCTATTAAGCTTTGCATTGCATTGTGGTTATAGTGCCCTCTAACTTTTTCTGTGGAGTGGTCAGTGACGAGCCCGGGACAAATGAAAACTATTTGAAACTTTAAGGTATCGTACTCAAGAAATACAGTAACCCAAAACAACAGTGGAAGAATACACCAGAAAAAAATAATTAGGGTAAAGCAAGGTTATTTGCAGAAAGACAAAGTTGTACTGAAAATGGGTCAGTGAAAAATCTCTCTAGATAAGACACTGAAGAAAGTACTACCAATTTAGCTGTAGCTGGAGGGAAGAGTAAAAAGCAATATAACCTCAAAGAAAAAGCAGATCAGTTGGAATGAGATAGCGGAACACTCTACATCTTTGCAATCAAGTGCTTTACGCCTTAGCCCTATAAAAATTGGATATGGAGGAAGTCACTACAAACTAGTCTTCAATGGCATTCATATCTACACAGAGCACAAAAAGACAGTTGTAGAGCACTTGGAAGAAGGCTTATAGTCCATCGAAATGGGCTTCTTCATTGGTAAGTGTTAAAATATTTTGTTATAGAATTTAGTTTTTTAGGAGATTGTTTTAAATGGTGTACCATCCTGAATTTCAATTCCTTTAATATGCTTGCAAAAGTTAAACACTAGCAAAACTATGGTAAATCCAAGTAATGGAAAAACTGTCTAATTCAAGTATTACTAAATTAATCACGATTTGAAATGTGACATGTATGGTACATTGCCAATTTGAGTATTTGATGGTTTGAAAGTTTTTAGAATGCATTATCTAATGGAAGTTGAGAAACTGAAGTATATAAACACAAGATTATAGCCTACAGGAAATCTTTTTCCAGATAGAGACATTCTAAAGAGTAAAAAAAGCCTAGTTATTGAAATACTCTAGATTAACCTTGTTATTGTTGTCAAATTAGGTTAATTTTATGTATTACTCAAGTCTCGAGAATATAGATGTGAAGGCTCATTATAAGTATACATAGTTGACATAGGGTGGATAGCCTTTGCAAATAAGAATTAAGAACTTGTGTAAAAACTGTAGATTTAATCTGTAAGCCATTCATAGTTTTAGGTGATTGTAGTCTAAAATTTTTGCCATACTCATTTCCTGATAGCACCACCTTATAGTAAATGAAGTTTCTGAATTTTACTGAGACTACAGTATTTAAGATTTTAATTCTCTCCCATGATGATGCTGTGTTGGAAGATAGTCTAACTAATATTGTAGTTTGTTTTCGTAATTTGATGTTTCTGAAAGATTTAAACTCTCAAAAGTGTTTTACTTTTCGTAATTTGATGTTTCTGAAAGATTTAAACTCACAAAGTGTTTTACAAAAATTTAATGGTATTTTTGGTATCTATGGCTCATCAGGATCTAATGAAACTATTTTATTTCAGGTGGATCAGCTTTTGCCATTGATAGTTGTACAAGATGCTAAAATAAATGACTGAGGCCTGTTCATCATGTGGCCTATTTGTCGTCAGGGTCTACAACTTGCAGAGGTGAGACTTAGAATAAAGATTAAGGTGTTGTACATACAGTACTAACTGGAGTAAACATGAGCCTGTTTTTGATTAATAGTAAAATAGTCAGATGCAGCAATGAATTCTTAGGTTTTCTGCAAACACTGCTAGGTGGGTAGGGCCGAAAGGGATCAGAATTGAACGGTTATTTTTCTGCTTTATTAATTTATACAGATACAGTACATTAACTTCCTTACAATGATAATTTCACGTTACCACAACTGTTAATAATCTAAACGGACAGTGCTGCCAGAAGTACCATGCCTCGCAAGGTCAGTTAAATAACCATAAAGATATCTGGGACTTGATAGTGTTGCACGAGTGATTAGTTTATATTAAAGAGATTGGGGTTGTGTTTTTGGCAACCAATTTGAGACCCCCCAGAATCTCTGGACAAGCATTTCATGAAGAGAATCATATTGGTCTTGTACTAGTCGATGCAAAGTATAGTTCAGTATTTTTTTTGTGAAAATGTTTAGTTCTGACACTCATACAAACCGTACACTATTTATTAGGGATTATCCTTTCAGCGAAGCTAAAACTAACCATAAGACTTTTAACTAAGTGGAACTACCTAGAGGTGGGGGTTAGGAGGGGTAGCTGGAGTAACCAGCCACCCCTCTCAACCAGCTTTGGCTTTGTTTTGCAGGCAACACTTATGTCGGCCTTTAATTTGAGATAGAGCTCGTTGAAGGGAAGCAGAAATGCTGCCCTTAGTTTTGCCTCCCAAGTGTTGGAACTTTCCCATCTGAGGGCGAGTTCCTCTACCACCACTGTTCGGCAATCTTCCTGCTTGCGGGGAGAATTGCCAACAGTGGCAGCAGATGTTGGTCACCTTTCCTGTTTGCGGGAGAGGTTCACTTGTTTTGGTCTCCCCTTTGGGGGATTCCTCCAACAGAAATTGGATTCATTCCTGTCCTTCACGTTGACGTCTTTCTTCGGGTAACTCCTTCTGGGGGAACCCAGAGAACAAGCTACAGCTTCATTCTCGGGCAACGCTCGTTGTCGATCTTTAATTCGAGATAAACTCTTTGAAGGGAAGTAAAGAGTGCTGCCCTGAGGTTCACCTCCAGGTGTTGGCACTTTCCCTTCAAAGGGAGAGTCCCTCCTCCAGCCACTTTGACAATCTTCTGCTTGTGGGGAGAATTGCCGACAGTGGCAGCAGGTGTTGGTCGCCTTTCTCGTCCTCGGGAGAGACTTTCTTCACCTGTTTTTGGTGTCCTCTTTTGGGGGATCCCTTCAGCAGGAATAGGATTCGTCCATTTCCCGCTCTTCCTCTTCGGTGCAGTCCTTGCACAGCCCTCGTCTCGTCTAGACTCATCTCTCCCTGCAGACTCGTCTTGATCATCAGTTCACGATTGCCCATGATCATACTTTAGTTAGTGACCGCCGATGTTCACCATTTGCCAGCTTGCCCACGATCATCCTTCAGCACGCGCCACCGCCAACGTTCGCCGTACCCCCACGATCATCGTTCAGCACGCGATCGCTGATGTTCGTCAATCGCAGATTGCCGATCTCCAGCTTGTCGACTGCCAATCGCCAACTCTTTGATCGCCAATCTCCAGTTCACTGATTTCTAGCTCTTCAATCGTCAATCCAGATCGCTGTCCACCATCTTGTAGCTCACCAATTTCCAGTTCACTGTTCGCCAGCTCTCCAATCGTTGACCCATTTTTATGTTCGCCAGCTTGGCGATCGTCGATCCAGATCGCAGTTTCCGGGCTTACCAATCGCTGGCTTGCCAGATTGCTGACTTGCCAGCTTGCCAATCGACAATTCAACGGCTAGACGATCGCCAGCTACTTACTGATCGCATCGTTTGCTGTTTGCCGGCTTATGATCATCACCAAGTTGCTCAGGATCACACTAGTCAGCTCTCTTTTAGGTTGCTGTTAGAACCGGCAACCACTTCCAGCTTTTAACAGTTTAGCCTTGGATACTTTGCTGTCCGGGGTAATGACACTTCCTGAACGATCCGTTCTAACTGAGATCCTCGCTTCATTGCAGGATAGCCTTCCTGGGAGTCTCTCTTTGGAGAGTGCTCTCATCTAGATATCATAGATCATCTTCTCACATCTCTTGGACTTGCACTACTTCGGTACCCATCCCGTTTAGAGTTGAAGGAGTTTAACACATATTTCCTTCTTGGAACCTAACTCAGTACACTTCTTCGATGATAGGGGTAATGCACTAGGGCTAGCTTTGGCACTTAATACTCCTCTCGTCTTTTGGGTTTTGTTGGGTTTTTTTAGTTCACGAAGTTTTTATCTCCTCCAAACATGGAAGAAACTGCATTCATGTTAACAGCTGTCATCATCAAATCTGGCACGTTCGCGGACGTTCATCCCTTATGACCATACGTTCTTCACATACACTTCATTCCTACTACAGAATGGCTTACGTACCATGCGTCTCAAGGACTAGGTGGGGGCTTCTGCTGCTACCGCCTCTCTTGCTTCACATCATCGTATAGGACTACCTTGCAAGCTAATTTGGCATTCATAGGAACTGTGCTTGTTGCGCAGTATCCGGTAGAAAATCATATCTCGAGTGCAGTTGTAGAGGCAGATTCCTAGAATATGTTTTTCCTTCTGCATTAGGAGACACAATCTCATGGGATTACTGCCTCTCTCATTCTGTCTTAGAGAATTTAATTGAGTGCTGTCTAATGGGACAGCTATGGCTACTTAATTGCTAAAATTCCAGTTAAAACTGGGATGGGTGACCTACTAGAACACCAGAAATTGTCGGCAGCTTGTATGGTCCCGGTCCTTCTCCGGCCTATACGCCCTCGGACCTTTGTGTGAGCACCTTCAGCCTCCATCCGCGAAATCCTTTCCCGAAGAAACATATTTGCCCAACCCTTTTCTAGACAGTCTTGTTCGTCAACTCGGACAATGCCTCTTCCGTAACCGGAGCTCTCCTTTCAGCCAGATTTGTTAGAAAGGGATACTGTCTCTTCCTTTCTCATCCTCAAGTGAGGTTTTTCCAGTAATGAAAAAACCCTCCTACGAGCTCAAAGTACTTCGCTGGTTTTTTTTGCCAAGGTCAGAGTCCTCATCCAAGCTACAAGAGCATACTCTCTTCTCTTTTATCCTCCTTTGGTAGGTGAGAAGTGGTTTTCTTTATCCCTGCGATCAGAACTTCCAGTCTCACGGGAAGACACAGTTTGTCAAGATACCGCCGAGCTTCTTCGGTCTTTTCTTATTGAAGTCTCCAATTTTAGCCTCTCTTGGGAAGCAAGTTGATTAAACTGTCATATGAAGAGAAGGTTTGCAATCATACAAACAGTTAGCCCATGGCTTCTTTTACAAGTTCCACCACTGGGACATAATCCTATTCCTTTTTCCTGGACATCAGTCTTCAGCCTGTAGTGTCAAGGAATGATATGTCAGTTTATATAGCACCGGAGGTTTTTATAGGTTTTTCGCCCTAGGGTCAACCTTCCCCTTCAGAATCGGCCTCGTCTCTGAAGACTTCAGGACAACTGGCTGATCATAACAGTATCGAGCTCCTCTGAGACATCTCAAGTTTACCACGATCTGAGGATTGGAGTAATCTCAGGAGAAACCCAACTGTCATATCAAATACGGGTATCTATAGACATGGTCATCAGTCTGCAGATGAGTTATAGATTAGAAAAAATTGCACAAGAAATCTTGTAAAGTTAATTTTAAAAGATGAGCAGTAACTTTGTGAGTAGAAAAAAGGAGTAATATATTTAAAAGATTGCAAAGTATTTTATGTTCATGTGCTATCAAATTTAAATGCCTGTGTTTTTAATGAGTTAATACTAATTTTGATGACTGGATTTTATATAATAACCATGGCACAACTTCAAGAAAAAGCTTAGTTTTTTTTTTGTTGAATGATGGGGTTAATCAAGGATACTTTAATAATAAATTTGAGAGGTGTAGGTAAATGTTTGTACTGATAAATTTTTACGTGGAAAAATCTTGCAGATCTTAGATTCTAGATGGTCTTGGGAGAGTATAGCCAACGACGACAACAAAATACAACTAATGCTATTACGCCTACACTGTCTGTTATTACGTACAGGTCAAAGGTCCTTGTCCATTCTGTGTCCCTCCTGGCAAAAGGACCCTAGAACTCCTATGCTTAAGACCTGGTTAGTTCATCATTCTGTCTATATTAATACTTTATAAGCTAATAGATCTTCGTGTGCATGACATAATTAACTTAGTTTCTTTATATTCCTCAGGTAATCATCTTGGAAGAAATGGCTGTTGTGGTTCAGAAAACTTCAAATGTATATCTCAACATCTTCAAAGGAAATCTGGAAGATTCTGCAACACATGAAGACTCCTGCATCATTTGTTAGACATAATAGAAAAGAGGCAGTTTTGTTTGCAAGCAAAAACATGCCCTTTAGCATAAACGGTTTTGGAATACTATAGAGATTATAACCAATTTAGATCATGTAGGGGTAATAATTTTTTAACTGATAAGAATAATATAGGGTTATGTTTTTCAATTAGTTTGTATTAGTTGGTTTCATAATAGTAACCAATGACACATTGAAGTGCCCAAGGGCTTGACGTCATTGCAAAGGAAAACTTCGGATATTAATATCTGGTAGTTAAATATCATTGGTTTTGTATCAGGTATCAGACAGTCATTCAAGATACATTATCTCCCAAAAAATTTGTGGGAAATCCTGTAGGTAGTAGTTCAGTGTATACAGTACTTACAATCCCCCCATGAATTTACCATCACAATTTGATAGTTATCTATAGATAAAATTATTTTTAACTTATATGTTAATCAGATCTAAGGTAATTAATATAATTTACAGTAGTTTTTACAAAAGTTCAATTACTTAATTGCATTTACGAAGAATTAGATTTAGTTTCTTTGTGGTTAGGATAATGTTGTGATTAGATTCAGCCAGTCAAAACCTAAATTGGTTTGGCAATTTAAAGCAAAACAAGAAATCATTACAAATAGTTTACACGGTTACATAGATTATAGTTGAACTATCTTCCATTATGGTAGGGATTAGTAGGTAGGGTATTAATAATTATCAATCGATTATGGCAAATAGAATGATTTTCTCAACAGCCTCTTTACTTGTATTACTGTAATATTATCATTAGTAGGTTGTTAAAATTTAGTTGAATACAGGTGATATATGAGATGGAACTCTTCGATGGCCACAATCTTTGGTAGGAAATTTTAAATTATATTAATTCACAAGTTGGGAATTTGCCATAATTTTTAATCATTCGATAGGTTGCGTAGGTTTATATTAAGTTTGTCATGCCATGAAAATAATGTATCTTGATAACCTTTAAAGACATTTATTATCAGCAAATACTTTTGATACTGTTTAGTATCTTCTCAAGAAATATTATCATCATGGCATCTCTGTTTCAAGACACTGCTGGCATGTGGATGTTGCAAACTGAAAATATTAGTTTTAAGGGAGTTTGGTATTGATAAGGGTAATTTAGTTGAAAAGGGTATGAATCAGTAAGCAACCTTCATTGAAATAGCTTGATTGTTGGGTATACAGATTATAAATTAGCTAGTACACTGACTCGCATATTTGGTCATAATAATTTTGAACGTATTGGAAACTCGAACTGAATGTTATAATAACAAATGTAATTTGTTTGTGAATTACTAAAATTAAAATTAAAATTGCTGTTTCAGGGGGTAGTTTTATAGTTTACATAAAAATATTAAATTAGAGAATATTGTAGACGTGAATTAATGCATAAAATCGATCAAGTCTAGTTAGCCATTGTTGTCAATAGTTTTAGGTATTAAGATAAACTAAAATTTGTGAAAATTTAAGGGTGTAGGATAATTAATAAAGGATACGTTATCTATAAAGATTGAATAACATGAAAAGGGATATATTTTGACCCATTGGACATAGATAGGTACATTTTCTTGAAGATGAAATTAAAATCCTAAAATTTTTCACCAAAGCTCGATATATTTTATCGACTTGAAAAGGGAAGACTGGACCTATAGCAATGCTAAGCTATTTATTCAGTTACCAGTATAATGGTGTAAAGTACCTATTTATGTAGCCGCAAGAAGTGTGGGTAATTTTAGAACACTCGGGCACACCATTTTATCTTATTTCTCTTTCTCTTGTTTTGTTAGTTTTTATAGATTATATAGGGAATATTTATTTTAATGTTACTGTTCTCAAAATATTTTATTTTTCCTTGTTTCCTTTCCTCACTGAGCTATTTTCCTGTTGCAGCCCCTGGGCTTATAGTATCCTGCTTTTCCAGCTAGTGTTGTAGCTTGGCTAGTAATAATAATGATAATACAGTATATCAGGTAGTTACAAGGATTAAAATCTTGAGTTTCATTTAGATTTTATTTAGTTACCAATACAGTATAATAGGATATAGTAGCTGTTTGCATAGCTATTTAAGTAGGTAATTTCAGGACAATATATCAAGTAGTTATAAGAAGTAAAATCTAATATGATGAGTTTTTTGTCCAGGGAATAAAGTGATTTCGGTCAGTGTTTGGTGTTAGATTTTATCTATGGATTATTTTACTTCTTTGCAAATTAGAAACTTTAATGCCTTAAGAAATTTACTAGTTTTACTTATAAGACTTGTAAAATTTAGTTTCCAGTGCCACAGTGTCTTGAAATTCTATTAGGTTAAGGTATGAATAATTCATATGCATGTTGATGTGCTTCACACAATTCCCATCAAACATAAGCTTTTCATCAAGTTCAAAATTTAAATTTGGAAATTAAAATGATGGGAAAATTTTGTAATACCAATTTTTATATCAATTTTATTGTACAAGGACTTCTGAATTTCAACTTATGCCATTTTTTCATTGTCAACTTAAAAGGACATTGTGTGTTTGTCTTGCTCAATTATCAACAAGTATTTAGGCCTAGTGGGATTGATTATATAAAGTGTCTCCATAGGTAGTCTAGATTATACAGTGGGGCTCTACAACCTAAGTTCAAGATATTTGAATTAGCTATAGTACTGTATCGTGTTGTTAGCCAATTAAACATACTTTTTTTTTTTTTTTTTAAGAGACAATAGTATATTTGTGTTTTGTTAGCCGATTGAACAAATAGACTGTTTTAGGTGACAATTGTTAGAGCGAATAGTATTTTTGTGTTGTTAGCCAATTAAACAGTATGATACTATTTTAGGTGACATGTTAAAGACTAGTATTTTTGTGTGTTAACCAATTAAACATATAAAGATTATTTTAGACGATCATTAAAGAGAGAGAATATTATTTTTGTGTTGGTAGCCAATTAAACAATTAGGAGACTTTTAGACAACAATTGTTAGAGAGACGAATTAGTATTTTTGTGTTAGTCAATTAAACAAGTAGGAAACTATTTTAGACAAGAATACTCATTTTAACTGTAAAATGTTAGCTATAAATACATGTGTAGGCCTATTCAACAAATGTTTCAAGTTGACTTTCAAGTTTAATTTTGAATAGATTTTGATTAGGTGATATTTTGTGTTAGGGTTTAGTTTAGATCTTTTCTTGTCCTAACTTGCAAGTAGAAAGACTTCTTGCTTGGAGACTTGAAATCAAACGGAGAATTTGAGCAATTTCTTTAAACATTACTTTGTAGATAGCATTAAGAATTATTGTCCTTCAGTTCTTGGATAAGTTGAAGTTCAGAAGTTCACTGATATGAAATGTGTAGATAGAAAAACTTGGAAAGATTGTAGTTTAAGAGAAATTTGTGAAGACTTAAAAATAAAGAACTCCTTGGAGTCAGCATTGCAATGGCCCAAGGGAGGTTCTCGGCAGGGAGTAACCAGCCAGTTATCAGCTTCGAAGCAGATTCAGAGACCCTTTTTCTAAGCTGTCAGCTGATTGGCTGAGATGGGAAAAGTTTTTTGCTTCTCTTGTGATCTTCCATATGCATATCTATTTTCTCTGTCCCTGTTGAATAATGCTCAGTCCCTTTCGGGTGTAAGAGAAAACTGCTATGCACAGGAGTTCAAGGGTGTTGGTAAGGTTATCCTTAGAGTCATCTCTTACTTTCTCTCTAACCAATGTCTGAGATATAGTATGTAGGCAAATAATTGTCTGTCTTGTAATGTATTTTTGGAACATGATGTAGAAATTGTAGAGTTTTCCCAATCAAATTTCTTTGTAGCAGTGTCGAAGAGTAAGTGCCATGAGAGTTTCCATTTGTGATTTATATATGAATAACTCATGAGGAACGCTACTGGGTTTAAGCTCGCCCTTCAACATTCTGCTTTCAGCTTTCCTTGAAATTTTTCACTGGATGTTTTGTTAGGAAAATGTGTTACTTGCAAAACCTCATAGAAAGCAAAACCAAGAAATAATTAGATTTATTTTTTAGAATTTTTGTCATATCGGTAAATATTTTAGATTTTGTAATTGTTACAGTTTAACCTGAATATTTTAGTGATTGTTTCCTGGCCAATCTCGTGTTAAATTTTGTGATATATGGAAAAAATTACCGTGAGAACTTTGTTACTGTTGAAAACGTACTTTGCCTAATGTAAATTTGATTATCACATGCTGATTTTTTATGATAGGTTACATGACTTTGTTTTACATATAAGTATCAGTATATTTCTATATCTTTCCAGATGTCTTATTAGGTTGAAATTCGATTTAAGGAAAAAATTTGGTAAGTGAAAAGTTATTCCTCTGGTCGTGGATATAGCAATACTTTTACCAACATGGACACACATTGCCCCAAGCAGGTGCTTAAATATCTTTTCGTCTTAAGCTTTATATCCATTGAATGTACATAACATGGAGGGATAAATATCATGATGGCCAATTTTAGAAGTCTGTGGAAGAACTTTGAAATTCATAACAAAGTCAGTAATTAGACAAAAGTTGGGTTGTACAGTTGATACTAATCTTGCGAGTTATCTAGATTGAAGTCTTTGCCCTAGTTAGGTCAGAAACAAAATATCCGTCAAGTGTTTTTGGAGAGAATTGTATATTAGGCTTTCATAGACTTGAGGTCATGACATCACCAAATACCTTGTAAAAAAAATTCTGGAACTTTCGTTGTTTTGGAAGCTATCCAGTCCTCATATTGCCTACATGAAACTTGGTGCAATTTTGATGAAATATAAACTAAGGAAAAGATAGTTGCCATTTCTTCTGAGATTTATCGAAGTCTTGAATGTTAGCTTTGGTGATGCTTTGTCTATTTTACAATGCAAAAATCATTCTAGTTGTTACCTGGAATCCTTAGAGGGTATGCTTGCATAAAAGGTGTCAAAGTTCTCGTAAGACCTTCGTGTCGGCCTTGGGACACTGTTTGTGCTTAAGTAATATCATATAGCAATGTCTTTATAGCCTTGAAGAAATCCATGGCTTGAAATGTCATGAAAATTGCCTGTTGTTATTTTAGATAATGGTTATTAATAGAAATGGTATTGCTTTCTCAGTTACAAAATTGGATGTTAGTCATTGTGGCATTCAGTACTAACTGTTTGTTTGATTTGTAAAGAGGTTTTATAGGCTTTGATCTTGCACTTTTAGATAGATTAAAGTTTAATACTATTATGGTTAAGGCATTTAAGAAGATTGTGATTCAGGACATCATTTTAATAGTGGTGTTTTATCGGATTAAATCCTAATTTTAATGCATTAAAAGCATTATTTTTAGACACCAGTTGATAGTGTTTATTCGTCTGTAATAGCAGTCTATCATGATTGATGATGATTGAAATTCATCCGTAATGACATAGTATGATGAGTTCAGACGTTGTTCTATTGCTCCTGAAGTTTGTTTGCATTGTGGCCATTTCTAGACTTGCGCCTTGCCACATGTCTGACATGGGTTAGGTTTTTGGCCACAGGATCCCCTTTTCAGGCATGCAAGTGTTGCCTTTTTAAGGCAAAATGTACAACTGGTCCATGGCAGTAACCCAGTTGTTGAGTGTCACTACCCATGTTATATGGTCGCTAACAAAGGTTTCGTGGGTAGTTGATGGAATTTTGCGTATCTTAAAGGTTGATCCAGCTTGTAATCTCCTGTTGAGGTCATCAGTTGCCCTTTTTTATTTACCCATATAAAATTTGTTTTTGGAATTATCCTTTGAGCATACGGTTACATGACCTAGCCAATATAGCTAGCATTTGGTCAAGAAAGGCTTCTATGCCTTTGCTTCCAGTTTATTCAAGATTCTCATTCAAGGAAGTTAACCTTTTCAGGTAAAGCCCATAATTGTCTTGACAGTAAAAATGAAAATGTTAGTTTCTTGAGATGGATCTGATACAGGGTCCAGGCGTCTGCAACTTTAAGGAGACTAGGAATGCATTTTGCTTCCTGTACTTGCATTTCAGGGGCCATTTTTAATTATTCTAGAATACCCTGGTCCTTGGCCTGCCAAAAGCACATGATGCCTTGTTTACTTTCTCATCACAGATTCATCAATCTCAGTTGTTGATGAAACCATGCTACCAAGGTATTTAAAAAATAGTACCCCTGCAGCTGTGTATCATTAATAGTGAAGATGGACACATTCTGATTTAGTTAGATGTACTATGGCCTTATTTTTCTGGTAATTGTCTGTAAGCAAGCAAAATGCCTGGTATATTGAAGATAAGATTTATTAAGGTGTTTTGCATGTAGTAAAGTTGGCATGCCAAAATGGTAACATCATCAGCATATTGCAGGTCAACCAATGGGCATGTTTATATTTTCCTTATGGATATGTAACCATCTGTTTTGAACAGACTACCATCTATTTGGTATTTCATTTACTTTTCTTTCCCTCAAAGGTCATTATTGAGTAGAGGAACCAATTGAAGGACGGACCTCAAACGTCACGATGTCTTACTCCCATTTCAACAAGGAAGGATGAGCATCCTAAGCATTCAATAAAAGATCTGAAGTATTAAGAAAAATTTACAAATATTGCAAGTGTTGACTCTGCCATAGGAGCTCCCATGGCATTGTGTCAGTCCTTGGTTAGGTAGATACGGACTGCAGTATGTACAAGTCTCTCTTGCTCACAATATTTCTGATGTATTTACTCCATAGTACTGTACCATTAATCCATCTGATGGTCCCTTTTTCCTTCCCAAACCCTCACTGGGGGTCTGGTATCAGATTCTGATGTATTTAGTGCAGCACAAGAGCATACCTCTAGAAGAAAAATACTTGATGTTGCAGTAGCTTCTCCCTCCTTTATTCTGATCTGTAATGGATCTTTGCTGCTAATTTTTGAGAATGTAACCCTCATGCTTGAAATATTTTTCACCTGGAATGCTGTCGGGACAGCTTTTGCCTTTTTAATGTATTTTATTGCACTTGAAACATAGTACAATTTTGAAAGTTTTTCGAGATCCAGGTTGATTAGTAAGATATCAGAACAACAACAAACTAATTAATAGCATTAATAATGATTCAGTGTATCATTCAAATGCTCCTCCAAGTGTTTTATAGAATCATTAAGTGTGCTGATATGTTTTTCTTGAGCCCAAAAATGGATATATGCCATTTATAAAAGCCATTCCTGTTGTTTTGATCAACAAAGGCTCAGATTTTCTTAACCCTTTCTATCCAAAGCAGTGCTGTAGTATAGCTATTTCATTTGAGCCAGTGCAAATGACTGGGTTTGCGAGAACTGCATCATTGGCTTTGTTTAAACCAGTTTAAATTAAAGCATATAGTGAAGAAAATTGCTGCCTCTGTAGCATCTTGAATCAGTTTGCAGAATTTAGCCCTATTTGCATCTTATTCAAGAATGTCATTTAAAGAAAGGCCCTCGGCCATTTGAGCTCAAAAAGGACCTCTGCTTCTTGTGTTTCAAGTGTAGCACAATTCAGTATCTATGATGCATCCTACTACTGAATTAGAGGTCGAATTTTATAATTAAAGATAGGTCTCAATAGTTTGATTTATCCGAGGCATTAGTTGGGCTCTGCCTGGTTATGACTTAGTTTAGCATGTGCCAGTGCTTGGATTTGAAATGCTTTGTTTTTTTTAGCTTGTCCTTGAGCCGAGATATTTTGTTTGTAATGATTGTTGTTCTTGGAACATAGGGAGAGTTGTCCAAAGCCATCAACATTCATATTGATGGTGCCTAGTCATTCACCAGCATGAGCATTGAAGTCTCCTTTACAAAACACCTGTGTCAGCTCTGTGGAAGGTTTGGGATAGCTTTTATTCAGATGTTTGATGGCGTACACAGTAGTACACGGCAGTCTATTCCATTATTATTATTATTATTATTATTATTATTATTACTATCCAAGCTACAACCCTAGTTGGAAAAGCAAGATGCTATAAGGCCAGGGGCTCCAACAGGGAAAAATAGCCCAGTGAGGAAAGGAAATAAATAAATGAGAACAAATTAAAACAATAAATCATTCTAAAATCAACAACATCAAAAACAAATATGTCATAAATAAACTATAAAAAGACTATGTCCGCCTGGTCAACAAAAAAGCATTTGCTCCAACTTTGAACTTTTGAAGTTCTACTGATTCAACCACCCGATTACAATTTCTAACTGGAATTTAGCATCTATTTTGTGGTCTTATGTTATATAAAGACTTGCTGTACTTGTTTGTCAAATCTAATTTTGCTCGTCTTTTTGCATTTGCACATAACCAAATCAAAATTCGTCATATCTAGTATTACTTGCATTCATAATACTGTATTAGGTTGGCAACTTGGTATTTGGAAGAAGTTAAGGATTTGAAAGACATAGCTGATGATTTTAGATTTCCAGTAGGCCTTTATTATGGGACAGTCAAACCTATCTTCGTCTGATTCATAAAGTATTTGTTCTGTTTAGTTTTTGGCTTCAGTAAGTCAAGCTAGACTTTGGCAGTTTTGGATTAACAAACTATTGTAGTTTGTGATATCTTTTAGTTTAGGATCTGCAAACCTATTCTAGTTTGTGATTGCTTTCACATTTTGGGATATCTTTTGAGTCTCAATATTTTAAAAGTTGCATGATTTTTTTTATGCCTATCAGTTCTAGATTTTGTCACTAGTATTCAAAAAGTTTTCTTGCCACACTTGTGCATTCAGGAAGTGTAATTTTCAATACAACTTTTGTATATCAATAATTTTTTTTTACTTGAAGGCTGTCTGTCTTGTCTAATATTCGTTTGGGTGAAAAAGGACGTGTCCAAAAGTTTTTATTTGACTTAAAGCTTAGAATGCATGTTTTCTTTTCTCAATTGTTATACTGAAACTCAGTTTGTGACTTGGATGTCTGTAATTCTCCTAAAGAGTTTATACCTATAGTAGGAGCATCAAAGTCTGGTGGTATTTTTTTTCTATCCCCAAGATCCCCTTTTATGTTGTTGGAAGTTCATCGCCAGATTTAGAAAGTTTGTGATGGTATTTAAAATGTTTTTAGAGATATTTCAACATGGTAAGAATTCTGTTCCCTTAGAATTAATGTAGCTAAGATCTGTTAGAGCTTTTCCAAAAGTGTGATTGATAATTTATTTATTTATTTTTTTTTTTTTTTTTTTTTTTTTTGCTTCGAATTTTGTATACTGTACCTTTTCTTCCATTATTTTACTTGAGAGAATGAGATTTACATCTCTCAAAATGTTGAGTTGCAAGATTTTTCTGCTTGCAGGTTTGTTACACCTAGATTTCTTATAGCATAAAGTCTTTAGTAGTAGGAGTTTGGTGTTCCCCCAGTGTTTGTTAGTTTTTGGAAAGGCTTTTTGCTGGAAAACCAAAATGTTTTTCTGCCCAGGAAATTAACTATTAGCTTAGAAAGATTTTTTAACAGATTTCAATTATAAAAAGGAGAGGATTTTACTTTAAACAATTAAGTTCTTGCCTGAATGTTAAGATATTGCTGTGAGGTAGGTGGGTTAGATGATTTTGGTCTTGTGAGAAGTTATTCTTTGCTAGGAAATAACTATCTTTAGTTAGAAACTGCAGTAGGTTATCTTAAGATAGTGGAGAAATCTGTCTGTAAAGGCATTTTCCCAAAATAACATGATTTCTTATCAGTGAGAGGACAGGTATCTTCATTAAGATTGATATTTTCTACTTAGAAAGTGGAGTGATTAATTTTTTAACGCATAAGGTACAGTAAAAATTTATCTTGACAGGAGTCTTTTGTCCACTAAATGGCTAATGCTTTTCCTAAAAAATAATGTACATGTTCTCTAAGAAGTTCATTATTTTGGAAGTTTAAGCTTATTAGTTTTGTTTCCTAGAATGTTAATTTTTGTGAGCTGCAATGGTGTCTCTTTGTGTGCTTTTTGCTTAGGAAACTTTTGGGAGATTTGATGTTTGTTTCCCCAAAAAATTTTCGTTGGAGGTCTTTTTCTCACAAGAAAAGTCAGTGAGGTTTTCTTTCCCTAAGAAAGAGTTGGAGGTTTTTTCTGTGCCCAAAAAGTCTGATGTTTTCTCTTTCCCTAAGAAAGAGTATGAGGTTTTTTCTTTGCCCAAAAAGTCTGTTTGAGGTTTTTTCTTTGCCCAAAAAGTCTGTTTGAGGTTTTTTCTTTGCCCAAAAAGTCTGTTTGATGTTTTTTTCTTTCCCGTTAAAGTCAATCTGAGGTTTTCTTTCCAAAACAATATGTAAATTTGAGGATTTTTCTTTCCAAAAACAATGTTTGTTTGAGGGATTTTCGTCCCCCTAAAAACTCATTTTGAGTTTTTTCTTTCCAAAAAAATTCATTTTGAGATGTTTTCTTTAAAAAATAATCTTAGAGTTCCCCAACCCCCCAAAAAATGGTTTGAGGTCCCCCCCCCCAAAAAAAAAAAAAAAAAAAAAAACTTCAGGTGTTTTGGCAGTTTGAGATTTTTCCTCAAAACATGCTTTTAGATAGAGAGCTTTACTAAAAAAAAAAAATGTAATTTTTCTCTAAAAGAAAAAAACTTCAAGAATTTCCTCCAAAAAGTTTTTTCTTTTTTCTCAACAAAAATGTCAGTATAGTTTTACCCCCCAAAAAAATTCTTCCCTAAATTTTTTTTTTTTTTTTTTTTGGTCAGCTTGAGGTTTGTTTTCCTTCCAAATACTTTGGAGATTTTTATCTCCAATAAAATTCTGTTTTATATTTTTATCAAACTGTCAGGTTGAGTTTTTTCCTCAAATTTCCCCTTAAAAACTGTCAGATTAGGATTTTTTCCCCTCCGAAGAAAGAGCGAGATTTTCCAAAAGAAATTTCTCCTAAAAGTCAGTTTGAGCTATTTTATGCCAAAAAACATTTTTTCTTTAAAAAGAAAAAAATAAAATTCAAATTGTTTCTCCAAAATATTAGATTTTTGTGGGGGGGGATTTCTTTCTCAAAAAAGTCAGTGAGTTTCTCAAAAACTTAGTTTTGAGTTTTATATAAAAAAAAACCTTGGTTTTTTATTCAAAAAAAAAGTTAGGCTGAGATTTTTTTCTTTTACAAAAAACTGTCCGTTTGAGATTTTCTCAATAAAATCATATTGAGGATTTTTTTTTTACTCCAAAAAGGGATTTTTCCTTTCTGAAAATTTTTTTTCTTTTCCAAAAATCTGAAATTTTTTCTTTCCAAAAATCTGTTATGAGGTTTTTTTCTTTCCAAAAATTTTTTTTGATGTTTTTTCTTTCCAAAAATCTGTTTTGAGGTTATTTTTCTTACCAAAAATCTGTTTTGAAGTTTTTTTTTCTTACCAAGGTGTTTTTTTTTTCTTACCAAAAATCTGTTTCGAGGTTTTTTCTTTCCAAAAATATTTTGAGGTTTTTTCTTTCCAAAAATATTTTGAGGGTTTTTTCTTTCCAAAAATCTGTTTTGAGGTTTTTTTTTTTTTACAAAAATCTGTTTTGAGGTTTTTTTTTTTTTTACAAAAATCTGTTTTGAGGTTTTTTTTCTTTACAAAAATCGGTTTGAGATTTTTTCTTTAGAAAAATCCGTTGAGGTTTTTTTCATTCCAAAACTTTTTTTTTTTTTTTTTTTTCAGAACAATGTCAGGTTTATATTTTTCTAAATGAAAAAAAGATGATTTCTTAAAATTGGCATTTGGAAATTTTTCTAAGAAATAAAAACTTAGTTTGAGATTTTTTTTTTCTCAAAAAATGCTGTAGAGTTGAGAGCTTTTCTGCAAAAAACAAATTAAAAAGTTTGATTTCTTTTCTAAAAAAAAAAGAAATAATAAATAAAAGCTCAGCTTAAGATTTTTCTCCAGAAATTTCTTTTACCAAGGTTTTTTTTTTTTGGGCAGATTTTTCTTTCAATTTTTTTTTCAAAGAAAATTTAGTTTGAGATTTTTCTCAAACAGGTTTTGAGTTTCTCAAAAAAAAAAATCGTAAAAAAAAAACATTGAAAAAAAAAATAATTTTTTTTCTCCAATTTCAGTTTTATATATATATATATATATATATATATATATATATATATATATATATATATATATATATATATAAAACATTGAGATTTTTTCTCTAAAACACTTGAGATTTGGAAAAAAATCGTTCGAGCGCTTTTTTTTTTTTCCAAACAACCTCAGTTATAGAGTTTTCCTCCTAAAAACTTTTTAGATGTTTTTTTATTCTGATTAATGACAATGTAATTTTGTTATTTTTTTTGGAAATCCCCTTGGTACCAAACGCAGCTGCTAATGTGATGATTACAAGACTATATATTTGGTCAATTGTTTAATACTAAAGTCCGACTTAAGGGCTGGTTAATCTTTTTTTTTTTTTTTTTTTTTTAATAAATATAGACGTATTCTGGTGATTGTAGTATATGGTTGTAGACCAATTGTTGTGTTCTCTGTAATATTTGTACGCCTATTCTAACAAACATTTGTAGGCATATCCAGGCGATCACAATATATCTTATATTATCTAGGCCAGTTCGTGAATAATCTAAATCATCATTTTCTTTGTCTTATAAAATGTTACGTGAAAATAGAAATGATAAATCCCAACTTCAAAAGAATGCCACAGTTAAATGAAGGCTAATTCTTGCCAATTATCTGGCAATGGAATGAATTTCGTGAGGCCTATCCCACAGACCTTAAAATGGCCAGGTGATGCATGTGTACATTTATCCGACTGGATCACTTACATGGAATGGTGTTGAGGCATAAGACGAATGAGATATTTAAGTCACCTCTGCTTTTGAGATGGAAATGTGTGTTCTTGTAACCAAATGTATTGTTATAACAAACTAAAGGATGACTTGTAATTTCAAATAAAATTAGTTATAGAATTTTTTGGTTTACTTATGATATTTCCTTAATTATATTGCTTTAAAAGACATCTGAAAATATTAGAATATATTCCATGCTTAGCAAGGTTTGTAGACAAAGTTATGTAAACTATTCTTTATGAAGAAGCACCAGTTAAGAATGGGATTGATAAATGTTTGAAGTAAACTTATTAGTCTAAGACTAAAAATTCAAATAAAATAAAAGTTATTTCCCCCACCAAATAAATAAGCCTAAATGTATAATTTTTGAATGCAATTAATTAAATCACGTAATTCCCCCCTTTGAAAATGTTAACTAAGCATTTGATACCTAAATTAACGTAATGTGTCCATCCTGAAAGCCTTCGATGTAGAAGGTAATTAACGTAATTTCCCCATCCCCTAAAATAGCTAACCCTTTGATACGTAACTTGAGTAACGTAATTTATCCCCCCTTTTTTTAAATGAATCATTTGATACATTAAATATAATTAATCCTCTTAAATTGTTGGCGAAGTACATGATACGTAAATTAACTAATGTACAGTAAGTCATCCCCTTAAAATTGCCTACTAAGCCTTTGATATGTAAATTGCATGATGAAATTACCGCCCCAAAAGACCAAAATTGGCCGGTTTAGATCAAATATAGATTAACGTAAAATTAATTTGATTAATATTTTAGGCACAAAATTGCCTGAAACTGTTCTAATTGTAAAGAAGAAGAATAATAATAAGGTGCTATATATTAAAAATCAGTGTGTATAACAGGTTTACAAGGGTAATTGAATAGTCTTGAAAAAAAAAATCGAGAGCTAATTAAGATATCGTATGTTGTACATCAAATTAAAGTTGGATTACAATTGATACTAGTAATAACGTAACCATCTAAGCTCTGTTTTATTGCAAAATTAAAATTGTCACAATAGAAATAAAATTTAAATAATATATTGAAGATGTGCAAAAGTTATAAAAAAGCTAAAGTAAGGTAATATCCAAATAGAAATGCACATAGAAACTTGCGATAGCAAAATTGAAACTTAAAAGACTAAAAAATTTAAAGTACAGTAAAATAATTATAAGTTGATGACTGCATATATCTCATAAGTTCTAACAAATCGAATTCGGTAGATAATTTTGTCTTGTCGGTAAATAGCTCTCGAATCGTATAACAATTCAAGTCTATTTAAAACCATTCAATCATCCCATCTATACAGTAAAGGTCTGGAAACTTTTGCATTTAAGATACTTTGACACTTAGTTGTAAAGTAAACTTTTGTAACTTTAGTCTCCGAAATTCGGTCACTTGAATGGAGTACTTTATATCGTGGAGGTCCTTTGTCACCCAGACAAATTTTCTGACATAATTAGGCCTTTTACGGACAGATTTAATATCAAACGGTCAATTATACTGACAAAATTAAAGTTATTTCGTGGTTATAACACGTGATCATGAAACGGTTTCAATTTTTTCACATTTATTGACATCTTGGTGTCAAATTTGACGTGAGAATGCTGGGAAATGTCTGGAAATGGGCTGCGTGAAGTCTCGTTAACTTGTTAATAATGCCAGTTAATCGTTCATATCGTGAAATTGAAGTTATTCCTCCAAGGTTTCCTACCTTCCAAGTACGTACACGAATGATATATTCTTACTAAAACAATTGATAGAGAACCAACATCGCCAACTCCACCGAAACACCGAGTTTACTAGACGCCATCAACCGATGTCACCAAAACCCAAAACCATCGCCATCATTACTTCAACTTTCCATATCGTTCATCGTATGAACATGAACATACACTTAATTAATTTTAAATTCAAAACATAAATAGAAATCGTAGTTGACATTTAAGCAAATAACAAGAATTAAAAACAAATTCTTCATTTTATAATTTTCGAATCTATGGAAAAAAATTAATTTAAATTAAATTTAGCTCTGATAAATAACTACAATATCTCCACCGATTATAATTTGCTATTAAATTATCATTAATGAGTTAAGGTAATAAAAAAAATGTCGGTCACTTCCGTCAATATCACTCGGTAATATTCAGGTTTTAGGGCGTTGTTTCTTGGTTTTCTATGAGGTTTAAGACTAACCCATTTTCTAAAACAAGACAAGTTCCTGTGTAAAATCTTGAGGAAAACTTTAAGTAGGATGACGAAGGTTGTGTTTTACACCCCGTAGATTTTCTCATGAAATGTTCATAGGTAAATTACACTTGGAAATGTTTTGGCCCTTGTACTTCGGCATTGGTAGGAAATTCTGATTGAAAAACTCTATAGATTTTTACGCCATGTTTCATGGAACGTTACTTGTCAGACTAGCGTTTGCCTAAGCACCAAATCACAGTCATGAGAGGGGGGTTAAGATATGGCTCTTCGAGGGGTACCCCTACCATCCCCCCTTGGACTTGTGTGTATAGGAGTTTACTCTTACATTAGAAAGGTACTGATATTCTTCAACAGTGACAAAGAAAACGGGTATGCACCTGGAATATCTCACGAGAAGCAAGGGGCTTTTCCCATCTTGGCCAATCAGGTGTCAGCTTAGAAAACGGGTCACTGGATCTGCTTCGAAGGTGAAAACTGGCTGGTTACTCCCTGTCGATAACCTCCTTTGGGCCATTGCAATGCTGGCTTCAGGGGTAACAAAAAAATATTTTTTTTTTTATTTCCCATTTTCTTTGATAGTTTTAGGGGTAACCAGCTTATTTGTAATATATGTAGCTTGAGGATTTAATTAAAAGAGCGTCCGGAAAAATTTAAATTTTTTATTAACCTTATTTACTTCAGAATTACAAAAATACAATATTACATATTCACCAGTACATTGAACTGAACTTGAAGATATTACGTAATCAATCTTAATAAAGCAGATTTCCAACGTCATTAGTAGAACAGCTATGACCATTTGATGACGTAACAAATGCATTTAAGTACAAACTTTGACATAGGAAAAGTGTCAAACTTTTATTAGTCGGGGAAAATAACTGAGATAAACATTCAAGAGAATAATTTGAGAGTATCTAAAGAAAGAGAGAGAGAGAGAGAGCGAGACGAGCGAGGTGAGTTTGAAGAGTCCAGGGGGAGAGAGAGAGCGAGGTGAGTTTGAAGAGTCCAGGGGGAGAGAGCGAGGTGAGTTTGAAGAGTCCAGGGGGAGAGAGAGCGAGGTGAGTTTGAAGAGTCCAGGGGGAGAGAGAGCGAGGTGAGTTTGAAGAGTCCAGGGGGAGAGAGAGCGAGGTGAGTTTGAAGAGTCCAGGGGGAGAGAGAGCGAGGTGAGTTTGAAGAGTCCAGGGGGAGAGAGAGCGAGGTGAGTTTGAAGAGTCCAGGGGGAGAGAGAGAGAGTAAGTTTGAAGAGTCCAGGGGGAGAGGGTGAGTGAAGAGTCCAGGGGGAGAGGGTGAGTGAAGAGTCCAGGGGGAGAGGGTGAGTGAAGAGTCCAGGGAGAGAGGGTGAGTGAAGAGTCCAGGGGGAGAGGGTGAATTTGAAGAGTACAGGGTGAGTTTGGAGAGTTCAAAGAGAGAGTGAGTGAGTTTGGAGAGTCCAGGGAGAGAGTGAGTTTGAGGAGTCCAGGGAGAGAGAGACTGAGTTTGAAGAGTCCAAGGAGAGAGAGTGAGTGAGTGAATTTGAGGAGTACAGGGAGATAGAGAGTGAGTTTGAGGAGTCCAGGGAGAGAGTGAGTGAGTTTGGAAGAGTCCAGGGAGAGATAGTTTGAGGAGTACGGGGAGAGAGAGAGAGAGTGAGTTTGAGGAGTCCAAGGAGATAGAGAGTGAGTTTGAGGAGTCCAAGGAGATAGAGAGTGAGTTTGAGGAGTCCAGGGAGATGGAGTGAGTTTGAGTAGTCCAGGGAGAGATAGTGAGTGAGTTTGAAGAGTCCAGGGAGAGAGAAAGTTTGAAGAGTCGAAGGAGATAGTGAGTTTGAGAAGTCCAGGGAGATAGCGAGTGAGTTTAAGGAGTCCAGAGAGATAGAGATGAGTTTGAGTAGTCCAGGGAGAGAGTGAGTGAGTTTGAAGAGTCCAGGGAGAGATAGATTGAGGCGTCCAGGGAGAGAGAAAGTGAGTTTGAGGCGTCCAGGGAGATAGAGAGTGAGTTTGAAGAGTCCATGGAGATAGAGAGTGAGTTTGAGGCGTCCAGGGAGATAGAGAGTGAGTTTGAGGAGTCCAGGGAGAGAGAGAGAGAGAGAGTGAGTTTGAGGAGTCCAGGGAGAGAGAGAGAGAGAGAGAGAGTGAGTTTGAGGAGTCCAGGGAGAGAGAGAGAGAGTGAGTTTGAGGAGTCCAGGGAGAGAGTGAGTGAGTTTGAGGAGTCCAGGGAGAGAGAGTGTGAGTTTGGAAGAGTCCAGGGAGAGAGAGAGAGAGTGAGTTTGGAAGAGTCCAGGGAGAGATAGTTTGAGGCGTCCAGGGAGAGAGAGAGAGTGTGAGTTTGAGGAGTCCAAGGAGATAGAGAGTGAGTTTGAAGAGTCCAGGGAGAGAGAGTAAGTTTGAAGAGTCAAGGGAGATAGAGAGTGAGTTTGAAGAGTCAAGGGAGATATAGAGTGAGTTTGAGGAGTCCATGGAGATAGAGTGAGAGTTTGAGGAGTCCAGGGAGAGAGAGTAAGTTTGAGAAGTCCAGGGAGATAGCGAGTGAGTTTGAGGAGTCCAGAGAGATAGAGATGAGTTTGAGTAGTCCAGGGAGAGAGTGAGTGAGTTTGAAGAGTCCAGGGAGATATAGATTGAGGCGTCCAGGGAGAGAGAAAGTGAGTTTGAGGCGTCCAGGGAGATAGAGTGAGTTTGAAGAGTCCAGGGAGAGAGTGAGTGAGTTTGAGGAGTCCAGGGAGAGAGTGAGTGAGTTTGAGGAGTCCAGGGAGAGAGTGAGTGAGTTTGAGGAGTCCAGGGAGAGAGCGAGTGAGTTTGAGGAGTCCAGGGAGAGATAGTGAGTTTGAAGAGTCCATGGAGATTGAGAGTGAGTTTGAGGAGTCCAGGGAGAGATAGTGAGTTTGAAGAGTCCAAGGAGAGAGAGTGAGTTTGAAGAGTCCAAGGAGAGAGAGAGAGAGTGAGTTTGAGGAGTCCAGGGAGATAGAGAGTGAGTTTGAGTAGTCCAGGGAGATTGAGAGTGAATTTGAGGGGGAGAAATAGTGAGTTTGAAGTCCAAGGAGAGAGAGTGAGTTTGAAGAGTCCAAGGAGAGAGTGAATGAGTTTGAGGAGTCCAGGGAAAGAGCGAGTGAGTTTGAGGAGTTCAGGGAGATTGAGAGTGAGTTTGAGGAGTCCAGGGAGAGATAGTGAGTTTGAAGAGTCCAAGGAGAGAGAGAGTGAGTTTGAAGAGTCCAAAGAGAGAGAGAGTGAGTTTGAGGAGTTCAGGGAGATAGAGAGTGAGTTTGAGGAGTCCAGGGAAAGATAGTGAGTTTGAAGAGTCCAAGGAGAGAGAGTGAGTTTGAAGAGTCCAAGGAGAGTGAGTGTGATTTTGAGGAGTCCAGGGAGAGAGAGAGTGAGTTTGAGGAGTCCAGGGAGAGAGGGAGTGAGTTTGAGGAGTTCAGGGAGTGTGTGTGTGAGTTTGAGGAGTCCAGGGAGGGAGAGAGTTTGAGGAGTCCAGGGATAGATAGTGAGTTTGAAGAGTCCATGGAGATAGAGAGTGAGTTTGAGGAGTCCAGGGAGAGAGAGTGAGTTTGAGGCATCCAGGGAGAGATAGTTTGAGGCATCCAGGGAGAGAGAGAGTGAGTTTGAGGGGTCCAGGGAGAGAGTGTGAGTTTGATGAGTCCAGGGAGAGAAAGTGAGTGAGTTTGAAGAGTCCAAGGAGAGAGAGTGAGTTTGAAGAGTCCAAGGAGAGAGAGTGAGTGAGTTTGAGGAGTCCAGGGAGAGAGCGAGTGAGTTTGAGGAATCCAGGGAGAGCGCGAGTGAGTTTGAGGTGTCCAGGGAGAGAGTGAGTGAGTTTGAGGTGTCCAGGGAGAGAGTGAGTGAGTTTGAAGAGTCCAGGGAGAGATAGTTTGAGGCATCCAGGGAGAGAGAGAGAGAGTGAATTTGAGGAGTCCAGGGAGAGAGTGAGTGAGTTTGATAAGTCCAGGGAGAGAGAGAGAGAGAGTGAGTTTGATAAGTCCAGGGAGAGAGAGAGAGAGTGAGTTTGAAGAGTACAGGGAGAGAGAGAGAGTGAATTTGAAGAGTCCAGGGAGAGAGAGTGAGTGAGTTTGAGGCGTCCAGAGAGAGAGAGAGAGAGAGAGAGAGAGAGAGAGAGAGAGAGCGATTTTAATGAGTCCATGCAGAGAGAGAGAGAGAGAGAGAGAGAGATTTTAACGAGTCCAAAGAGAGTGAGTTTAGGAGGCCAGAGAGAGAGAGAGAGAGAGAGAGAGAGAGAGAGAGATTTTAACAAGTCCAAAGGGAGTGAGTGAGTTTAGGAGGCCAGAGAGAGAGAGAGAGAGAGAGAGAGAGAGAGAGATTTTAACAAGTCCAAAGAGAGAGTGAGTGAGTTTAGGAGGCCAGAGAGAGAGAGAGAGAGAGAGAGAGAGAGAGAGAGAGAGATATTTTAACGAGTCCAAAGAGAGTGAATGAGTTTAAGGCGAGAGAGAGAGAGAGAGAGAGAGAGAGAGAGAGAGAGAGAATGAGTTTAAGGAAGCCAGAGAGAGAGAGAGAATGAGTTTAAGGAAGCCAGAGAGAGAGAGAGAGAGAGAGAGATATTTCAACGAGTCCAAAGAGAGAGCGAGTTTAAGGATGCCAGAGAGAGAGAGAGAGAGAGAGAGAGAGAGAGAGAGAGAGAATTTTAATGAGCCCAAAGAGAGTGAGTGAGTTTAAGGAGGCCAGAGAGAGAGAGAGAGAGAGAGAGAGAGAGAGAGAGAGAGAGAATTTTAATGAGCCCAAAGAGAGTGAGTGAGTTTAAGGAGGCCAGAGAGAGAGAGAGAGAGAGAGAGAGAGAGAGAGAGAATTTTAATGAGCCCAAAGAGAGTGAGTGAGTTTAAGGAGGCCAGAGAGAGAGAGAGAGAGAGAGAGAGAGAGAGAGAGAGAGAGCAAAATTTTCCAGTTGGAAAAATAATGGCAAATTACATAAGCAGGTGAAAAACCAATTTTTTTCACACATTATAACCTGTTATTTTGAACACTTTTATTGTTAATTCTGATATGAGAACCCATGATCTGACTCAACAAAATAAGGCAAATGAACATTTATGTAAATTCTCATTAAAATTCAAAACATTCTAACCGTTTTGAGGGGCTCAAATACTCACTCGATGGCCCCTGAGGTGTCTAGTGTTATGAGCGGACACAAAAAAAATACACAACAAGAACATGGGAAACTATGATATAAATATCTAATAGTCCATAACAGAGGGAAAGGAAAAATACAATGTGTCAACGTGATATTAACTGTATAATGGAGAATATTATTTCTTATGAAAAGAGCTATACCTAGAAGGAAAAAATACCAAAATAGATCATTTTAACTAGGATACAAAATGAAACTGATTTTGCAAACATGAATAATAGATGTGATAAACAAAACAACTAATGACTAATAACCTGTTCTGACTTCCAGAGATAGCCGAGAAAACTAGCTAATGTGACCAAAGATAGAGGTAAGTGATTTTATGATCAGAAACACCTTCACAGAAAACTCTTTAATAAAAGAGTTAAGACGTTCAGTTAAATACATTGCATCTTGACGAGAAAGACAGGGAATTAATGTCGATGGAACTGGGTGAGGTGACATCAGACTATCTTGTGAAAGGGGAAAATAAAGTGTTTACAAGAAAATCATGCCCTTCGCCTACAAGCTACACGAAGATGAACCAACAATAACTAAGCCTAAATATCAGTGACTGATGAGAATCATTTTTTTAATAAGAATCACTTATACAGCAGGTATAATGGATAGTGAGCAGGATAATAAAAGGAATGTTAATATGTAAAGGAGGAACACAGTGCCTAACCAAGGGCATAAGAAATTTGTTAAAAGACACTAAACATATGAAGGTGTTCAAACAAAGGAGAGTACAGGATATTAGGAAGCAAAACCAGCAGTGACCAAAGCCAATTCATCATAAACAATGAGTATATAAAATAGAGTACACAAACTTGGTAATGAGTTGAAGAAACAAAGGCAGCCATTATCTATATAATGCAAAGTTTCATAAGTAAAACAGAACTGAGGCAGAAAAATTCACATTCTAATGGAACAGCAATGAGACAATCTAAAAAGGTAATAGGCATAGCAATCAAAGATTAAATGACTGATGATATGAAAGCAGCATAGAAAATAGTTGAACGAATTATGAAACTTAAGATGATCTTAGGAAGAAGAACAAAGTTTTTAGAGAAAGGCTATGACATACAGCGACTAAAGTGCCCAGTCAGAAGGGATACTGAGAAGAGATCTTAATAAATGCACAAGAATGGTCAAAACTGCAGCAGCTGATGTGATATTGGAAGATACACTAAAGCATACAAGAAGAAAATCTAGAGTGAGCAACAATCTTAGAATTCTACTAAAGCCAAGAACTAAATTGCAGAATAAAATGTTTAGGGAGCCATGATAGAACTATTTACATTGCATGAAGTCATTACATGAAAAACTACACTGCACTGTCAGGCCAAGAGAGGCAAGCATAGATTTCTACACGATGGTTTAATGTTGAAGGACAAAGATGAATGAAAAAGTAAATTTTAGTTGGAAACATATCATGGAAACTGAAAATAGGTAAAAAAGGAATATGAAGAAAAAGCATCACCAAATATGACAGCAAAAATTGGTCAGTAGAAACCACTGAAAGTCAACATTCAAAAAGTTTGCATATTGGGAGGTGACACATCAGGATGGAGTTACATACACAGATGTGGTGGACAAATCAAGATGTACAATATATTGGTCAACTAAAGAAAAGGGAGAAAGGAGCAGAGATCAGAAAGGAACATGGCAAGATTTTTCAGAAAGTCCCCTAAATGAGAAATTTCACATATCAGACAGAGCCTGTGTGGACTACATAAATAATAATTTTAACTTTTTAAAATTACTGTAATATATTATGCAAAAATTGCTGTAGGAATTCTTGATACCTATGCAAGCTAGCTTACTATTGTTACTAACAGCTGCCTGAAAACAATAAAATAGGGGATTGAGTCATAAGTTGGATGCCTAAATAAATCATGACAGACGAAGAAAATTTTTGAATTTAAGACCCCACTCTTGGAACTCAACTTATGTGTATGTAGTGGACTTATTAAACCGTACAGGGTTAAAAAAGTAAGACTAAATGGGATGTAGAAAAGGCAACGAAGAGCAGATGGAGATGAATGAATCAGAATCTAAACACAGCAGAGGAATGATAGAAAAATAATCAGGATTGTAAAGAGGCAGAGTAAAGCTGGAAAAAATGCAAAAAAGGCAGAATTTACAAGATGAAAATGGCGAAGTAATGGCGGAGCAAAGATAAAAAAGATGCAAAAAAAAAGAGAGAATTTCCAAGATGAAAAATGGAGTTTTTATGATAAAACAAAGTTTTATGAATACTTACCTGGCAGTTATATATACATAGCTAATTATCTCTATTTCGGCAGAATTTTTCTAAAACTAGGCAACCGCCTTGTGGTGGTTGGGTGGTAACACCCGTTAAAGGGTGGTAGGAGGAATCATTCCCGTTTTCTGTTCTTCAGTTCATCTACAGTATGCCCGACCTGTCTCCTGAGGGGAGGTGGGTGGGCCTTCGAATGTATATATAACTGCCAGGTAAGTATTCATAAAACTTTGTTTTATCATAAAAACTCAATTTTTATGAATAGAACTTACCTGGCAGTTATATATACATAGCTGATTAACACACTTGGAGGAGGGTGATAGACAGTAACATCGTTGGGGAAACAACCAAAAAAGTTGTAGGATAAATAAACACCTTGATTCCTTACCTGCTAAGGTAGCTGACTTCAAAGGTTCCTGCCTCTTGAGTCGCTTTCCCTTAGGAGTGTCAGCCAGGATGTGACCTGCAGTGCTGAAAACACTCAATCGAGTCTGTCAACGGGGTGAGACCAACAATCTGACTAGACTTCAGGACTACCTATTGCCCAAAATAAAAAACCGCAACTTTACCAAACCAACCACCTAACATTTGCAAAGTAGATAAAAATTATCTAACTAGACTGAGGTGACTGTACACAAGTCGAAGTCCTCAGACAACCAATAAAAAATACACCAACCTATGTACAAGTAAACAAAACTAAGGTTGAGGGGAGGTAGTAACTCCTTTGCCTAATACAGAAGCCGTAGCTACGTATGGTCCCAAGGTATAACATTTCTCATAATCCACCCTCACCTCTCTGAGGTAATGAGAGGCGAACACAGAGTTGCTCCTCCAGAATGTCGCATCCATAATTTAACGGAGCGACATGTTCTTGCGGTAAGCAAGCGAGGTCGCAATGGCCCTTACTTCGTGAGCTTGCACTTTTAAACGTCCGAAGTGTTCCTCCTCACACAAGAGATGCGCTTCTCTTATCACTTCCCTCAGGAAAAAGGACAAAGCGTTCTTGGAAAGGGGCTTTTGAGGATCTTTCACAGAACACCACAGGGAGCTAGAAGAGCCTCTCACACTTTTCGTGCGAGACAAGTAGGTCTTGAGGGCTCGTACTGGACAGAGCAGCCTCTCTTGCTCTTGACCCACTAGGTTGGTCAAGTTAGGAACCTCAAAGGTCCTCGGCCAGGGCTTAAAAGGGTTCTCGTTTTTAGCGAGAAAGTCTAATCTTAAGGCACAAACTGCCCCATTCAGATTGAAGCCTGCCTGTTTTTCAATTGCATGGACTTTACTAACTCTTTTAGCTGTTGCTAAGGCCAAAAGAAAGAGGGTCTTCTTGGTAACCTCCCTAAGGGGAGCCTGTGAGATGGGCTCAAATCTCTTGGTGCACAGAAATTTAAGAACCACATCAAGGTTCCAAGAAGGGGGTTTCAACTGGGTCTGCTTGGTCGTCTCAAAAGACTTCAAGAGGTCATGTAAGTCCTTATCGCGAGACAAGTCCAAGCCTCTATGCCGACAGACGGAAGAGAGCATACTTTTGTACCCTTTGATAGTGGACACAGCTAGCTTAGCGTCCTGTCTGGGGTACAACAAGAAAACCGCAATCTGGCTCACAGAGGTAGTGGATGAGGAAATCTTGTGCTTCCTACACCAAGCCCTAAAAGTCTCCCACTTGGACTGGTAGACCCTCTGCGAAGAGACCTTCCTCGCTCTGGCGATAGCTTTCGCAGCTTGCGCTGAAAAGCCTCTCGATCTGACGAGCTTCTCGATAGTCTGAAGGCAGTCAGATTGAGAGCGAGGGGGTTTTGATGATACCTCTCGAAGTGGGGTTGTCTGAGCAGATTTGGACTTGCAGGGAGGCTTCTTGGAAAGTCCATCAACAAGTCCACCACCTCCGTGAACCATTCCCTCATCGGCCAGAACGGAGCTATCAGGATCATCCGTCCCGAATCGAGGAGGGCGAATTTCCTGACTACCAGATTGATGATCTTGAACGAGGGAAAAGCATAAGTGTCCATCCCCGTCCAATCCATCAAAAAGGCGTCTACTGCTATTGCCTCTCTGTCCGGAACTAGGGAGCAATAGATGGGGATCCTCTTGGATAAGTTGGAGGCGAAAAGATCGATGAGGGGTCTCCCCCACAGCCTCCAGAGACTCTGACAGACCTGTTGGTTGAGGGTCCATTCTGTGGGAAGGACCTGCCCTTTCCTGCTGAGCATGTCCGCCCTCACATTCTTCTGTCCCTGAACAAACCTCGTCAGCAGGTTTATCCTGTTCTCCTTCGCCCAAAGAAGGAGCTCTCTTGCTGTCTCGAAGAGAGACAGAGAGTGAGTCCCTCCTTGCTTCCTGATGTAAGCAAGAGCTGTGGTGTTGTCTGAGTTGACCTCCACAATCTTCCCAGACACCAAGTCCTTGAAGGCCTTTAGCCCCAGAAAAATGGCCATCAGCTCCTTGTTGTTGATGTGCCATCCCAGCTGAATTCCTTCCCAATAGCCTGAGACCTCCTTGCTTCCTAGTGTTGCCCCCCAGCCTGAATCTGATGCGTCTGAAAACAACACTAGGTCTGGGTTCTTCTTGTGTAAGGAGATCCCTTCCCCTAACAAGGTTGGGTCCAGCCACCACTTCAGAAGAGTCTTGACTTCTATTGGAATGGGGAAGGAAAAGGAGTCTTCCTGCATCTTTCTGTTCCATGTCTTCGAAAGAAAGTGCTGAAGAGGCCTTAGGTGGAGTCTCCCCAGAGAGACAAACTGTTCGAGGGAGGATAGAGTCCCCAGCAAACTCATCCACTCCTTCGCTGTGCATCTCTTCTTGTCCAGGAAAGTTCTGACTTTTACGAGACACTTGGTCTGTCTTTCCTGAGAGGGAGAAGCCCGAAAAAGAACTGAATTCAGAACTATCCCCAAATAGAGAATAGTCTGATTCGGTCTGATCTGAGACTTCTCCCTGTTGATGACCAGGCCTAGATCTTGAGCCATCATAAAAGTCTTCCGTAAATCCTCCAGACATTTCTCCCTCGATCGTGAACGAATCAGCCAATCGTCCAGATAGAAGGATATCCTTATCCCCTCCTGATGCAGCCAACCTGACACATTCGCCATTACCCTGGTGAAGACTTGAGGAGCCGTGCTGAGACCGAAGCAAAGAGCTCTGAATTGGAAGCACTTGCCCTCCATTACAAATCTCAGGTACTTCCTCGAAGTCGGATGGATGGGGACATGGAAATATGCGTCCTGCAAGTCGAGGGACACCATCCAGTCCCCTGGACGTACTGACGCCAGCACCGACTGAGTCGTCTCCATGGAGAACTTTGTCTTCTCCACAAATACGTTGAGAGCGCTGACATCCAGGACGGGTCTCCATCCGCCCGAGTTCTTGGGGACCAGAAACAGGCGATTGTAAAAGCCTGGGGAGGATAGATCCCGAACCGGTTCTATCGCCCCCTTGTCTAGCATTTGGTTGACAAGGTCTACTAGGGCCTTCTGTTTCCCCGGATCTGAGTACCGGGCTACTAAGGCCAGCGGAGCATCTGCGAGAGGAGGTTTTTTCAGAAAGGGGATCTTGTATCCTTCCTTGATGACTGAGAGGGACCAGGTGTCCGCCCCTCTCCTCTTCCAAGACTGCCAAAAACCTGACAGTCTTGCGCCTACTGTCTGGAGGAGACGAACTTCATTTTCTGGAGCGAGGTCTGAAAGAACCCCTGGTAGATCTTGGTCCTGAATCTTGCCTTCTCCCTCTAAAATCTGGTCTTGAAGTAGTCCTGCCCCGAAAGGGCTGCTGGAATCTCCTTTCCTCCCGTTTCAAAGAAGAAGGAGGGGCTGCCAAGGGCTTACGAGCAGAACGAGATAAAAGGTCTTGGGTGGCTTTTTGGGCCAGAGAACGTGTAAAAGCCTGGGGAGGATAGATCCCGAACCGGTTCTATCGCCCCCTTGTCTAGCATTTGGTTGACAAGGTCTACTAGGGCCTTCTGTTTCCCCGGATCTGAGTACCGGGCTACTAAGGCCAGCGGAGCATCTGTGAGAGGAGGTTTTTTCAGAAAGGGGATCTTGTATCCTTCCTTGATGACTGAGAGGGACCAGGTGTCCGACCCTCTCCTCTTCCAAGACTGCCAAAAACCTGACAGTCTTGCGCCTACTGTCTGGAGGAGACGAACTTCATTTTCTGGAGCGAGGTCTGAAAGAACCCCTGGTAGATCTTGGTCCTGAATCTTGCCTTCTCCCTCTAAAATCTGGTCTTGAAGTAGTCCTGCCCCGAAAGGGCTGCTGGAATCTCCTTTCCTCCCGTTTCAAAGGAGGAGGAGGGGCTGCCAAGGGCTTACGAGCAGAACGAGATAAAAGGTCTTGGGTGGCTTTTTGGGCCAGAGAACGTGTAATGTCATTAACCAGGGACTCGGGAAAAAGATGTTGAGAGAGGGGGGCGTAAAGAAGCTCAGACTTTTGTGCATTGGTAACAGACCTAGAAGCAAAAGAGCAAAGCAGAGCTCTCTTCTTTAGGACCCCAGCTGAGAACAGAGCCGCCAACTCATTCGCCCCATCTCTGAGGGCCTTATCAATACAGGACATAATACTGGTAAGGTCCCTAGATCCTTCCATCTGTTCAGTTTTCCTTGCGAGAGTCCCAAGCGACCAGTCTAGGAAACTAAAAACCTCAAAGGCTCTAAAAATACCTTTGACGAGATGATCCAGCTCCGACATCGACCACATGACCTTGGCTGAGTTGAGAGCATGCCTTCTAGCAGAGTCCACTAAACCAGAGAAGTCACCCTTGGAGGAGGAAGGCACTCCCAGACCCAAAGGTTCTCCAGTTGCATACCACATACCCGCTCTTGAAGCAAGACGAGCTGGTGGAAACGAGAAGGAAGTCTTAACTGTTTGTCTCCGCTCCATCATCCAGTCATCAATCTTCGTGAGAGCCTTCTTTGCGGAGATAGACAGCTTCATCTTGATGAAGGCCGACTGTTTCTTGGCCTTCTTTCTGTTAAATTGGGACTGAGGAGATTGAGGGGCAGACGGTTGGAATTCCTCTCCAAAAAGTTCAAGAAGGGAGCGAGAGAGAACTTTGTAATCTCCCACAGCGTCGGCAGGATTATCATCGTCATCAGAAACATCCTCGAGGTCCTGATCCACATCTGCAATATCCTTCGAAAGAGAAGAAGGATCCTTAGAACCCGACAAGGGCAAATCAAAGGTATCATCCTGCAAAAGACGGGTTGCATCCTGGAGTCCCGCGCTAGAAGAATCCTTGGGACAGGAGGCAGTATCGTCCCGAAGAGGCAGGGTGGTATCGCCCTGGGACCGAGAACGAGAGGCAGAGTCGTTCTGTCGTCGAGAGCGAGAGGCGGTGTCGTCGTGGCGGCGAGAATGAGAGGCGGTATCGTCGTGGCGTCGTGAACGAGAGGCGGTATCGTCGTGGCGTCGTGAACGAGAGGCGGTATCGTCGTGGCGTCGAGAACTAGGGTCGGTATCGTCGTGGCGTCGTGAACGAGAGGAGGTATCGTCGTGGCGAAGCGAACGAGAGGAGGTATCGTCGTGGCGAAGCGAACGAGAGGAGGTATCGTCGTGGCGAAGCGAACGAGAGGAGGTATCGTCGTGGCGTCGAGAACTAGGGTCGGTATCGTCGTGGCGTCGTGAACGAGAGGAGGTATCGTCGTGGCGAAGCGAACGAGAGGAGGTATCGTCGTGGCGAAGCGAACGAGAGGAGGTATCGTCGTGGCGTCGAGAACTAGGGTCGGTATCGTCGTGAACGAGAGGAGGTATCGTCGTGGCGAAGCGAACGAGAGGAGGTATCGTCGTGGCGAAGCGAACGAGAGGAGGTATCGTCGTGGCGAAGCGAACGAGAGGCGGTATCGTCGTGGCGTCGAGAACTAGGGTCGGTATCGTCGTGGCGTCGTGAACGAGAGGAGGTATCGTCGTGGCGAAGCGAACGAGAGGAGGTATCGTCGTGGCGAAGCGAACGAGAGGAGGTATCGTCGTGGCGAAGCGAACGAGAGGAGGTATCGTCGTGGCGAAGCGAACGAGAGGAGGTATCGTCGTGGCGAAGCTAACGAGAGGAGGTATCGTCATGGCGAAGCGAACGGAAGGAGGTATCGTCTTGGTATCGAGAACGAGAAGCAGCAGCGTTCGATAAGGTATCGTCCCGGTATCGAGAACGAGAAAACGTATCGCCCTGGTATCGCGAAGAAGTATCGCCTGGCGAAAGCACACATTCCTCATCCTGGCGTAGAGAGGGAGAAGTTTTCTTTAAAGAACTCCGTTTTCTCTTAGAAGCAGACTTCTTAATCGGCAACGAGTCGTCTTTACGTCTGTCAGACTGGGCGTGAGGGCGGCTAAAGGCTTGTACTAAGGTCAAAAGTTGTTCCTGCATGACAGATATAAGGATTTAGCAACATCAGCTGGGTCTTGCGGACCCGAAGGGGAGGGCTGACGAATAACACTCGTAGAAGGGGGAGGATCTTCGGCAGCAGGCTTCGCCCTTTTCACAGGCACGGAGTCGAAATCATCCTCCGACGGACAAGGTTCATAACTGCTAGAACCGGGAGAGAAAGAACGAGACCGTTCGTCGCGGTTCCATCTCCTCTTAGTAGGTCTTGAAGCTTCATACTTACATTTACGTCTGGACGAATTCGGAGAAGAAAACAACACATCCGACACGTCTTTCCCGTGACGGTCAAGAGCAGCCTGGGAATCGACAACAGGACTGTCTGAGGCGACGGCTGACCGAGGGTACGTACCTCTCACCCCCTTTCGGTCATCGACGTACCTTCTCCCTTGGTCCTGGGAGCTTGGTAGAGGTCTAGGCCTAGGGGTATGACAGATTCGGTCAGTCGCCACCTCCACTGCACTAACACAAGCACTTTCACTTTCCTTACCTTTAAAGGCCTCCAGTTGTTCTTTAATGGCCTTCAACTCGGCCGCCAGGCTAGCGTACCGAGGGTCATCCGTAGATACGGAACCTGTAGGAGGAGCAGGAGTTACTACCTCAAGGGAAGGATCAACTTCCAAAGAGGAATCAATAATAGGATCAATAGATAAATCTACGCTAAGTTCGTCTTCCTTACCACTAACAGACTTAGACTTAGACCTAGAAGCTCTCCTAACTCTATCGAGCTCTAGCTTACGCACATAGCGCTTCATAATTAACCAATCTTTCTCATCCAAAACCTTACATTCCCCGCACCTATTATCAAGGGCACAAACAAAACCCCTACAATTAGAACAAACGGTGTGAGGATCTACCGCCATTTTCGGTAGTCTCACCTTACATTCCTCATTCGCACAGATACGGTAATGACTCTTTTCACTCATAATGAAAAACAGCAAAAAAAAAAGCTAAGAGAAAACAAAATACAACAATCGCCAAAACCCCAAATCAGAGTACTTCACCAAAAAAGCAGACTGGTACACCGAGCAGGGAAAGCGAAGAAAAACTCATAATGACGGACCAACGTGTTGTCGATCCGGCCGGCAGAGATGAACTGAAGAACAGAAAACGGGAATGATTCCTCCTACCACCCTTTAACGGGTGTTACCACCCAACCACCACAAGGCGGTTGCCTAGTTTTAGAAAAATTCTGCCGAAAGAGATAATTAGCTATGTATATATAACTGCCAGGTAAGTTCTATTCATAAAATGGAGAAGTAATGGCTTAGTAAAAGATTAAATGCAAAAGAGAGAGAATTCAAAAGATGAAAATGAATAAGTAATGGCTGAGTGAAGATGGAAAAAGATTAAAAAAATAAAAAGACAGAATTCACAAGATGAAAAAGGAGAATCAATAGTAGAGTATAAATGCCAAAGAGACAGAATTCATAAGATGAAAATGGAGAAGTAAATATGATAAAGAAACTAATCTTAAATTAATGGTATATGAAAGAAAATGGGGTAAACTGCAATGTGGAGTTTGAATAACATTACTTGAACATTACAGTATATGTGAATATACAAGAATAATAGGTAAACCAATATAAGAGGACAACTAAAGGAAAAATATCTCCCAAGTAGAGATATTGTAACCTGTTACAAAACCAGAAAAACTTAAGTTAATAATCATACTTCAAAAGTAAATCTACATAAAAAGACAGTATTGGGTATATCGGAAGAACTTGAGATAAATCTTGGTGTCCAAAAAGAATCCACTCTGTTACCCTTTGCGTTTCCAATAGTAATTCAAAAAGCTAAATAAATACTGAAAATGAGGACTAAATAGATATTTAGGTGTAATGGGAATTCAAAGAAAAATATAATGAAATGCATAAAAGGTGGAAGTGTAATAAGCACAAAAGAACTGAAAATCAATGGAAGCTAAGAAAAAGTACAAGGAAGTTGACCACAAGGCTCTTTGGAGATAGAGTTGGGATATATTCTGCAATAAATACTAAATGTTACAGAGGATATCATAAGAGACTTGGATTAAAAATAACACAGGCAATCTGTTATAAAACCAATGAATTACAAAAGTAAATAGGTAACAAAAAAAGAAGTGAAATGTTTACTATATATGGTCCCAATTTGTAACCATTTAACAGATGAAGCCAGCATGATACAGAAAATATAAAGCAAAATGACAAACTTATAACAGAGTTTGTATTTTTCCTAACATACAAACCCGAATTCTTTACTATAGGAGATATTCTAGCATGAGCTGGAAAATACGGCAGAAAACCTTAACAAGGTCGTTAACGACCGGGCCGGTAGTTATCCCCCTGTTGGAGGTGGGGGACTGCTGGCCAGTAGCTACTGAGTACCTTCAATCGGATTCTAGCTAGTACTATATTAGGGTGACAGAGGGAAGATTTGAGTAAAGAATTCGGGTTTGCATGGCAGGAAAAATACAAACTCTGTTATAAGTTTGCCATTTGTTCCTACACTAAATACAAACCCTCATTCTTTACTATAGGAGACTTAGTCTTGAGGTCAGGGTGGACGAAGGGTTCTTTATTCCTAGAGAAGATAGTCCTCAGACTAGACTCTATTAATGAAGAATCTCCCATTAACTTTTCTTGTAGATCCCCAAAATCCAGCATAACTGAAGGTTTGTAAGTACGTAGAAACCAAAGTTTCAGCATGAAGAGGGTTGGGAGCAATACCAGGACCCTTTCATACAAAGGGTTCCCCTGACCTTGAAAAGGGGAACCCTCGAGACTAAGAGTATAACTTATACCCTGTGATAGGAGTCAGATGAGTTTCATACCTTATTTCCATTGATGAGTCCAGCCGAAACTGGTTAAAGACTAGGATACTCAGATGGGAGGAAGAAGAAAATAGCAGAAGATAGATGGATGTCTCCTAAAACCTAGTGTAACTCAGAATCCTCGATCAATGGCTACTGTCCCCTGAAAGGGCGCAAAGGTAGTTACAGCAACTGCTGACCTGCCACAATAGGTCCTATAGAAAAGGTGTTTAGAGACATATGTGTCACATCTGATAAATAGTGAGAGGTGAATGTAGATTGGCGCTTCCAGACTCCAGCTCTTAAGACTTGGGAGACTGAGAAATTCTTCTTAAAACGCCAGCGAGGCAGCCACTCCCCTAACTTGATGGGCTTTGGGTTGAGCTGCCTCAGGGTCTCCGTGAATGGCTCTCACAATAACTTCCTTGAGCCAGAAAGAGATGGTGTTGCGAGAGATTCTCTTCTTAACCTTGTTGGTACTGAGGAAGAGATGACGGAGGCGTGGTCTGAAAGGTCTGGTGCACTTCAGATATTTCCTTAGCGCCTTGACCGGGCACAGTAGCAATTGGTCAGTATCCTGAGTTGCCCTATTGAGGCAGGAAAATTGAAATTCTCTAAACCTCTCATCGGCAGATGAAGGATTCTGGGTTTTGGCCACAAAACTTGGCAAGAAGTTGAGAGAGTTTTCCCCCCTTCCTCTAGTATGGGTGACTTAGTAGGATAGACCGTGAAGTTCACTAACCCTTTTTGCCGAGGCCAGAGCTACTAGGAAGACGGTCTTAAGGTTAAGGAAGAAATCAGAGGCCCTATTTAAGGGCTCATATGGAGGTCCCTTTAAGGAACGTAAGACCAGGGACACGTCCTAAGGTGGTGGTCCAATCTCCACTGGGGGGCAAAATCTCTCAAAACCTCGAATCAACAAGGCGATATCTTCTGAAGTGGAAAGATCAACTCCTCTCAGTCTGCAGATGAGGCTTAAGGCTGAACAATAGCCCTTAATTGCCGAGACTGAAAGGAGTTTCTCCTTCCTGAGGTAAACTAGGAAGTCTGCCACAAAAGGAAGAGAGGGATCGAGTGGAGACACGTCTCGCCCTCTACACCAAGCTGCAAACACTCTCCATTTTACTTGGTAGAGGTTTGTGGAAGATTGGCGCAGGTGCCTGGACATGTGTTCAGCCACCTTTCCTGAAAAGCCTCTGCTTCTGAGGAGAGACTGGACAGCCTTCAGGCGTGAAGTTTCAGGAAGTGGATTCTCCCGTGGGGGACACCACTGTGTGGCTGCGTCAATAGACGGGGTTCTGGAGGCAGGAACCTCGGCACTTGAACCAGCAGGGAAAGAAGATCTGCGTACAAAGCCGTAGCTATTAGAGTTAGTTTGCAGTTCCGTGAGATCCTGAGATTGTTGATCACCCTTCTGAGCAGGCAAAAGGGAGAGAAGGTATAAGCGTCCAAGTTGTCCCAGGAGTGTTGGAGGGCATCCTGGATCGCTGCCTGATGGTCTGGAACTAGGGACCCGTAGTGGGGAAGTTTCGCATTCAGAGAGGTGGCGAACAGATCTATTGTGGGTAAACCCCACAAGGCTATTACGGTCTTCGCTACTCGAGGATCCAAAGACCATTCTCCACTCAGCATTTGGTGATGCCTGTTCAGCTGATCCGCCACGATGTTTCTGTGGCCCGGAATAAACCTGGCTGAAAGAGAAATGTTGTGGCTTTCTGCCCACTGGCAGACCTGGACTGCTAACAGACAGAGGTCTTTTGCCAGAGTATCCCCTTGCTTGTTGATGTACAAGACTGTTGTAGAGTTGTCGCTCATCAGAACCATCTCTCGTCCGTGTAGATCTTCTACAAAGAATTTCAGGCCTTTCCAGGCAGCTAATAATTCTAGGTGGTTTATATGGAGAGACTCCTCTATCAGAGACCAAACTCCTGATGCTAATTTGGGGCCTAGGTGGGAACCCCATCCCCGTAGCGACGCGTCCGAAAAGTGTTTTAACTTCAGACTCGGGTTTTGAAGGGGAATGCCCTTTTGGGTGTTCTCTCTGGTCGACCACCAATGAAGATCTTGTAGCACCAGACTTGGAACCTCCACTGCCAAGAATGGGGAATCTGACTTTTGAGACCAATAGGTCTTCAGATGCCATTGGAGACTTCTCATTCTCGATCTCCTGCCTGGAACCAGTTTTTCCAGAGAGGCAAGATGGCCCAGAAGACACTGCCACAACTTGGCTGAAGGTGGAAATGGAGACAAGAAGAGATGGGCGATGAACTGATCCAGTCTCCGAAGCCTGTCTTCCGACAGAAACACTCTCCCTGCCTGGGTGTTGATGGACATACCCAGATAGTTTAAGACTTGGGTCAGAGTTAAGCAAGACTTCTCTGCATTTACTAGGATCCCCAGATCCTTGCAAAGATTCAGAAGTCTTCTCAGATGATCCAGAGCTAGCTCCTTGGACGAGGCCAGGAGTAGACAATCGTCCAGATATCTTAGCAGACGAATTCCATGTTTGTGCACCCACGAAGATACGAGTTCGAAGATCTTAGTAAAGACCTGTGGGGCAGTCAAGAGGCCGAAGCACAGGACTTTGAACTCGAAGATTCGACTCTGAGCCAGGAAGCATAGGAATTTCCAAGATGTGCGATGGATTGGCACTTGGAAATATGCATCTCTTAAGTCTACAGATGACATGAAGTCTCCTGGATGTACCGCTTGGGTCACGGAGGCCGCTGTCTCCATTTTGAATGGAGTCTGCTTCACATACTGGTTCAGAGTCGAAAGATCTATCACTGGTCTCCAACCACCCGAGGCTTTCTCTACCAGAAAGAGGCGACTGAAAAACCCTGGGGAAGCGTCGGAGACCTCTTGAATGGCGTCTTTTAGAAGAATGCTCTGTATCTCCCGAGCTAGGGCTTGCTGTTTCCCGGGATCCCGAGGGACCTGGGAGGACGAGATCGGGGGAGGAATTAGAGGAGGAGGAGTGTCTATGAAGGGAATGCAGTATCCCCAACGAAGCACCCTTATGGTCCATTGCATGGCCCCCATAGCTTTCCACCACCTCCAACTCCCCTGCAGGCACCCCCCTACGCATTGTGAGGGGGGAGTCGTGACCCTATTTCTGTCTAGGGTTCCTCCCTCTGCCTTTAGCCTTAGAAGGAGCCGACTTTCCTCTGCCCATAGGTTTGGGTGTAAAAGAGGGGCGGCTGAGGTTCTTGGCTGGCAGTGGAGTTGCGATTGTTGCCTTAGGTTGTGGAGTTGGCTGCTGTTGCATTGGAAGAAAGGAAGCAGCCTTTTGCATTACGGTGTCCTGCGTCTCCTTCCTCCAAGTCTCTAAGGTAGAGGAGACTGCTTGTCTAGAGAAGAGGAGAGGTTGTAGAAGATCCGAGTTCCTCAAATCCGATTTCTCAGATTTACCAATGCTCCTATGCAGTCTGGAGACTACTGATTCCCTCCTTTTGAGAATCCAGTTGCCCTACATCGTTGCAGCCGTAGCAGTTAGAAAGTCCATTGTCTTGGCCCCAGCAGCCAGGACTTCCTGCAGGGACTGCATGGAATTTTGGTTTGAAAGGTCCTCGTGACTTGCAAGGTAGCCCACTGTGCCAGACCATGTGTCAAACCAGGATAGTGCCTCTAGAAGAGACATTGACGCTGGTTCCATTGTCGAGGCTTCCACGGCAGTGAAGGAAACTGGAAGGGAAGAGTGTCTCTCAGCAGAGCAGCCAGGTATAAGCCTTGCTGTGAGGGGATCTTGAGTCAGAGGTGAAGGGTTGGCGTCTCTGACCTTGTAAAAGCGCCTTTGCCTCGAAAAGGAAATTGCAGCAGTTTATGGGATCCTTGAGAATTCAAGGAACTCGTTTCCCCCGAGACCGGCTGCGAGACCTTCCTCAGACGGCCTTGCAGTGTGAATAGACCAGGGAAGTTCGATTCTGGTCTTAGGGTTTGGTGGAGGACGACATAACCTGTCTAAAGCTGGAGCATCAGTATGGCGAGGTGACAGGTGTAAATCTCCGAGACCTGAGATACTACACATCGTTCTTAGAGTGCTCAGATAGGCGGACTCTAAATCTTTTGATGGTTGTTCCTCCGAGGAATCTTCAGGTCGTGCTAATTTCTCGTGAGGGAGGGCGGTCGAAGCACGAATGTCTGTAGGTAACGGCGAGGTAACATACTCCATTGCCGACAATCCAGAGGAAGGCTGAGCGCTGGTTGATGGCACCGCGCGCGCAAGATCTTGCCTGGAAGTTGAAGGATTAGGCGAAGGTGACCGAATTAACGGTACTGTCTCAATAAGAGAATGCGATGATCGGCGGCCTGGCCTTTCTCCTCTGTTCTCAGCAAAAGAGGAGAAGGGCTGATCTCCCGCGTCTTGTTCCGAAGGTCTCGCAAAGCCCATATTTCGTAAAATTAGAAAGTACGGGAATGTGAGCTGTTCTGTCTGAAAAGCGAGGGCGCGGTGAATGACCTTGCGCGGATATGTACGGAGACTTGCGCCCTCGGAAGTTTGACGTACGGGAGCGCTCTCTCTCTCTGATGATACTAAGCGCCGGCGAAAAGAAGTGTTCTCTCTTGCTTCCCCAGCGTGAACTGAGCTCCTCGCGATAAAATGTGATGGAGAGGAATCGCGCTCAGCGTGTTCTCTTTCCTTGGTTGCGCTCTGGGCACGATCAGATTTAACCTCGCCCCAACGGGAGCGTTTATTGCGCTTGAGAGAACTCTCTCTTGTGAGGAAGAGCGCGAACGTCTCGTAGAGCTCTTCTTCTAATAGCGCCTAGATGATTCCCCGCGAGAGGAAGACGATCGCGAAGCAGAGCGATAACGCGAGGAAGTATTCCTCTTATGTTTGTGACGAGAGCGCTTATCACTTCTCGGCGAGACATTTCGTCAAGAGATAGAAGGCGAGGAAGAACGAGAACGATGACGTCTCTTCCCATGTCGCCTTTCTCTCCGACGAAAATGTCTTGGCGAAAGAGAGCGAGCTCTCCTTTTCTTCTTCTCTCTCTCCCTCCTATCCTCTAAGGAGGACGAAGACAAGGAGGAGGAGGAGGAGGAGGAGGAGGAGGAGGAGGAGGAGGAGGAGGAGGAGGAGGAGGAGGAGGAGGAGGAGGAGGGAGGTATCGCGATGATCACGCTTGCGATGTTGTTTCGTAGTAATGCAAGCGAGGAGCGAAGTAGGCTCCGCAGGGGCTGACGTTATTACCTCTGCTGACACTTCACAGCTGCCGATTGAGCTGACGGGATGTCGGCGAGGTCCGGAACTCCCGAGGGTTCCAAAACAGAAGGGACCCGAGGTAAAATTGTGTCTACGAAGAACTGGTTCCACACCTCCACCGAAGGAGAACCAGGAAGTCCAAGGGCAGGCCATACCGCTCGCACGTTATGTGGAATAGACGGGGTAATATTATTATTTCCGATGACGGAAGAAACTATCCCACTGGGAGGGGCAACTTGACTTGCCTGCCCCGGGGGAATAGGTGTTAAGTCAATGGTGCCGCTCTTCCTTGACTTCCCCCCGTAGGAAGGAGGCAAGGAAGAGATCGAGAGATCGAAGAAGAGGTCCGAGACTCCTTACTTTTCGACGGCGAACCTGGAGGTAACGAATCCTTCTTGGATTTCTTCTTCTTCCTCTTCATGAACTTATCCCACTGCGTAGGCGACCATTCCTTACATACTTGGCAGGGGGAGCCTTTAGCACACCTATGACCTCTGCATGAAGGGCATAGGGATGAGGATCCACCTCTGATGGTGACAAAAATGAGCCAAAAGATTTCGGGGGAATCCCGGGACACTTCTCATATTAGAGGACATCACATCTATTTAAAGAGTAAAAGAAAAAGTTAATGAAAAAAAACACTTATAGAAAGGCTAGTCTGCCAGGAAACAAAAGCGGGAGCAGCGGTGATACCACTGCGACGACTAGAATTCGATTGAAGGTACTCAGTAGCTACGGTCGGCAGTTCCCCACCCCCAACAGGGGGATAACTACCGGCCCGGTCGTTAACGACCTTGTTAAGGTCTTCTGCCATATTTTCCAGCTTGCGCTAGAATATCTCATATAGTAAAGAATGAGGGTTTGTATTTAGTGTAGGAACAAATAAGAAATATAAAAGAATTGCCTTTATTTGTTAATGGGAAGATGTATACTTGTTGATAAACTTTCCCTTAGAAAAAAGGAGCAATAGAAATAAGACAAATCAACAGCAATTAGAATCTATGAATTAAACGTTAGATGATAAAAAAATGCATACCCAGAAAATTGTATACATAACAGATGGCATAATGAAATAAAATCAACTAAAAGAACATACATTATCAGACTTAGATGAGTGGGGGATATAGCCTTCAAAATAAAGAAAAAGTTAAAAAAATGTAGCTCCAAAATTATTTCTAAATAAAAAAAAATTTCAACATCAACACAATCCCCGCTGAGAACCAATGGCCTATCTCAAATGGGATACATTACAAGAAAATCATGCAGCACCACAGCACAAATCTATCAGATGTCAAATTTCCAACAGTCAAATTCCAACTACATATCTAATAGCTAAATTCCAGCAATATATTCTAACAGCTAAATTCCAGCTACATATCTTAATACTAAAACACTCTCCTATTAAAACACAAGGGTTTCTATATGTGCAAGGACAAACAAAAATGGATCCAACTAAGATTTAGTCCCAGAATCAAAACCAATGATACACAAACTAACCCTTATATATAGGATAGGTTGACTGGGGAGATAATCACTCCCATAGACAAGAAGGACATGCTGTACACAAGATGGATATTTTATTCCTGATACTAATTGATGTGCAACAAAACAATGTACTGTAAAGCAGAATCTAATGGACGTTTAAGAACACAAAAGGGACGGGCAGATACTGCACACACTTAGCACATAAAAGGATTACTTTATAAATTGCTCATATATAAAATTAAATTCAACTACTAACTCTTAATAGTGAATATATCATTAAATAATAAAATGACCAGCAAGCTACTTGAGAACTTTCCCCATAAAACTGAACCATGACAGAGTAAATTAACGCAACCTTTAATCTTTTCCCTCAAAAAGTCTAAATCTGAAATTGAAAGCAAAAGGACTTGAACCTGGAATTGAAAGCAAAGGATTTAAACTGATGCCAATCATTGAACACAAAGAGGGCTGTGTGTCACAAGCTGTTACTTTCTGCACATAAGTAAAGAAACTATGTTGAAACATCCCAAAACTAAATATGCAATCAAAAGTATAAATTAAATCCAAGGAGGAAAATACTTCAAGAAACCAAGAGAGCAAAGGAAGACAGTATGTTGACACATTAAATTGGTGCTGAGTGACACCACAACCTTGAAAACAAAACCTAAAAACAGTAGTTGTATGAATGTAATGAAAAAGTAAGAATAAAATTAATGTAAAAATTGGAAAGAATTAATAGTACAAATAGTGGCAACAGCAAAAGTGATACTATGCTGAGCTCCTTTCATTCTAGAACTGGACAGACTAGTGCAGTTAATCTCCATTGTATGGAGTAAAGGTTATCGAGTCGTCGTCATCTTCTTTGTCTGCATCTTTTCCCACTTCTATGTGGGGTCAATGTTTCTGGCTAGCGTTCTCCATCTACCTCTGGAGAGTATAACTTTATAAATTTCTAACAATTCACACTTGAAAAAAAATTCTCTCTCTCTTCACTGTCAACTTGTTCACTCTAAGAAAATGTTCTTCTTTAAGAAACTTGTTTGCTCTTGAAGAAAAGGTTCATGTCTTTCTTCAACGTAACTTGTAATCTGTGTCAAGATTGTTTGAGTTTTTTTTACACATCATCACACTCTTTTCTCAGATCTCTGGCATCAGCATATTCCAAGAACCTGAAAAGAAAATGTAATTTAGAACTAATAAATTTTTATTACATTTACACCACTTTACTATCTAAATTTTCTAAGAATCTAAGACATACCATTTATAGAAAAAATTACAATAGTTATTCTTATGCTATAACAATACATGGTAAATTATTCTAATTACCATAATCAATATTTCTAATACTTTTTGTTCCTGCATGTATATCACTCTTTCATCATTTAAAAGAGGGAATGTCTTCAGCATAGACCCTATTTGGAACAGCCGTTGAATTAGTCAATGAGGTGTTAACGACAGGTGGTGCCTGTGGGTCTGTACCCTCCAGCCAGAGACTATTTTTTTTGACACTTCTGTAGTTGCAATGGTCAAACCTTGCTAGCTTGGTGCTGAATTGAATTGACAATCAGATCTGTAAATCTAAGAACTCTCAATTCTTGTCCATCCAACAAGATCCTGCCTATTACGCTCACGAGGCACCAAAGGTTGTATGTGTTATTGTGTTATCCCTCAAACTTTAGTGTACTATGTGCAATCTCAGTAATCTTTTATCGCAGATCAACACTAAGACATTTCTTATTGTAACTCAACTATGAAGATTGCTAAGACAAAAAACAGACGTAGGTGTAAATCATAAGGAAAGGAATTATTTGTGATTTACTGTACTTGGGATCCTGTGACCTGGGTAGGTGACTTTGTAAGGGGTCTGGGCAGGTTTGTGACCTAGGAGGGGGAGTCCAAGGATAGGTCTGTAACCTGGGCAGGTTTGTGACCTAGGAGCTTCCCTCCCAGTTAGCTGTGAACTGGGAACTACCAGGTTATATTAGGTGGGCGTGTTAGGTTCTGCAGCGTTCTGCAGGCTTTTACAAATCTTGAAAGTGTTAAATAACCATGTTTTTCTCTGTTTTCATCCACGCAAGTTCCAGGTTCCCGCCTGTGTCTGTTGGGAAGGGGGGATAACGAGAAAATGGTTTATTTGTGATGGAAATAAAGTTCATAGCTTCTATGCAAAAGTAGGGGGGGAATGGCCTATAGGAGGAAAAAAAATCTTAATCTTTTATTTCCCCAGGGAGACTGACAGCCCAAGATGTTTTTTTCGGGGGGAGGGGGGGTGGTGGATCCTAGGCTAACTTTCCCTAGTGGAATTTCAGTAGGAGGGAAATTTCCTGCAACAATGGGGCACAAACAGTTAGATTTGACTTACTAGTCATATTACACACACTCGTAACTCACAAATAATGAAAAGTGATAATGAATATCAAAGACGCAAAAGACAACCACTAAACATTATATTATTATTATTACTTGCTAAACTAAAACCTTAGTTGGAAAAGCAGGATGCTATAAGCCCAGGGCCTCCAATGGGGAAATAGTCCAGTGAGGAAAGGAAACAAGGAAAAAATATTTTAAGAACAGTAACAACATTAAAATAAATACTTCCTATATAAACTATAAAAACTTTAACAAAACGAGAAGACGAGAAATTAGATAGAAGTGTGTGCCAGAGTGTACCCTCAAGCAAGAGAACTCTAACTCAAGACAGTGGAAGACCATGGTACAGAGGCCATGGCACTACCCAAGACTAGAGGACACTTGGTTTGATTTTGGAGTGTCCCTCCTCTAGAAGAGCTACTTACCATAGCTGAAGTCTCTCTTCTACCCTTACCAAGAGGAAAGTAGCCACTGAACACTTACAGTGCAGTATTTAACCCCTTGGGTGAAGAATTATTTGGCAATTTCAGTGTTGTCATGTGTATGAGGACAGAGAAGAATATGTAATGAATAGGCCAGACTATTCAATTTGTGCGTAGGCAAAGGGAATGTGAACCATAACCACAGAGAAGGATCCAAAGTAGTACTGTTTGGCCAGTCAAAGGACCCCACAACTCTCTAGTATCTCAACGGGTGGCTGGTGCCCTGACCAACTCACTACCTAACTTTTCTATTGGTAAAATGAGTTTGAATAATTTCTAAACAAATCTTCCTCTCCCCATAAGGAGTGAAATTTCACAGATTCAGTTTATTGCATTTTTTCGGCCAGACTATTCGGTGTGTGTGTGTGTGTGTGTGTGTAGGCAAAGGGAAAATGAACCATAACCAGGGAGAATGATCCAATGTAGTACTGTCGGGCCAGTCAAAGGACTGGGTAAAATGAGGGAAGCAGCGGTTGTCTGATCATATTAAGGAATTTGAGGTACGTCCTCTAAACTTCACAACCAGGAAAGCTGTGAGGACGCACCATGAGCAGGCGTTCAACACCGCATGCGCAGTGGTTGTGTAGCAACTAAGTATGATGCAATCAAACCAATTTTCTTTGACTGTCTGGTTGTAGAGAAAACGAGGCTACGGGTAACCCGTATGACACAGAAGCTTGTATACACGTAAGAATAAATTATTAAAAAAAATCAGTATGGTTGCGAAACAAAAAGTAAAATAAGTCTGAAATGACTCCAAAATAACATTGTTTTAATAGGACAGGGTAAGTAAATATACCAAGTAAAATTTGGTAAATACATATTACTACTCCTCTTACAATCACATTTACTATGGCACATAAACTCAGTGATGCTTCTAAGTAAGGAAATTAAGAGGATAGGTACTGTACTACCCTGAGGAACCCCACCTACCCTAGGCTAATCACCATGTCCTTATTTACCAAGGGGAGGGGCTTCAATCACCCCATTACCCTAAGACATCATTAAAACAAATAAAAAGCTCTAAATTGCTTAGGTATGAAAAGCGTATTTGGTAAATATATAACAGTACTTTAATTTCTAGCCAAATACATGAACCATATGTTTTTCCTACTCGTTATATCTTGTGTTCTATGCATTTCTGACCTTGATTATTGGGGCAAACCACCCGTTCCTGAGTTTTTGGACCCCCTTATGAAAAACCAGGGTTTTTAGGGTGGGGAAATGTCATAAATGAGTGATTTACAGTAATAATAATGGTCATAAATGCAAAATAAGAACAAGATAACCAGTTGGAAAAATAAATGGTTCATGTAAGTGGTTGAACATAGGCTAAACATGATTATTTAACACATTTGAGATTTGTAAAAGGGTACAGAACCTAACCTAGTAGTTCCCAGGTCTCAGCCCCTAGCCAGGGGCAAGCCCCCAGACCCCCTTCCAAGGTCACAACCCCTAGCTGGGGGCAAGACCCCGGACCCCCTTCCCAGGTTACAACCCCTAGCCGAGGGCAAGCCCCCGGCCCCCTTCCTAGGTCACAAACTAAAACTAAATCACAATTCACAAATAAATCCTTACCTTAAGTTTGGGAGGTCGAAGGCTAAGGCTCTTCTGTTGACAACGGAAGAACTATCACTGACCCTGTCGCAGACGTCGACGTAGATGGGTGAGAGTAAAGTTTGGCGGCTTGAGGCAAGAAATTATGTAGGCGCACAGACCTCTTGTGCTGGAAAAATAAGTACACTTTAGTTTGCTAATTATTGAAAAATGAAACTGAACATCAAAATATGTATTATAATAATTTTTACCTGGTGGATAAAGACAAGATAAATATTGAATAAAATAATCTTTTTGAATTCTGCCAAGGAGAACGTAACGCTTGATATCCCGCCACAGCCTTTCACTGTTTCGGGTATGTGCACCTGTCTTGGGATCCACAAAATTTTCTGAATAATTCACAGTGAGGTGCACATACCCGGCAGTGGTGAGATCTTTGTATCCTTTCCATGAATCACTGTGGATTACAGCATTTCTTGGTTGGTCCACCAAAGGGACCACAAACAGTTTTTGCTCTCCCACCATGGGCGTCAACAGGTGGGGGACGGGGAGACAAGTCCCCCCCACTTTTCAAAGTGGGGGAGACATAGTATCATTTGTCCCCCCCCCCATATTTTTAGTATTCACTATGGTGATTATACCAATGTAATATTCAGCTAAGGGATGAAACTAGAAATTATGTCCATGCGTGTGCAAAAATACTTTAGTTGGTCTAGAAAAATATCAATAATCAACGTTTTCTATCAATAATCAACGTTTTCTTTAAAATGGTTTAAATACATTTTTCCCGCCTATAGCTCACAATTCGATCAGCTGATCTTCGAGTTTCAATAGTACAAGCTTACATCATATGTTTCAGGTAAAAAAAACAAGGTTTTATATCAGTTCATTTATATTTAACGAAATCTGTGGTATTGTGATAGGTTGTACTATTTATATGCCCGGTAATGAATATGTAGGTCGAGGTATAAATACCGTACATGGCTTTAAATACGTGCGTAGGGCCGTAGGCAAACTGCAGAGGGAGCCTGAGTTATTTACCTATTTATTTCTAATTCGAGTTTACAATAGAAGTCAAGCAACAGCAGGTCCTACGACCCTTCAAGGTTACTCGCCCCCCCAAACCACCATGCTCATGGCATTAACCTTTAACTAGACAATTTAATGTCCATAAACGATATATTAAGCCATGCCAAGGGTATATTTTTTCATGCAATTTTCTGTCTATTTGTTGGCTTGTGTGTCTCTGACCAAGCCTAAAGTCCATAAACGAAGTATCAAGCCTCAAGGGACAAGGGCATATTGTTTTTGTCATCTGTCATGTCATTTTTTGTCTCTTTATTGGTTTGTCTGTTTATGTCTGTCAGACTGTCCAAGCCTTGAGTCCAATAGTCCATAAACGAACGTACGAAGTATAAAGGGTACAGTATATTGTTTTTGTCATGTCATTTTTTGTCTATTTGTTGGTTTGTCTGTCTGTCTGTTTACAGATTTGCTTATAAGTCTTATAAGTTATATCTACAACAGAGAATGGATATCAGAAATTACTTCTCAAGGCCGGGGCCCTCAACATCACAAACAAAATCCACAAATGCAGCAAATCCTTCATCCACACAAACAGAAAAACGTCAAGAAACTAAAATTTCCACACCTCCCTTAGATATAAGCCTACAAAAAAACAAAGTTACTTTATCATCAGCCCAAGTTTTATCAAAGGAATTGGTATCTTTGGCAGCAGGAGATACTGATGTTCCCTCATATTCTTGTACAGCAAATAATATACCGGGTCCAGTATTAAACCATAGACATAAATCTGGTGAAGGTAGGCCTACCTGTAGTTCAGGAACCACAAAAACAGAAAAACAAGCTAAAACATCAAGCTCTCTGGAAGTGTCACTGAATCCAAGTACAGTACAAGTTTAGGAACTTCAGGTCACAAACTTCCAACCCTACCAGAGGTACCACATCAACCGCCTGCTAGTTGCATCCCTGTACAAAAACTCAAGAATAAGACACTAAGATTTCAAAGTAGTTGGTACAATGAATTCCCATGGTTGCATTTTCATGAGAGTATTGGTGGAGTTCTATGTCATACATGTGTAAGCGCTTCACATCAAAGGCTGTCTGATTTTGCTCGGTGTGCTGAAGATGTATTCCTAAAATCAGGGTTTTCTAACTGGAAAAAAGCGATTCAGAAATTCCGCAGTCATGAAAAAAGTGCAGCACACAAGTTGTCAGTAGAAAATTTAAAATTCCACAAACATCAAGAAGGTATCAGTAGCCAGTTATCATCTCAACTTTTGCATGATCAACACCAGTCCCGTGCTGCTCTAATTAAGATAATTACAACACTGAAATACCTAGCAGAGCAAGGCCTTGCCATCCGAGGTCATGAAACCTCAGAGGGTAATTTTGCAAAACTTTTGCAGTTGAGGGCTGAGGATGACAAAAAGCTTATGTTGTCCAACAAAGTTTCATATACTTCTGTTCCAATCCAAAATGACAAATTCGAAGATAATTTGTATTTTTCCTAACCATACAAACCTTAGCTATTTACAAAGGGTTATTACTTTTAGCGTAGCTGAAATGGCGAGCCATTAGAATTTAACGAGGGTGTATTACCCCCGCGCTAGTTAGCGGGGGGGGGGGGGGGTAGGGGAGTGGTAGCTAGCTACCCCTCCTCCCCCTCACACACAGGTGAATACTCACTTTCACTTAGAGGTAGGACTTGTCTTGGGGGACAGGGCTGGCGGGCAAATATGTGTAAATAGCTAAGGTTTGTATGGTTAGGAAAAATACAAATTATCTTCGAATTTGTCATTTGTTCCGTAACCGAAATACAAACCACGCTATTTACAAAGGGTGACTTATCCCTTAGGAAGGGTGGAAAGTCCCCAGCCATACTGGCTTTGGCTTTACCCGGGGACTCAGAATCCGAGTGAGTCGCACTCGAGAAAAGGAGTCCTTGCACCTCACAAGTACCTTGCACCGCAAGGAACCATGTGGCCTACGTAAGCTTGTGTGTGAAGGAAGAAGTGTGACCCGTCCTAGGCAGTTGACCTGGAGTTCCAGAAGGAACTCTGGGTTAGGACGTTCCCAATACCACCTCGTCAGGGTATGGGGGACGCGACAGTATTGACTCAATACTCGGAACACAAGGAAGCATGGTTTACCTGCAGAGGTTCGAGGTCAGCTATGCAGAGACCAGGATGCTGCTTCCCCGTAGAGGGGATGATGAAGAAAGAAGTAAGGGCCAGACATACTTCTTTCGTTCATGCAGACTAAAACCTGATAACAATGCCCTCAACCTTCTGCTACCTGTCCAAAAAGGAGCCTGAGGTTAGACCAGCTGTTGTGTAGCCACCACAGAGCGATAGAAAACGTATCGAGACTCCTGTGGGTCACGCCCTGCAGGAAGCGGGCTGCGAAGGTCATCAGACGCTTCCAGACTCCAGCTTGTAGCACCTGCGTCACAGAGTAGTATTACTCGAAGGCGAGGGACGTTGCGATGTATCCAACATCGTGCTGTAGGGCGACGTGACGGGGGAGGGTCTGAAGACAGGTCGAGATGAATGTCCTTGAGACCGGGCTGAAGAGGTATACTGGTGACTCTCCCCCCATGTCCTCCTTGTGTTCCCAAATCGGCTGCAACTGAGGCCAAACTGCAGCTGTTCCCAGCGCTAACCTCTCGATTCCTGTACTGGCAAGAAAGAGAAGGTCTTGGGACATCAGACACAGAATGGAGACTCAAAATCTTGAATGAATCGGACCGAAGGGTCGGGACCCTCAGATTCTGAGTCTAGCCAACAACTCAGGAGCGAGCCTGAATGTTGCCTTCCCCTCTTCCTTAGAAAGGGGGGGGAGTAGTAAGAGACCAAGAAGATTGCTTACACACTGGCCGTGGCCAGAGTGAGCAGAAGACCCAAGGCGGATTACAATCCGAGGCCTGTCATAAAAGGGTCTTGAGAAGATCTCTTAAAGGACTAAAAGTCCGAGCCATGCTCCAAGTTGGAGGTCTTCCTCCGACTAGGGCAGGGACGATCGTAGCTTCGCATGAGCGAGGATAGATCCAGCGGGCAGGAAAAAGTTATTCCTTTAAGCCTGAAGGTCAGGGAAAGGCTGAGCGACAGGCTTCATTGCCAAGAGCGGAAAGGAGTTTCCTCCCGCCGAAAGGCAATAAGACCGTTATTGCTGGAGAAGAGGCCTCACGGGAAGAGGTATATCTCCCACGGCACCAACCACCTTAGACTCTTCACTTTGCCTGGGAGACCCCTGTGGATGACTATCGCAGATGACGCAACCTCCGTACCGCGACTGTAGCGGGTTGTCTCTTCTAGAGGAGGAAGCGTAGTGTCTCCAGGCATGAAGCCGAAGCGACGTCCCGGTTCGGGAGAGATGTCGCAGTGTGGTTGCTTGAGTAGTCTGCGCCGTGGGAGAAGCTCTCCCGGGAGTTCCGTCAGGGGAAGCAGAGGGTCCAGAAACCGTTCTGCGCATAGTCCCAGTGGAGCTCTCCCATTGAAAGGTTGACAGACAACCTGGTTTTGTTGAGACCCATTGTCCGCAGACAAAAAGGAGGGAAGACGCAGGCGTCGAAGTTGTCCCACCATCACCGGAATGCATCTTGCCAGAGTCTCGGGGTCTGAGACTGGGGGGAAAACTAGCGGAAGCTTGAGGTTCCAAGCTGTCGCGATCAGGTCCCCCAGACCAGCACTTGCTGGTTACCCAAGGTCAAAGACCCTTAGGTACACTCTCTCTATGAGGCTCTGCTCGGATAGTCTGAGAGAAACATTCCCCTGCCTGGAATGAGAGAGCCGATGGTGGAATTGAGAGAATCTCAACCATCCCGGTATCTCTACTGCAAGATGTGAAGGTGTGAAAATGCGTCCCCTGCTGGTTAGCATGAAGTCGACACGCAACGGGGCGACTTGGCAGGAGCGGTAGGATCTGAAGAGGGGCCAGACTAAGGCCCTTAAGCCTGCCTGAATGATGGAGAGGTATCCTTCAGGTCTTGACCATAGGCCTGGACCGGAACATGCCCCCCCCCCTTTCCTTTGACGAGTCCGAGAACCGCATCAAGAATATGGGGAAAGGACGAGAATATCCACTACCATCAAGAGGCTCCATAGGTCAACACCCATTGCAGGTTTAATAGTTCCGCTGGTCCCATAGGGCCAGGGAGTCCGGTTAAACATTGCCTGAAGCCACCGGAACTTGGATCGCCCCACATGGAACTTATCCTGAGGCGACCGTTCGGACTATAAACGGGTCAATGAGGAAAGAAGAACTAGGAAACGTTCCAAGGTAGGGCTGAAAACTCTGCTTGACTGAGAACAGGTACTGCGACTCTCCTCAGTCTTGCCACAGTCAACCGAAAGGAAGGCTCGGAGGATGTGGTAACAGAATCTGGCGTCCCCAGGTGGTCACCCATCCAAGTACCGACGTTGCTTAACCTCGCTGGACGGACGAGAAGCGGGGTTTCCAACGTGGTAAGGCGGTTGACTCAATATCATGGCCAGATACTCCAGATGTTGAGGCAGAGGAAGAGAAGGCTCCAAGCAAAATACCATGAGCCCACACTCATGGTCAGCATTCGGAAGCTTTTCCCGGCGCTGAAGAAGGTCGAAACCCGAGCCTACCGGAGTTGACCAGCCCTCCAAACAGCAGAGGAGGCGGAAGTCTGCACCTGAGCGGCCAAGAGGAAGGCAGGGAGAGTTCTCTGGGGAAACAAACCTGCTATGCCACGGCGGGATAGCCACACTGCATCATAAGCAGGAATACTTGCAGTTTAGGCTGAATTCGACGAGCACCCTGGAAGATGGATGGAATGGAAACTGAAAGTACCCGTCCTTCCGATCCAGGGTTAAAGGAGTCCTGTCGCCTCGTTACCAGCCTGATCGATTCTGCTGGTCTACGCTGGCCAAAGTTTGTTCGACAAACTTGATCAGGGCTGAGAGGTCGACTATGGACATCCCCTCTCAGATCCTTCCTTACAAGAAAGGATCGACTGAGGGGGCCGGGGGTGAAGCCGTCGATGATCCTAAGGAAGACCTTCGCCTAAGGTATGGATCATTCTGCCCAACCGGGCAACTCTGCTGATGCTATGGCATAGAGGTTCAGAGACACTGAATTCGCTGACAGAGACGGCAGGCGCGATATCCTTGGCTACTCACAGAGATTGTGCGGGAATGGGCATCGGGAAGCTGTCATTCGGATGAGTAACCTTAAGCATCCTCCCAGCGAAAAAACCTGCAATCCTAGAGTTCGTGAACTCCTTTTAGGACTATGCCCCCCCGGGGGAGTCTCCCGTGCCATCTGTTCCTGACAGGAGGAAACTGCAATTGGACACCTTGTCCCAGTTGTCGTAGCCGATAACTTAGGCCGACGTGGTTGAAAGAAAAGGGAGCTGGAGCCCTGCAGAGTCTGGAAGAAAGCGCCTTGGAGGAGTGAAACCGGAAGTCGATTTACTCCGCACAGCAGATGTTTAAGTCTCTGTCCTTGGGCAAAGACAAAACTCTTCTCAAGGATGGAAGGGTGTCTGAGGTCGTTGACCTCCACAGATGAGACACCCGAAGGAAGCCTTCAGTCAGTGCGTCCAGATGGTACAACATCGAGCTTGTCCGCAAGTAGATACTTAACGACGAAAGGCCAAGGTGCCTGAGCTCGAGAGGAGGAAAGTACCCTTGATCTTCCTGTAGCTTCCTTGAACCAAACCTCGGGCCGTAACCGAGGAGGGAAAGAACCTGGTAAGCTCCCAGAGGAAGAGGTAAGCAGTCACCCCTTGTCCGATGGAGAAATCTTCAACGGAAAGCCCCCCCGCCAAAAATCCTTCCAGGGCGGGAGAAGGAGAGAGTACTCGTGCAGGAGAGGGGACCCTCGAGACCGACCTCTTGGGAACCAACTTCGCCCTGGGGGAAGTCACCACGAAGTCCACTCCTCTCTTTCTCTTCAGCGAAGGAGAGACAGCCGCTGGTTTGTTACCCTGGCCGGTGAGTGCTGGTTTCATAACCCTCATTAACGCCCGTGCCAGCGGATCAAACCATGTCTGCTGCTCCAAGGACACAGAGTCCGAAATCCTCGCTAAGGTGAAAGGGATCGGGCGATCCTTTGGAGAGGACACGACGGTTCCTGCCTGAAAAGAAGGTGGGAAGAATGCTGTACTGACCTGTCTTCGTCCTGCACTACCAACCTGTGCTTGGATGGAGGTGATCCCGAGTGCCACCTAGGAGCACGCGTCCCTGCTGCTACCACCGGCTGTGGAATTCGCCGCGAACTATGGTCGCGCGAGGGCGAACGGTCGCGCAAAGGCGAATGGTCGCGCGGGCGCACAGGCGAGTGGTCGCGCGGGCGCGCAGGCGAGCGGTCGCGCGGGCGCGCAGGCGAGCGATCGCGCGGGCGCGCGGGCGAGCGATCGCGCGGGCGCGCGGGCGAGCGATCGCGCGGGCGCGCAGGCGAGCGATCGCGCGGGCGCGCAGGCGAGCGATCGCGCGGGCGCGCAGGCGAATGGGCGTGACGGCGAGGGATCGTGCTGCCGCGTAGGTGAAGAAGATCGCTGGCGGTAAGCGATGGCGAGCGGCATGTGTAGGTGAATGATCGCGTGATAGGGTGCGATGGTGATCAGCATCCGCAAGAGGGCGAGCGTTCAGGGTTGTGCGATGAGGAGCAGCATGCGTAAGCGGGCAATCGTGCAGGGTTGTGCGATGGCGAGCAGCATGCGCAGGTGAATGATCGCGTGAAAGGGTGCGATGGTGATCAGCATCTGCAGGAGGGCGATCGTTCAGGGTTGTGCGATGAGGAGCAGCATGCGTAAGCGGGCAATCGTTCAGGGTTGTGCGATGGCGAGCAGCATGCGCAGGTGAATGATCGCGTGAAAGGGTGCGATGGTGATTAGCATCCGCAAGAGGGCGATCGTTCAGGGTTGTGCGATGAGGAGCAGCATGCGTAAGCGGGCAATCGTTCAGGGTTGTGCGATGGCGATCAGCATCCGCAGTTGAGGGTCGCGCGATGGCGATCAGCATCCGCAGTTGAGGGTCGCGCGATGGCGATCAGCATCCGCAGTTGAGGGTCGCGCGATGGCGATCAGCATCCGTAGTTGAGGGTCGCGCGATGGCGATCAGCATCTGCAGTTGAGGGTCGCGCGATGGCGATCAGCATCCGCAGTTGAGGGTCGCGCGATGGCGATCAGCATCCGCAGTTGAGGGTCGCGCGATGGCGATCAGCATCTGCAGTTGAGGGTCGCGCGATGGCGATCAGCATCCGCAGTTGAGCTAGTAGCTGGCGAACCATGTTCCTTCAGAAGTGTTGGAGAACGTTGGCGTGCCAGCTGTAACACACGTGGGCGATCCGGAGATCGCTGGCGAGCTGATGATCGCTGACGAGCTGACGATCGCTGGCGAGCTGATGATCGCTGACGAGCTGATGATCGCTGACGAGCAGAAGGCTACGCGTGGAAGCCTGCGCAAAGAAGAGTCCTTGACCCCGACCTGAACCGAAGTTCTAGATCGCGAGGGCGAACGTGGGCGCACAGGGCACGTAACAGGAACCGCAGGGAAGATCATCTTGAAAGCGCTGACGAACAGAAGGGCGCGCAGGGAAACCCTGACACGCAAGGGAAGAACCCCCGTGGGGGCAACCCTTTGCCCCGAAGGGATCGTTGTCCGCCGGGAGACTGATGTCCGTCGGAAGACCGCTGTCCGTCGGGAAGACCGTTGTCCGTCGGGAAGACCGTTGCCCGTCGGGAGACGAGATTAGACTGCTGTCCATCTGCACCAAGACGGAAGATCGAGAAAAAGAAGTTGTAGGCTGCAAACGGAGATTCAAAAGGGCGCCTCAAGCACCCTTATAGGGAGATGAGAGGCCCTTACGACGAGGCGGACGGAGGGCCTTACGGCGAGGGAGGCCAACAGCAACAGAAGAAACCTCCGAAGAGGAGTCTCTATGAGTGTACTCTCTCGCGAACGACAGAGAAACACTTCGTGGAAGAGACTGGTCAGCCAGTGACCTAAAAGGGGCAATCCTCCGAAGAGGAGCCCCTGCAGTTGCCCAGCCCCTTGAGCGAAACTGCAGGTGCGACCGCTCAGCACCAAGAGCATAGTCGCACGAAAAAAAGGCATGAGAAGAACCCCCCAAAAGAGGAAAAGCTCAAGCCTGGACAGGAAAAAACTTCCCTCGGAAGGAAAGTTATCCGCCCAAGGAGGCAAGCCTCCTGACTGTTCTAAAATGAACTGGAGAGCTGTCCGTCGACACGGGAGTACTACCAGTAGAAGGAGACACGCCCCTGACGACAATACAAGGGGGGAGGCAGCAACAGCCGAATCCCCAGGACTCAACCAGACAGCTCACACCGTTGCTATATTACAGAAACGAACTAGATCGGTAACTGTAAAAAAATAAAACAAATAATATTAGTACACATTCATTCCCCCGGGAAGGCTCCGAAGAGGAATCCCGAGGAAAAGGAACAAGAATTACACAACAGGCACGTGCCCTCACAACCACTTACACTCGCGGAAGGAGAGCTGTAACCAAAACAGAATTATAACAATTATAATTATGTAATTATGTAATTTAAAAAAAAAAGAATGAACACTAAAGAAAAAAAACGAAAACCCCGAAAGGAATCGTTCTACAAGCTGAAAAATTAACAACTACAATTAGATTCATAAACTAATTGAGACAAAATGTACGGCGTAGCAACCCCACCCACACGGGAAGGAAGCTACAAGGGCGTAGTAAAACATAGTAAAAGGGTGAACGACCTCAAGAGAGAGAGAGAGAGAAAGACCGAAGTCAAACTCGATCGCAACCCATAAAATTAGGCCGTGGTGGCCTAACTGCCGAGGCCTCCACGTAGATATCGTACACTACACACACACATCTGAAAAGGAAACTTACTTATTTCTATACTCAAATATATATACAAACATGAAAACATGTTTACATATATATTGAGTAAAAGAAAAGTAAGCGATTAAGTAAAGACAAAACAGACAATGGCTGCCAAGCGAGGACCAAGACAGAGACGTCTGTCACAGTCCGAGCCAAAAGTGAAAGTGAGTATTCACCTGTGTGTGAGGGGGAGGAGGGGTAGCTAGCTACCACTCCCCTACCCCCCCCCCCCGCTAACTAGCGCGGGGGTAATACACCCTCGTTAAATTCTAATGGCTCGCCATTTCAGCTACGCTAAAAGTAATAACCCTTTGTAAATAGCGTGGTTTGTATTTCGGTTACGGAACAAATGAAATATTGAAGACAATGGCCAATGCTGTTGTTAGAGAAATCTGCAATGATGTAAATCAAATGACAACACAGTTTGGCCTTATTACTAATGGAACCCAAGATATCCAAGGCAATGAACAGGAGGCTGTGTGTGTGCGATATGTCGATGACAAACTCAATGTTCATGAAGAGCTGCTAGGATTGTACCAAGTGTCGGCAACTACAGGAGTGTTTCTTAGTAAAATGCTGCAAGACACGCTTATATCTCTTCAACTACCAATTCAACACCTCCGGGCTCAAACATATGATGGTGCCAGTAACATGTCAGGAAAATATAAAGGCTGTCAGGCAGAGATAAAGAAGGTGCAACCACTAGCTCTGTATGTGCATTGTGGAGCTCATGTTACCCACCTAATTATCAGCAAGGCCATACCAAATTCTCTCTTCATAAAAAATGCTTTAGACAACCTTCAAGAGCTAGGCACCCTCTACAGAAGTTAAGGAAATTTCAAACATATGTACCTTAATATTCACACAGATGATCTCAACACTCCTTCACCAACAAGTTTGAAGCCAATATGTCCTACACGGCGGCTTACACGATATGCTGCAGTGAAAGCAGTATTAGATAATTACCCTGATGTACTGGCTGCCCTCCAGGAGGCAGCAAAGGAGTTAGGGTCAACAACTGCATCCCGAGCAGCAGGTTTGTACAAATGTTTGTCCTAAGGGGAATGTCTACTTGGATTATATGGATCACTTCCTCTTATTCAATGTCTAGAAAACTTCAACAAGAGCCTACAAAGATCAAAAGTGACAGTATCTGGAATGCTAGAAGCTGCAGAGGTTACCATAAAGAGCCTACAGTCACTTCGATGCGAGCACAAATTCAAGAGATTATTTGAAGAAGCAGAACAGAAGCTCCATCTGTGTGACCTAGATGCAATTCCTCTTCCAAGAAAGAAAAAAATACCAAAGAGGCTAGACCAAGGATTAGGATTTGCCTCTAACTACTGTCATGACTCAGCTGAAGAGTTTTATCGAGTTGAGTTCTTCAGTGTTATTGATGCTGCCGTACTGAACATTAAAGAATACAGTACTTAACTTCCACTGATCTCACCGAGTATCAAGATTTATCGTCAGTACTGTTGACTGGGACACATAAGCCAGAAATTATCACCAAGTATCCAGAACTCAATGAATCTCTGAATCAGCAACTCGATTTCTTCCACAACCAGTTTAAGGGGTCAACAGTTGAAGATTATAGAAAGATCTTCGCAGATATGGTACCAGAAGTTCGCCGAATGTTTCCTCAGGTAGAAGCATTGTTACGCCTTTTACTTGTCTCCCCAGCAAGTTCCTGCACAGCTGAGAGGTCATTCAGTGCTCTCAGACGATTGAAGACATGGTTACGTAGCAGTATGAGTCAGCAACGCCTTAACCACCTCATGATTTGCCAAGTACATCGTGACCGTCTAGCTACCCTAAGTCCACAGGCGATTGCTGAGGAGTTCATCCGAGCATAAGACAAACGAAGGACCATTTTTGGTAGATTCTGACTAACAGAATTGCTAGGATTGACACAGTTTATTTTTTGTCTTAATACTTTAAATGATATGATAATAATCTTATTTGAATTAAACAACATGAGTCTTGCTTTCATATAATGTGAATTAATCATTTAATAAACCATGCATGTTGATTTAATCAGGCTTTATTAAAATTTTCAAGTAATATAATAGTGTTTATATCTTAATCATTACAAAGGGTCTAGGGTAATACTTCATGCTCAAAGCTTTAATGTCATCATGTTTGGCAAATGAATTTAAGAAATAATAAAACTATTTTGTATAACTTGACAGACAGATACAAAATTAAAAGGCTTATAACAAGATTTCAGGCAAGATACAGGTCTTGTATTTTGCTGAAATATGTTGCTCAGGTGCCTTTAAAAGCACCAAAAAAGGTAATTAATTAAAAAGATTTCCCGGACCCCCCAGCTGTGAGGGCTCGCTGCGCTCGCCAGCCTCGCCTGTCAATGTCCCCGGTAATGAATATGTAGGTCGAGGTATAAATACCGTACATGGCTTTAAATACGTGCGTAGGGCCGTAGGCAAACTGCAGAGGGAGCCTGAGTTATTTATCTATTTATTTTTAATTCGCGTTTACAATAGAAGTCAAGCAACAGCAGGTCCTACGACCCTTCAAAGTTACTCGCCCCCCCAAACCACCATGCTCATGGCATTAACCTTTAACTAGACAATTTAATGTCCATAAACGATATATTAAGCCATGCCAAGGGTATATTTTTTCATGCAATTTTCTGTCTATTTGTTGGCTTGTGTGTCTCTGACCAAGCCTAAAGTCCATAAACGAAGTATCAAGCCTCAAGGGACAAGGGTATATTGTTTTTGTCATCTGTCATGTCATTTTTTGTCTCTTTGTTGGTTTGTCTGTTTATGTCTGTCAGATTGTCCAAGCCTTAAGTCCAATAGTCCATAAACGAACGTACGAAGTATAAAGGGTATATTGTTTTTGTCATGTCATTTTTTGTCTATTTGTTGGTTTGTCTGTCTGTCTGTTTACAGATTTGCTTATAAGTCTTATAAGTTATATCTACAACAGAGAATGGATATCAGAAATTACTTCTCAAGGCCGGGGCCCTCAACATCACAAACAAAATCCACAAATGCAGCAAATCCTTCATCCACACAAACAGAAAAACGTCAAGAAACTAAAATTTCCACACCTCCCTTAGATATAAGCCTACAAAAAAACAAAGTTACTTTATCATCAGCCCAAGTTTTATCAAAGGAATTGGTATCTTTGGCAGCAGGAGATACTGATGTTCCCTCATATTCTTGTACAGCAAATAATATACCGGGTCCAGTATTAAACCATAGACATAAATCTGGTGAAGGTAGGCCTACCTGTAGTTCAGGAACCACAAAAACAGAAAAACAAGCTAAAACATCAAGCTCTCTGGAAGTGTCACTGAATCCAAGTACAGTACAAGTTTAGGAACTTCAGGTCACAAACTTCCAACCCTACCAGAGGTACCACATCAACCGCCTGCTAGTTGCATCCCTGTACAAAAACTCAAGAATAAGACACTAAGATTTCAAAGTAGTTGGTACAATGAATTCCCATGGTTGCATTTTCATGAGAGTATTGGTGGAGTTCTATGTCATACATGTGTAAGCGCTTCACATTTTGCTCGGTGTGCTGAAGATGTATTCCTAAAATCAGGGTTTTCTAACTGGAAAAAAGCGATTCAGAAATTCCGCAGTCATGAAAAAAGTGCAGCACACAAGTTGTCAGTAGAAAATTTAAAATTCCACAAACATCAAGAAGGTATCAGTAGCCAGTTATCATCTCAACTTTTGCATGATCAACACCAGTCACGTGCTGCTCTAATTAAGATAATTACAACACTGAAATACCTAGCAGAGCAAGGCCTTGCCATCCGAGGTCATGAAACCTCAGAGGGTAATTTTGCAAAACTTTTGCAGTTGAGGGCTGAGGATGACAAAAAGCTTATGTTGTCCAACAAAGTTTCATATACTTCTGTTCCAATCCAAAATGAAATATTGAAGACAATGGCCAATGCTGTTGTTAGAGAAATCTGCAATGATGTAAATCAAATGACAACACAGTTTGGCCTTATTACTAATGGAACCCAAGATATCCAAGGCAATGAACAGGAGGCTGTGTGTGTGCGATATGTCGATGACAAACTCAATGTTCATGAAGAGCTGCTAGGATTGTACCAAGTGTCGGCAACTACAGGAGTGTTTCTTAGTAAAATGCTGCAAGACACGCTTATATCTCTTCAACTACCAATTCAACACCTCCGGGCTCAAACATATGATGGTGCCAGTAACATGTCAGGAAAATATAAAGGCTGTCAGGCAGAGATAAAGAAGGTGCAACCACTAGCTCTGTATGTGCATTGTGGAGCTCATGTTACCCACCTAATTATCAGCAAGGCCATACCAAATTCTCTCTTCATAAAAAATGCTTTAGACAACCTTCAAGAGCTAGGCACCCTCTACAGAAGTTAAGGAAATTTCAAACATATGTACCTTAATATTCACACAGATGATCTCAACACTCCTTCACCAACAAGTTTGAAGCCAATATGTCCTACACGGCGGCTTACACGATATGCTGCAGTGAAAGCAGTATTAGATAATTACCCTGATGTACTGGCTGCCCTCCAGGAGGCAGCAAAGGAGTTAGGGTCAACAACTGCATCCCGAGCAGCAGGTTTGTACAAATGTTTGTCCTAAGGGGAATGTCTACTTGGATTATATGGATCACTTCCTCTTATTCAATGTCTAGAAAACTTCAACAAGAGCCTACAAAGATCAAAAGTGACAGTATCTGGAATGCTAGAAGCTGCAGAGGTTACCATAAAGAGCCTACAGTCACTTCGATGCGAGCACAAATTCAAGAGATTATTTGAAGAAGCAGAACAGAAGCTCCATCTGTGTGACCTAGATGCAATTCCTCTTCCAAGAAAGAAAAAAATACCAAAGAGGCTAGACCAAGGATTAGGATTTGCCTCTAACTACTGTCATGACTCAGCTGAACAGTTTTATCGAGTTGAGTTCTTCAGTGTTATTGATGCTGCCGTACTGAACATTAAAGAATACAGTACTTCACTTCCACTGATCTCACCGAGTATCAAGATTTATCGTCAGTACTGTTGACTGGGACACATAAGCCAGAAATTATCACTAAGTATCCAGAACTCAATGAATCTCTGAATCAGCAACTCGATTTCTTCCACAACCAGTTTAAGGGGTCAACAGTTGAAGATTATAGAAAGATCTTCGCAGATACGGTACCAGAAGTTCGCCGAATGTTTCCTTGGGTAGAAGCATTGATACGCCTTTTACTTGTCTCCCCAGCAAGTTCCTGCAGAGCTGAGAGGTCATTCAGTGCTCTCGGACGATTGAAGACATGGTTACGTAGCAGTATGAGTCAGCAACGCCTTAACCACCTCATGATTTGCCAAGTACATCATGACCGTCTAGCTACCCTAAGTCCACAGGCGATTGCTGAGGAGTTCATCCGAGCAGAAGACAAACGAAGGACCATTTTTGGTAGATTCTGACTAACAGAATTGCTAGGATTGACAGTTTATTTTTTGTCTTAATACTTTAAATGATATGATAATAATCTTATTTGAATGAAACAACATGAGTCTTGCTTTCATATAATGTGAATTAATCATTTAATAAACCATGCATGTTGATTTAATCAGGCTTTATTAAAATTTTCAAGCAATATAATAGTGTTTATATCTTAATCATTACAAAGGGTCTAAGGTAATACTTCATGCTCAAAGCTTTAATGTCATCATGTTTGGCCAATGAATTTAAGAAATATTAAAACCATTTTGTATAACTTGACAGACAGATACAAAATTAAAAGGCTTATAACAAGATTTCAGGCAGGATACAGGTCTTGTATTTTGCTGAAATATGTTGCTCAGGTGCCTTTAAAAGCACCAAAAAAGGTAATTAATTAAAAAGATTTCCCGGACCCCCCAGCTGTGAGGGCTCGCTGCGCTCGCCAGCCTCGCCTGTCAATGTCCCCCCCACATTTTAGAAGCCAGTGACGCCCTTGTCTCCCACACCATGCCACCAAACTCCCACACACCAGACAAAGGCCTACTCTGTTATATTTCGACTTCCCAAACTTGGCAATAGCCGGCAAGTTCTGGCAGTAGTTTTCCGTGACTTCCGAACAATAAGACTGCCAGTTATCCGAAGTTTGTAATGTCCGGCCAAGGTTATAGGTGACATTGCCGTGCGAAAAGGTCCTTTCAAGGATATGATTCACGAACAGCAGTACTGTATTTCTCATGCTTGAACGTGAGCCTTTTCCAAAAAAGTGCCCTTAAATGCGAATACAGAAAAACCGCATGCACGACGCTTTCCCTTCTTAGCAACCTTGACTGATCGATTACAAGCCTACTGATTAACTTAAGATCTAAAGACACACGGCTGTTGGCAGGAAGGGCATTGAAAGTCTGAAGAGATGACTTCATAGTTCTGTAGGAACACATAAGCCTATTTATTTTTTCTGAAAAAGAGGGAATGTATCTCCCACTCCCTCAGAGAACAATCCTGACATATGGAAGCCATGATGAAACTGAAGAGGGTAAATGTGTAGGAGAGCTCCGCGGAAGATCTTGAAGAATTTAAACACCTACAATTCACTATTATATCATATAGAACGCTTATATAATAGTCAATATATGAGCAGCTTCTATTTAACGAAGATATTCGTGTGTATAGTTATGTTTCACTTGGGTTTTTTCTAAGTGTTTGTTTTTGTTTACTGTGTGATGTCTTGGCTAAAATGAGCTGTTTCACCGCCTTACTGCGTATGGCAGACTAGTTCTCAATGCTATTCTAACCAATAACAGGTGTTTTCTTGACGTCACACTGTTTGAAAACCAATCATGGCGGTTTTTACAAATCTAGCCAATGCTGACACTTATTACTTCACTTATCCCTGCTATTTTTCCACCAGTTACCACAGTTTACGTGAAGTTCCGCGGAGGAATATTTTTGCACGTCTCGGATCTCCCTTCAAACTGAAAAGCTCATTTTGCCGTGAAGTATGGAGCAATTAGCAGGACCTTCATCCCGTTCCGACTGTGTCACTTGTGACAATTGCTTTATTTCTTATGGGGATTTTTGTGTACATTATTCAGGGAAAGTTGATTTGCTAATTGCATTTGCTCAACGTCATGGTTTGATTTTGGCAGAGAAAAAGTGCCCTAATTGTGAAAATGTGTGCCGTATAGATTACAACAAATTAGCATTCCGGTGTGATCGTAGTGTGGTCTTCATCACTTCCTCCTGGCAGCAGCAGATTTGTATCCACCTACACCATAACAGTAAGGTATGTGGTAGTTTGCAGTTTACGTTAACGTTGTGTAACCTCATTAATAGTCGAAATATCGACGATCAAACTCACGCTACTCTTGTCTTCCCTGAATTTTCTAAGTCTGTTGTTATTGTTGACTGTGTCTTATTTTTGCTCAAATGAGCCCTGTAACCACTATAATCCGCAGACAAACTAGTGCACTATGACGCCCCCCCCCCCCCCCCCGGTAGGCCTAGGTAGGGGTACAGGGCCCCATAGGCTAGGTTAGGTGGGTGTCTTAGGTTCGGTGGTGCCCTGAAAATTACTGTGGCCTTAAGGGGGGGTCGCAGGGGGGGCGGAGCCCCCCCCCCGGTAGGCCTAGGTAGGGGTACAGGGCCCCATAGGCTAGGTTAGGTGGGTGTCTTAGGTTCGGTGGTGCCCTGAAAATTACTGTGGCCTTAAGGGGGGGTCGCAGGGGGGGCGGAGCCCCCCCCCGGTAGGCCTAGGTAGGGGTACATGGCCCCCAGGGTAGGGTAGGTAGTTGTATTAGGTTCGGTAGTGCCCCGAAAAATCACTTTTCTCCTCCTCCCCCCACCCAAAAACCCCGCTTCCCACTGGGGTCCCCCATAATTGTAGTAGTAGGTTTATGCTTACATTTTCTGTGTAAGAGTTAGGTGGTTGTAGGAGGATTATCTCACAGTTTCAAGGTAACTGTAGCTCTAATTTACTGTTTTCTTTCGTTTTCTACTTTTAGAAACTTTTAAATCGAGCGCGGAGGTCTCCTACACAATTACCCTGAAGAGAAAATGGGGTGGGGACAGGTTGTAAAAGAACATCCGGGAACTTATGAAGAACTACTTGTAAGCTGTTAACCCTTTTACCCCCAAGGCTATTTGGAATTTTCCCACCCTTAACCCACAGGTGTTTCCAATTTTCAAGCACGTTTCGCAATATTTTTTATTAGATCGCACTGACAGCCTTAATTTTCGTCATAGAGAAGTCAAGTTGGTCTCATTATTTTGGAAAATGCATGAAGTTTCTCATACAATCATCAAAGATATGCAAAAAAAAAAAAAAATGCAAATAGCAGCTTTTTGCAACAATGTACCGATACGTCTATGGGGGTTAAGGGATGAGTTTTGTGAAATGTACCAGTACGTCCTTTGGGGGTAGAAGGGTTAATTGGTTTAAAAAAAAAACCACCCGACATACGTCATTGTAAATGCACAGAAAGCTCCGCAATCCATGGAAAAAACGCATGAGCAAAGTCCCCTTCAGTCTCTCAAATGTAAACAATGGACAGAGTAAAAAACATACTTCACATTTAAATCGACCGATATGCAAGTTATTATGTCCCAGCCCCCATTAAACATAGAGAAAAACAACAAGCCTGCCAGCACTCATCCATTTCTTATAGCGAATTTCAATTTCGCTAGCAATTAAACTATCAGATATTACCCGCGTATTTTCTGGAAGTTACATGGAAGAAACCAATTGGTAATATGACCATGTAAATATAAAATCTCAGTAGTTTTTTTATTTAATTGATAGGCTATTTATTACTCCCACTGTCTAACACTAAATAAATTGGCAGTTACTTTAATTTCCACACGTCATTATACCTAAAATCCTCACTACCTAACCTACCATTTGGTCTAAAGGTTTGCCTAAGGTAATTTTTTTTTCTAAATACGATTTGATACACGTCATCAACTCAAAATATGGCATATGAAAAGCCACACATGAAATGTCCACGAATTACGACAAATACAGTAAATTAACATCGTGATTAAGTTTTGTGTAGATAACTTACTATCATCAAACCATACACGGCTAAATAAAGGAAGGTTTCCCCAATGAAAAAGCCTACGGTACATTATAGGATACATACTGATATAGTATCAATTTTCGGTAGTAGGCTTCTAATATCATGTATTAAACACAATGGCCTGTATATTATTTGGTTTTATTATAGTTACGGAGGGGACAAAATTTCCTACTAAAAAACCTACTTATTACTTTAGACGTGGCCTACACTCCTTCCACCATCGAGTTAAATACTCATTTAAAAAGGAACAATTGACCTACGTTGTGTTAATAACTACGGGAAACTGACGATTTCAACATAATATCAAAATTATAAATGCATAAATAATTACCAGTAAAATAAATAACGAGAATTGGATAAATCACGATCAACGTCCACCTGTCTTCAATGACTGCCAGGCCCAGGAGTGACAAATTGTCAGTGTTGCCATATGGGTTAGTCTAAAGATCCCCAAAACTCGTGATAAAAAACATTTCCAAAAAAACCCAAAAATTCCCATTTTGACAAATATATTTTATTCTGATTATGTAGACTCTACCAATATAGAAATTACTCACTATACTTCATATAAGTGTGAGTAAACTAACTGCAACAATATAAAGGTTTACTCATCTTTGTGACTTCTTCAGAGAAAATCGTATTGAACATCCCCATCAGAAACCTAAAATCTCCAAATCTAGGGATAAATCTCCTTATCTGGCAACACTGGTGACAATCTGACATATCCATAATCCTTTATTTTACTTTTTTTTTTTTTTTGTCGTCTGGGTGGGAACAGTGGATGTGTTTTATACATCAAGTTTCACCTGCCAGTATTAATGAACAATAAATATTAAAATATTCATTAAACCATGCACAAAAAATATACTTAAATGGAAGAATGGCTAGATCTATGCTAATGATTAACAGTATTTAAACTTAGTGAAACAAATTATTGAAATAATGATATGATAAAAATCTAAATCTACACAGTAAAATGTACAATCTTGTATAAAGAATATAAAGGACGTTTAAAACAAAACGCCATAATGTAAGTAAAATATGAAATCTAAATTTAAAACAGGGTTTAAACTCGTAATAAGGAATAAGGTCACATTTGAAATATGAAATTAATAGATCTTGGATGCAGAATAAGGAGCAACCACGTCTAGAATGGACTAAGAGTTATAACATGATATAATAACCTCGGAAAAGAGAAAATGTTAACACAAAGAACGGCTTACATTTGCCATATACTATCTTTGCTTACATCTATGCAATACATTGAAAGACATGAAAGATAAGGACATGGACGATAGAACCTTTAGGAGGATGGAAAGGGAAAAGTTCAAGGCCAAGATCAGAGGAGTAGATATTAAAAATGGAAGAAAATTGTAAAAGAAAAAAAAAGTATTTTATAATTTATGTATTTACAAGAAAAATGTCAAGCAGAAGAAATATTTTATGCCAAGAAACCAGATTCGGTTGATTATTAAGTATACGGCTAGGGTTAGCTGCTTAAAGTTAAATTATATGAAAAACATTGGGGGGGGGTGTAGAATGAAAGCCTTATGGAACAGAGATAAAAGACCTCGCCCATTTCTTACTTTGCTGTCAAGTCAGCGAAGAGAGAAGAAAAACTAAAGAATTACAGCAACCATATAAAGAGCAGTACTATTTATGAAAACAAGGTTGAAAATGATAAAATTAAAAGAAAATCATAGAAACAGGAATGAAAAGGATAGGCTTAATCTTAACATAAAAATATGAATGTATGAATGAACAGAAATTAATAGGACGAAATTAGTTTACCTGTATTTGACTAACAAATGGTGGCGCTGTTCTTTACTCAACATTAGCGACAACATATTCTCGTGTTTTTTTTCTTTTTTTTTTACATATTTAACGATCTTGGTTTCCATAGTTGTCGTTTCAGCATAATCATTACATATAAACTATAAATGTATAAATGTAAACACTAATGAATAGGACGAGCATGTACAACTGGGGTGACGTTCTTTACACAATATTAGCGACTTCTACGTTACTTTTTCTTGATACATTTTACGTTTTTCTCTATAGAGTTATCGTCTTTGGCAATTTCTGCAGTTTCCAGTATATCCATAATAGATAGATATGTATATAAAAGAGCAGATAATATATACAAAACGTACCCTACAGTGATGTTTGCGAATCCTCGTTATATAGAGAAAATGGAGATTTTGAGTTTGGTACCATCAAAGAAAATGGTCATATTTGATGGTAAACTCATGTAGAAGAGAGATGTCTATGGGATATGGTGCAGTTGCGTACATGTAAAAAAAAGGCCATATTTCTTTTCTTCATTAATAAAACTATTAACACAAAATAAACCATTATGCTACTGAAAAATGCAATTAACAAAATCTTGGAAATTTCAACCCTTATGGGGAGAGGAAGACGTTTAAATATTCAAACTCATTTTACCAATAGAAAAGTTACTTTAAATATTTCACCAGAAAGCTTCTTGGAAAAGGAAAGCTTGTCCCATTTTTTTCAATATTATTAAAAATGCAATAATAAAACTTTAGGCGATTCCCGATTGGGAATTTACTTTTCAAAAGGATTATTTTTCAGTTGCCAAAACAAGCCTTGTTAAGCAATTTTTTTTTTTAAAAGGTTTTCTGTGATCAATCGATTTTAAGAACTCCATTCTGCCTTATCACAAGTATTGTTCCCGTCTGCATCTGACGATTTGTGTTAATATTAAACTTTTTATCCACTAAATTTCTTATTCCTGGCTTTGCTATTGATTATACTTTTTAATTCTTTATGCATGTTGCGTAAGATTTCACAATTTTGACCTTACTCTCCATTCTGGTCTTCCTAAACTGTATGCAGTTCTCAGTGTGCAATCAAAAGACTTTTTGTCTTGGTTATTTCACAGGATTCTAGACGTTCCACTCGATCTATAACCAAATTGTGGAACGATTTTCATCATGATCTAACTAAATTGTAGACTACTATCACATATGCAATAAGAAGTATGCAGTTAATATACCTTTTAAGTCTTGGTTATTTCACACTCTATCAATAACCAGATTGTGAAATGATTTTAGGAGTTGAATCAGAGGAACTTTCGAAGTTCAAAACTTGCCACAAATGAGATGTTGAATAGGTCATCCAAGTTATCTTTCAGAGGTTATAAATGATATGCTATTATTAACATTGCCAGAATCCTATAATATTTTAGTCCTCTTATTCATTACTTAAATCATTATTTACCCGATTCCTTTACTTTCCTTTTTTATAGACCTTCAGATTGTAGCATCAGCTGGTCTCTCTCTCTATATTATATATATATATATATATATATATATATATATATATATATATATATATATATATATATATATATATATATATATATATATATATATCTACGAGGTATGCTCAATAAGTAATGAGAAAATGTCAGGAGACAATCTATTTTCATAAGCTTACAAAACTTTGTCTCCAAAATAATGGCCACTCGCATCTACACACTTCTGCATGCGTCTCTCCCAATCCTGGAAGACCTCCTCAAAGTCCTCCTTCAGTAGTCCCTTCAGCTAACTTTCCGATGCCTCTCAGCTCTTCAGTTGACTGGAATCTGATTCCCCCGAGACTTTATTTCATGCTTGGGAACAGGTAGAAATCGCATGGGGCTAGGTCAGGGCTGTAGGGTAGGTGTTGTACCACTTTCATTCCCCCGCCGGCCATCCAAGTGGTCACTAGCGTTGACTTGTGGCATGGGGCATTGTCCTGGTGGAACCACCACTGACCGCTCCTCCACAGCTGTTGCCTCTTCTTCCTCATTTTCTCACTGAACCTTTTCAGAACAGTAAAGTAATATTCCTTATTGACGGTATGACCCCGAGAAACCCATTCAACGTGAATGAGGCCCTGGGAGTCAAAGAAAGGAATGACTATGACCTTCACTTGTGACCTGCTCATCTTTGCCTTCTTGGGCCTGGGGGAGGTCGGGTGCTTTCACTGGCCACTCTGACGTTTGCAAGTCACTACCTTATTCAGGAAACCTGAATCAGCCTCTATCAATTCGAGAATGTCAGTGCAACGTTCCACACGAAACTGCTTCTGGTCGTCGGAGAGGATCTTTGGCACAGACTTTGTGGAGATTCAGATCTTCGGTCAGAACTGTCTCCACTGTGCCAATACCAACACCAACAGCTTCAGATATCATCCTAACAGTTATTCGACGGTCTTGCATCCCTAACCTTCGCACTTTGTTAATGTTTTCCTCATTGCATGCACTGTTCGGTGCTCCAGATCTGGGTTCATCCTCAACCTGTTCATTCCCTTCAGAAAATCTGTCAAACCACCGATAGAAACTTGCTTAGCTCATCTCTTCATCCCTATAGGCATCCTTTAACATTCCATAAGCTTCTTGTTTGGTTTTCTTAAGTTTTAACACACAATTTGATGGCGTAACATTGCTCCTTGTTTCCCTGCATCTTCTCAAGTATTCACAAAACAGGTCAGACTGGTTCCACCGCGTACATTGCTGCACTCAAAACTTTGAACGTGAGGAAGCTGCGAGTTATTCATTTCATATACGTAGGTAGGTAGTAGGTTGGCCAGGGCACCAGCCACCCGTTGAGATACTACCGCTAGAGAGTTATGGGGTCTTTTGATTGGCCAGACAGTACTACATTGGATCCTCCTCTCTGGTTACGGTTCATTTTCCCTTTGCCTACACACACACTGAATAGTCTGGCATATTCTTTACATATTCTCCTCTATCCTCATACACCAGACAACACAGATTACCAAACAATTCTTCATCACCCAAGGGGTTACTGCACTGTAATTGTTCAGTGCCACTTTCCTCTTGGTAAGGGTAGAAGAGACTCTTTAGCTATGGTAAGCAGCTCTTCTAGGAGAAGGACACTCCAAAATCAAACCACTGTTCTCTAGTCTTGGGTAGTGCCATAGCCCTGTACCATGGCCTTTCACTGTCTTGGGTTAGAGTTCTCTTGCTTGAGGGTACACTCAAGCACACTCTCCTATCTTATTTCTCTTCCTCTTGTTTTGTTAAAGTTTTTATAGTTTATATAGGAGATATTTATTGTTGTTACTCTTCTTAGAATATTTTATTTTCCTTTTTTCCTTTCCGCACTGAGCTATTTTCCCTGTTGGAGCCCCTGGGCTTATAGCATACTGCTTTTCCAACTAGGGTTGTAGCTTAGTAAGTAATAATAATAATAATAATATTTCACCATGAAGTAGAAGTTTGATCAAATTATACTTACTGCCTCTCCTTATATTTTCATTACTTATTGAACATACCTCGTGTGTGTATATATATAAACATCAGATCATATCGGTGAAAACAATGTGGGACAAGTGTGTGTGCGAGGCCGTTGCAAAGCCACGACCACCCAAAACAATATACCCAGCTACTGGCATTCTGTCGTTTCCTCCACCCTTCTTCATCTCTTTCCCACCAACATCATCACCACCACCACCAAGTCTTGAGGCGACAGCACCGTGGGTAAAGGGGGCAGGCCTGGATAGCTGGAAGGCGAGTCTAAGATTCAGTCACTCTGGTGCAGTGCCGTGACACCAGAGTTCGGCAGCTGGACACGTGACTGGGCTGGCCTATTGAGGACACCACAGCTCACCCCACATGGGGAGGCCCCTAGAAAAGGTGGGGTAAACATCGGACACGGCAAACCCGTCTGGTCAGCCCACTAATGCGGTCGAAACAACAAAGAAAAAATATTAACCTTAGGTGCGTGGAACATCGGCACCCTCCAAGACGTGACGAACACCAACCGCCCGGAACGACGTACAGCCCTCGTCTGCAAGGAGCTAGCCCGCTTCAATGTTGATGTGGCGGCTCTTAGCGAGACCAGACTACCCGAAGAGGGCAACATCAGGGAAGCTGGAACAGGCTACACCATTTTCTGGAAAGGCAAGGCCCTAGAGGAGCCTCGCATCCACGGTGTCGGCTTCGCCATCCGTTCCCAGCTGGTGCAGAAGCACAACCTCGCTCCCAAGGCCATCAGTGAGCGCCTGATGACTGTCCGCATCCCCATCACACGGGACAGACACCTCACCCTGATCTCTGTCTACGCCCCGACTATGACCTCAATCGATGATGACAAAGCTGCCTTCTAAACCTAGCTCGACTGCACCATCCAGGCAGTGCCCGCCAACGACAAGCTCGTTGTGCTTGGCGACTTTAATGCCCGAGTAGGCAAAGACCATCGCCTGTGGGAGGGAATCATCGGCCGCCATGGCATTGGAAATTCCAAAGCCAATGGCCAACTCCTACTGGGTCTGCGTGCAGAACACCAACTTGTGGTAACCAACACCATCTTCCAGTTACCAAAGCGACAAAAGACCACATGGAGAGACGGTCTAAACACTGGCACACCCTGGACTACGTCCTGACCAGAGCCAGAGACCGAGGAGACGTCCGCATAACCCGATCCATGCCCGGAGCGGACGACTGCTGGACGGACCACAGACTCCTCATCTCCAGACTCTCTGTGACGACCCTACGACCACCAAGAGGGGCACCTGACAGCGTACCACACCAGCGCTTTGATTGTAGCAAGCTCCGCAACCCACAGGAGGCACAGAACTACAAGGAGGTCTGCGAACGTCACCTCGCAGACCCCGCGGGTCAGGCCACTGTTGAGCACCACTGGACCACCCTCAGAAACGCCATGGCCCGTGCCGCGGAGGAAACACTAGGCTACACCACCAAGAAACGGCAGGATTGGTTCGATGAGAATGATGCTACCATCTCTCTTCTCATTGAAACCAAACAACAAGCACGCCTGACTTTAGAAAACCAACCAACAGCAGCTAACACATGTGCTCACAAGGTGGCTGAAGCTGATTGCCAAAGAGGGATCCGTGAAGCCCAGAACACCTGGTGGCAAAGAAAAGCTGCAGAAATACAGTTTCGCTGACCAATGTGACCTGGGCAGCTTCTATGCAGCAACAAAGGAAATATTCGGTCCCACACGGTCATCAGTGGGCGGCTTGAAGGACGCGGATGGGGCCACAACCATCACCGACAGCGAGTGCATCCTGGCCAGGTGGAGGTCTCACTTTGAGAACCTCCTCAATGACCAAGCAGACACCCCAGACGATCTCCTGCGAATGACCCCGCAGCATCCCGTCTGTCACTGCATGGCACTATCACCCTCCATCAAGGCATGTAGCCCGGCAAAGCCCCAGGCCCAGACATCCCGTTGGAGCTCCTCACTCACAGTTGCCCCGGCTTGAGGAACCGTTTGATGCTCCTTATACTGAAAAAATGGGAGACCAAGACCATCCCCAGTGACTTCCGCAACGCAAACATTATTACCATCTTCAAGAAGGGAGACAGGGAGAACTGTAACAACTACCGGGGAATATAACTACTAAGCATCACGAGTAAGATTTTCGCTCGGATTCTCCTTGACCACTACCTTATTCTCGCAGAAGACGTCCTGCCAGTCCCAGTGCGGCTTTCAACCTTCCCGCGGGACCATAGACATGATCTTCCGTGCGCGACAACTACAAGAGAAGAGCCTCGAACAACAACAGCCCATAATGTTCATCTTCTGGGATTTGAAAAAGGCCTTCAACAAAGTACCTTGACCTGCCATGTGGGCTGTCCTCAAAAGATATGGCTGCCCACCCAATTTTGTCAAGCCGGTGTGTGCCCTCCATGACGGAATGGTTGGGAGTCTGCCACCAGAACTCTCTTTCAGGCCCATTCCCCATCAACGGCAGCCTGAAGCAGGGCTGTGTTCTGGCCCCCACACTCCTGTATGCATGTGAAACATGGACGCTATATAGAAGCGATATTAAAAACCTAGAACGCTTCCAACAAATGAAACTGAGGCAGATCTTGAAAATCCCCTGGGAGAGCCACACCACCAACATTGAAGTCTTAGAACGTGCCTCGCTGACCAGCGTGGAGGCCACCATCATCCACCACCACCACCTCCGCTGGATAGGACACGTGCATAGGATGGATCCATCTAGGCTTCCAAAGAAGATATTCTACGGAGAACTGACCCAGGGCACCAGACCATGAGGAGCCCCAAAAATGCGCTATTAAGATCAACTAAAGCGCAACCTGGCTCTAACTGACATCGATCCTTCCTCATGTGAAGAAACAGCCAGGGACAGGAAAACCTGGAGGAGTACAGTACACCATGGCACCGTGGACTTCGAGGAGACAAAATGAGGAGGCTAGGAGGAGGAGGAGGAGAGCGCGATTAGAACAGCCCAACCCTCCACCTACCCTCCCTTGTGAACACTGTCCGTCCACAACTCTTCCACCACTGACTAGGACTTAACAGCCACATCAGACATAAGCACCCACCCGAAAGATAGGAGGCCGATGGCTAACGACAGAACCCAATACTCGGACACGAGTGGGCGCCGACGACGAAGACATATATATTTTACACTACTCTTACTTTCGTAGCGCATACCATTACTTGGGCAGATGATAAATGATTATACGACCAGTGTTCATCCAATAAAGTAACCAGAGTTTGATGGAGATTATAAAATTTAGGCCCCAGATCTAGCCCAGGCATTGAGGAGTTTGATAGTTTAACAAATTCTGTATGAAAAAAAAAAAACACTTCCGCTGAAATTAGTACGCAAAAGGGGGCAAATAAGGTTTTGTATGTAAAATTTGTCTTCAAATGACAAAAAGTCTTAATGCAAATTGAGATTGGACCAGTCTCTTCAAAGGCAAAGTCAGGTAGCTATTAATCAATATTATGCAATTGAATCGAAATAAGATTTAGGACTTCAAGTCAAGCACTGGGACATTTAAGTGCATTCAGCACTACATTTACCAGTAGCTAAAAGAAGTTATACTTTAAGTGCTATTTTATTACATAATGAAATCACGAGTTTAAAAATCACTTTGAACCTCACGTGATCAAACCATAATATTTACACATGAAATGTACAGTAAGAATCTTTATGAAAACTCTTCTCATCTTGTCAAACCTTAAATTTTCTTAGAATCAAATGAATCAAATTAAGAGTTTTTCTAAATGAACAGTAACTTTCAATACAAATCTAAAGTACAACCTTGTTACAATTTGATCACGCTGACTTTACTTTCAGACATAAGAAATTAGTTTTATCCCATTATTGGGTGCTTCAGAAAGCTGAGTAAACCTCGCAGATATGTAAGAGTGGTTTCAGCTTACTCCTGAAATGCAGATATCACTAGCATTAACTTCCTTTATGGGTTCTGATAGCATGGTTGACAGCTTCTTCATATTTGAGTTTGCATACAAATCTACTTGTTAAAAGGGTTAACAAATGAACCATTTTTCAATAACATTACCATGAAATCTAAGAGGTCCCTCACTATAAACTTTCACCCGTAGTTTACTATTCTAACCATCCTTCAACTTATACTTTTTTAAGCAAAGCAAGGTTTCAGACCACAGCAAATGTGCTTAGTACATTAGGCAAAATCAAAGGTTTTACAATCTATCAAAATATTATGGTTTTAGGATACACTATCATAGAATTATATTGACATGGCTTGCTTGGCAGTTTTACCCATCTCACAATCACATGGGACCAAACGTTTTATTCCTTGGTCTTCAAAATACTTTTAACATCTTATGTTATCTAAAATAGAAGACTAACCCTAAGGACTTTACAGATTTCCTTGTCTCCATGATTTCTTACAAACAGGTTAGAAAAAGGCATCTCCAACTTGTAACTTTCCTTCCACTACTTATAAACCCATCAGTCATTGTATAATCATACCATTTTTCTGTTATGGAATCATACTAAAAAAAAAAAAAAAAAAAAAAAAATACCAAGTAAAAATAATTTAAATTTCCCAAACTAACCACCTACCTTGGTTGAAGCTACCACACAAAAGTTTGATAAAATCCTTTTATTTATAAGATTCACAAATAAGGTATAAATTGTTCCCTTATTTCAGACTTCCTCTGAACTTTTCCTCGGAATAACACTGGAAATCTCTTACTTGGCATTTTCAAGTAAGCTTAATCCTCTGAAAAATTTCAAAGGTAGTACATTCCCTTAGCATCTTGCTATTGTAGTCCCTCTTTACTCATCTTAATGCTCCTCCAACTCCAACTTACGATAAATAAATTTGTTATTAAAACGTCTATAACAGCAAGTTATTCAGGATCAATGAAAGAACACTCAAAACATTTTTGTACAATTTCAGAAAATAGACATAAAAATAAAACACAAATCAACTGATATCCAGGTATAAATTCCATGTAAAGTAACGTCTGATACATTTAGCTGGAATGAACGTACTTATTAACCAGTTAAAATACTGACCACTATGAAAAAAAAAATTCCTAACAGACAAAATAAGAATTCAGGCTTACTAAACCTTGCCATTTACATCTTATACTTGAGGAACATACTTGGTAAATATAAAACAATAATATAAGAGGGATTCCCTTAAACTATAAATTCAAACCTAGCCCACTGGACTTCAAATGCCTGCAACTAGAAAATTTATCAAAGACTAAATAAAAAAAGACCTAGGTAGCAGGAACATCTCAAACTTCAGAGGACCTTAAGATTTGGAGTCTTTAACGCCTCATAGGCCCACTAGGACCCCAGTTACGTCCCCCTCTTCCACCTCGCCCTCGACCTCTTGCAGCTGTTGATGAAAAATAAAAAGATGGAACTTAGAAGAAAATTGATATTAGCTCAATGTCAATACAGTTAATGTACTATAAAAACACTTGAAAGATATTTTTTTAACATCTTAATAATATGTACAGTAGTAATATTTCACAATTCTTAAATTTTGTATTTTTGTGGACGTGGGAGCATAAAAACAATTAGAATAGCGCCAACATATCCCTACGTGTCGTAAGAGGCGACTAAAAGGGACGGGATGAGGGGGCTAGGAACCTCCTCTCCTGTATCTACATCCTGTGAGACATCAAAGAGGTGGAGCTGGGGGGGAGAGTGACTGCTCCCCGTACTCTAGTTTTGGGGTGTTTGAATGTGCGTGGATGTAGTGCGGTAGAGGGTAAAAGATGAGATTGGAAGTATGTTTAGGAATAAAAGGATGGATATATTGGCTTTGTGTGAGACAAAGATAAAAGGGAAAGGTGAAGTGATGTTTGGTGAAATGTCTGGTAGTGTGTCTGGGATTGAAAGGGGAAGAGCAAGACAAGGTATGGCTTTATTGCAGAGAGAATGGATGACAGATAAAGTAGTGGGAGGGAAGGAGATACCATCTAGGTTAATGTGGGTAAGGGTTACGTTGGGTAGGGAATGTTGGGCTTTTGTCAGTGCGTATGGGCCAGGTTGCGAGAAAAGTGAAGAGCGGAATGAGTTCTGGAATGATTTAACTAGGTGTGTTGAAGGAATTATGTAGTTGTCATGGGTGACTTAAATGCTAGAGAGGGCGCTGGAGAGGTAGGTGTCATTAGGAAGTATGGCGTACCAGGTGAAAATGAGTGTTGAGCAAGAGATGGTGATAAGTTCTAGCTTTTTCAAAGAGAAAGATAAGAACAAGTATACTGTACTGTACAAGGGTAGGAGTGGCAAATGGAAGAGTGGTAGAAAGGGAGTTAATGGATTATGTGTTGATAACTAAAAGAATGTTTGGAAGATTGAAAGACTTGCACGTGTTTAGGGGTATGGCTAACGGGATGTCTGATAATTTTTTGGTTGAAGGAAAATTAGTTGTAGCAAAAGAGTGAGGGAATAGAGTAGGTGGATGTAAAAGGGAGCTAGTGAGGGTTGAAGAGCTAGTAAAACCGGGGGTAAAAAGTAAATATCAAGAAAGGTTGAAAATGGCATATGACGAAGTGAAAGTAAGAGAAACTGGTAATTTAGAGGAGTGGAAGTTAGTAAAAGAAAATTTTGTTGGGATTGCAAGTGATGTGTGTGGCAAGAAGTTTGTTGGAGGCAGCATGAGGAAGGGCAGTGAATGGTGGAATGAAGGAGTGAAGGTAAAAGTGAACGAGAAAAAGAGGGCCTTTGAAGAATGGCTGCTGAGTAATAGTGTAGAGAAGTATGAAAGATATAGAGAGAAAAATGTGGAAGTAAAGCCCAAGGTAAGTGAGGCAAAGATGGCAGCTGACCTGAGGTGGGGTCAGGGATTGGGTCATTCATATGAAGAGAATAAGTTTTGGAAAGAGGTGAAGAGAGTAAGGAAGGCTGGTTCAAGAATTGAAGAGACAGTGAAAGATGGAAATGGAAGGTTGTTAAAAGGAGAGGAGGCAAGAAAAAGGTGGGCGGAATATTTTGAAAGTTAACCGAGTGTTGAGGATAATGGGGAGGCAGATATAATTGCTGTTGCAGGTGTTGAGGTGCCGGTAATGGGAGATGAGAATGAGAGAGATTACAAGAGAGGAAGTGAAGAGAAGCACTAGATGAAACGAGAGTAGGAAAAGCGTCTGGTATGGATGGCTTGAGAGCTGAGATGTTGAAGGAAGGGGGTGCGACTGTACTTGAATGGTTGGTGAGAATGTTTAATAATGCATTTTGTGTTGTCAATGGTACCAGTAGATTGGGTTTGTGCGTTTATTGTACCACTATATGAGAGTAAGGGAGATGTGTACGAGTTGTAATTCAAGGGGTATTAGTTTGTCGAGTGTGGTGGGAAAAGTGTAAGGTAGAGTACTGATTAATAGGATTAAAGATAAAACAGAGAATGCAGTCTTAGAAGTACAGGGTGGTTTTAGAAGAGGTAAGGGTTGTGTGAATCAGATTTTTAGTTAGTCAGATATGCGAGAAATATTTAGCAAAAGGTAAGGAGGTGTATGTTGCGTTTATGGATCTGGACAAAGCGTATGATAAGATTTAATAGGGAAGCAATGTGGAATGTGATGAGGTTATATAGAGTTGGTGGAAGGTTGTTGCAAGCAGTGAAGTTTCCACAAAGGTAGTACAGTAAAGCATGCGTTAGGATAGGAAATGACGTGAGCAATTGGTTTCCGGTGAGAGGGGCTGAGACAGGGATGTGTGATGTCGCCGTGGTTATTTAACTTGTATGTTGATGGAGTGGTGAGAGGTGAATGCTCGAGTGCTTGGACGAGGATTGAAAATGGTAGACGAGAATGACCATGAATGGGAGGTAAATCAGTTGTTGTTTGCGGGTGATACTGTACTGGTTGCAGACGCAGATGAGAAGCTTGGCCGACTAGTGACAGAATTTGGAAGGGTGTGCGAGAAGGAAGTTGAGAGTTTATGTGGGTAAGAGTAAGGTTATGAGATGTATGAGAAGGGAAGGTGGTGTGAGGTTGAATGTCATGTTGAATGGAGAGTTTATTGAGGAGGTGGATCAGTTTAAATACTTGGGGTCTGTTGTTGCAGCAAAAGGTGGAGTGGAAGCAGATGTACGTCAGAGAGTGAGTGTAGGATGCAAAGTGTTGGAGGCAGTTAAGGGAGTAGTAAAAAATAGAGGGTTGAGCATGAATAAAGAGTTCTGTAAGAGAAAGTGATTGTACCAACTGTGATGTATGGATCGGAGTTGTGGGGAATGAGTGACGGAGAGACAGAAATTGAATGTTTGAGATGAAATGTCTAAGGAGTATGGCTGGTGTATCTCAAGTAGATAGGGTTAGGAATGAAGTAGTGAGGCTGGAATGGGTGTAAGAAATGAGTTAGCAGCTAGAGTGGATATGAATCTGTTGAGGTGGTTTGGCCATGTTAAGAGAATGGAAAATGGCTGTCTGCTAAAGAAGGTGATGAATGCAAGAGTTGATGGGAGAAGTACAAGAGGAAGTCCAGGATTTGGGTGGATGGATGGAGTGAAGAAAGCTCTGGGTGATTTAGATGTGAGGGGGGCAAGAGAGCGTGCTAGAGATAGGAATGAATGGCGAGCGATTGTGACGCGCTTCCGGTAGGCCATGCTGCTTCCTCCGGTGCCTTGGATGACCGCGGAGGTAGCAGCAGTAAGGGATTCAGTTATGAAGCTTCATCTGTGGTGGATAACGGGGGAGGGTGGACTGTGGCACCCCTGGCAGTACCAGCCGAACTCGGTTGAGTCCCTTGTCAGGCTGGGAGGGATGTAGAGAGGAGAGGTCCCCTTTTCGGTTTCATTTGTTTGATGTCGGCTACCCCCCAAAATTGGGGGAAGTGCCTTGGTATATGTATGTGATGTCCTACACATACAAATCAAAGTATGACTTCAGTGAAGCTCAAAACGGGAATTTAATCTTTAAACAAGGTTGTGGTAATAGTACTAGCTGGCAGACAACCCTTGTCCAGACACAATAAAGTAACCTTAATGTTGACATTAACCAACTTGTGGGGTGGTTAAGGACAGTGGCAAAAAATGAAACGCTTGTTTCTATAGATGCTCAACATAAACAACCTTTTATTGGTGGTGTTCACAGGTTCCTGCTCCACTTTTTTAGTGGCACCATCTGGCTGGTTTACTAATTAAGGAACTATCGATACACTTTTAGACTCGGAGAAGATAGAAATTGATTACTCCTGTCAACCACATAAAAACCCTGGAGTGAAGAAGTTTTTCATCAAGTGCTGTCAGGTGTGTGAGATAAGAAGAGAATGTATAAGGAATAGGCCAGACTATTTGAGGTATGCGTAGCAAAGGAAAAACGACCCTTGGCTTAAGGCGAATACAATAAATGAAGTACAGTAGCTTATTATAATTAGGTTATGTAAAGGCGAGTGTTTATTTCAGTTTGAACAACACTCTCTATGCAAAATGTTGGAGTATACCTGTTGTGTAAAATGAGTGAGGAGGTTAGTTCTAAGATTAACAGGAGGGAAAATTTGTGAATGCATGTACAGTAATTGTATACATAAATAGAAAAAAATGAAGAAAAATAAGTGTTTGATTCTGGTCCCTATAACTCTAATAAGGCGTACATCAATCTTAACCCTTTTACCCCCAAAGGACGTACTGGTACGTTTCACAAAAGCCACCCCTTTACCTCCATGGACGCACTGGTACGTCCTTGCAAAAAAATGCTATAAAAATTTGTTTTTCATATTTTTTTATAATTTTTTGAGAAAATTCAGGCATTTTCCAAGAGAATGAGACCAACCTGACCTCTCTATGACAAAAATTAAGGCTGTTAAAGCAATCAAAAAAAAAATATACTGCAAAATGTGCTAGGAAAAAAATAACCCCTTGGGGGTTAAGGGTTAGAAATTTCCAAATACCCCAGGGGTTAAAGGGTTAAAACGTAGATTTATGGTCGGAATTACAATTGACAGGCTTAAATAAAACTAGTATTAACCCTGGATAGGTACGGTGGGTCGTTTGCGACCCCGAGCGTCAAAAAAAAACAGGTTTTTCTCACGTGACTCACCCCCGTGACTGAATTTGTGGGTGATCGACCTGCAGGAGGTGTCTCCCCTACACGCTCTAGTAGTGTCCAGATGTGCATTGCTGTAGCTGTACTCCTTCCCCGATTTCTGAGACGCGTCGGGGTCGTTCGCGTCCGAGTTTACCCTTCTAGGGTAGTTTGCATAATTATCAAAGTTATTACGTATTATGAAATTGTCGTAGAATGGTGCAACTTGTATAGGTTATCAGTTGTGGAAAGTCTTGGTGGATTGTTTGGCTACCATGTGCATGTTTTTTTTTTTAGTTAAAATGTCGTTCATCACCACGAGGACCATTTTACCGCGAGTGCCCCTTTCTCATTTTTTTTCATTTTTTTTCCAAGTCATTTTTCCGTAAGATATTGCCAAATAGTGTCGTAAAACTTTTGCTTGTTTAGTGTTGGAAAGTGTGTCTAGATGATCTGGCTACCCATGCATGACTTTGTTTTTGTCAGATACGACGTAGTTATTGGTATATTGGGTATTTAACTGCGGTTACCAATTTCTGTTTTTTTTTCAATATTTGTAAAAATTACTACGTAGTAAGGAATTGCCGTATATTATTCATTTTTTTTTCATGTTTATGTGTTAGAAAGTGTGCCTTGATGGTTGGGCTAACACGTGCATGTCTTTTTTTTTATCTGAGATGTCGTATATTAGAATGTCGGGCATTTTACCGCGAGTGTCCCTTTTTCCTTTTTTTTCATTTTTTTGCCAAGTCATTTTTCCGTAAGATATTGCGAAATAGTGTCGTAAAACTTTTGCTTTTTTAGTGTTGGAAAGTGTGTCTAGATGATCTGGCTACCCATGCGTGATTTTGTTTTTGTCAGATACGACGTAGTTATTGGTATATTGGGTATTTAACTGCGGTTGCCAATTTCTGTTTTTTTTTTCAATATTTGTAAAAATTTACTACGTAGTAAGGAATTGCCGTATATTATTGATTTTTTTTTCATGTTTATGTGTTAGAAAGTGTGCCTTGATGGTTGGGCTAACACGTGCATGTCTTTTTTTTTATCTGAGATGCCGTATATTAGAATGTTGGGCATTTTTCCGCGAGTGCCCCTTATTATTTGTTTTGCATTTTTTTGCTTAGTCATGTTACCGTAAGGAATTGGCAAGTAGTGTCGCAAAACTTATATTTTTATAGTGTTGGAAAGTGTTTCTAGATGATCTGGCTACCCATGCCTATTTTTTTTTTAGCCAGATATGGCGTATATATAAGTATGTGTTCGATTTTCCTGTGATTGCCATTTTTTCGTTTTTTCCCATTTCTTTCAAAATTACTACGTACTAAGGAACTATCACAGAGTAATATTTCATTTATATGTTTATTTGTCGGAAAATATGCCCTGATGGTTTGCCTAGCACGTGGCTGAAATTTTTTTTTTCTGAAATGCCGTATATTAGAATGGCCATTTTTCCACGAGTGCCCCTTTTTATTTGTTTTGCATTTTTTTGCTTAGTCATGTTACCGTAAGGAATTGGCAAGTAGTGTCGCAAAACTTATAATTTTATAGTGTTGGAAAGTGTTTCTAGATGATCTGGCTACCCATGCCTATCTTCTTTTTTTAGCCAGATATGGCGTATATATAGGTATGTGTTCGATTTTCCTGTGATTGCCATTTTTTCGTTTTTTCCCATTTCTTTCAAAATTACTACGTACTAAGGAACTATCACAGAGTAATTATTCATTTAGATGTTTATTTGTCGGAAAATGTGCCTTGATGGTTTGACTAGCACGTGGCTGAATTTTTTTTTTCTGAAATGCCGTATATTAGAATGTTAGCCATTTTTCCTCGAGTGCCCCTTTTTATTTGTTTTGCATTTTTTTGCTTAGTCATGTTACCGTAAGGAATTGGCAAGTAGTGTCGCAAAACTTATATTTTTATAGTGTTGGAAAGTGTTTCTAGATGATCTGGCTACCCATGCCTATCTTTTTTTTAGCCAGATATGGCGTATATATAGGTATGTGTTCGATTTTCCGGTGATTGCCATTTTTCGTTTTTTCCCAATTCTTTCAAAATTACTACGTACTAAGGAACTATCACAGAGTAATGATTCCTCTAGATGTTTATTTGTCGGAAAATTTTGTTTACTTTTTTTTTGATTGAATATCATCAAATTTTTTTAGCTAAAATATTGTTTTACATTTTTTTTTTCGATTTTATTTCCCTTCAAAAAAATTTTTTTGGGTCAGAATTTTAATTTTATATTCGTAAAATAATCGACAATTATCCAGCAACCCACCATACAATTTTTATGCATATCCAATAATAATTAGATTAGTAAATAACACCTTGAAATTGACATACCCTTCCTACATTTCAAGTGGCAGATTAGGGAGTCTGAGTCAGTGTGGTTGGCGGCCATTTTGTGGACATATCCGAAGCGTAAGCTGCCCTATCTATATATATTCTTGTTCCCTATAGAATTTGTGATATTTTGGTATATTTTTACCTGCATAAATATCATATTATATATTAAATATATGTATTTTTTTACGGAATTTCTAAGTACTCAAAAAATTACCTTTAGATATGGCCCCTGATATAAATGTAATTTACAAAATAATGAAGATTTTTTTACATATTTCTATTTTAGGATAACATATGTTTATTCCCTAAAAAAATTAGCCACTTCCTATTTCATTTGGGTACCCAAAAAAATTCATGAAATTTGGACAAATTTTTTTGGCCAAAAAAAGTTACCCTTTTTTTCTCATTTCAGATCTTCACCTCCATGGGTCTGACTTCATCCAAAATACATCAAGATGTGTCCTAAACATTCAAGAATCAATTCCTAAAAGGATTTGTGTATATATGTATAAACTTTTTTTTTATGAATTTTTATGTCAGGTCTTTTTTTTTTTCTACTTAATTTTTTAAAATATTTATAATAAATAGTTTTTCTGCAGATGAGTAGTATTTATCTATACAGTTGTTTTAAGCATTCATTGAAGTTTTTTTTGGCAAAAGAAAAAAGGAGGTTACTGCAAAAACTGATTTTTCAAGAATTTTTTTTGGCGTCGGGGTCGTTCGCGTCCGAGTATACCCTTAAAGGGGTGTCCGAGGACCGTACCTATCCAGGGTTAATTAGCTATGCCCAAGCAAGGATGCCACTGCAAGGACAGAAATTTCTGAACAGAATTTTTTTTCTACTTAAGTGACAACATACATCCATTTTGGCATCTTTAAAGATGACATAATTTACCAAGATAACCATAGCTTATGTTTTATCTCCATATACAGTATTTATATATGCAATAGTTACTGTGCTGAACTCTTATTACTTAACATGCCCAGAATGGATAATAATGACCATATTTCATTCTAATTATGACAAACTATGGGCATAAACATTTTCTTACAAATTTCAAAATATTTAACAAATATCCATGAAGATTAGAGGGCATCAATTAGCAAAGAAAGCTTCCTAAGAATGTAATTCCCATTTACAGTTTATTCCACTTAAAGGAGAAAAAAAAATTATATCAGTATAGATTAAATCAAAGGCCGTATGGATAGTTTAATACAACTGTATTTGAAAATAAAAAAAAAGCTTAAAATTTGCTTAACACCACCAGGATTTTTTCTAGATTTGTAGGTAATCTAATAAAACTAAGTTTCAAGAATGAAGCAATAAAAACATCAAAAGGTAAAATAAACTCATTAATCAAAAATATACACGTTAACATACCTTGCGCTCGTAATATAGCAGACTTCCCACTACCTGCTGCTCCACCCTTTTTACCCGTCATGTTTTTGAACATTGGCGCATTCTGGAAATGAAGAAATAACATGAACATAACTCTTATTTAATTATAGAATCAAAATTTGAATTATATGCTACACAATACATTTAGTAATAAATATTCCAAGTCAGCAATTAGCCTGAACAAAAGTAATTATGCAAAATTGTCAGTACAATGATTATAATCATAAAATGGCTCCTCATCAAAGATGATCACATTTAATTAAAAAATCAAGAATTTGGTCTCATGAAAAATGGGATTCAGTGTTTAGTGTAGCCTAAAGTCTTTGAACACAACCATTAGGTATTCTTGTATAGAGGTTATTAAACTTGTTTTGGTTCATATGTACTACAGTAATGCCAGACACTAAGATTCACATTTCCATTTAATTTTCCGGGAAGACCCATAAAATAATCAAGAGTCAGCAATAAAGTGTATTTTGTTATTTTTTCCATTACTATACTGGACACTTGGACAGTATAATGTAACATTTGTATAAAAAGAGAGAGAGAGTGTTACCTTTAACATGTCAGGTAGAATCAAGAATCTGATTTTGGAACCTCTGATGAAAACGTTCTCCAACCGTGCTGTTTGGCCGTTACGATAAGTGACGGTGCATGACTCCATCTGAAAAATATAATCATCTATTTATTGGGAATCACAAATCATTTAATTATGAAACAGTGGGTTTATGACTACTAAGAACCCACTTGCAAAAATCAAATACAAATCTCCAGTACAAGTATAATCTGATATTCATGTTTTGCATACTGAATGAGTATGCCTGGAATCAAAGGACATGTACGAAGTGAAGCTAGATTTCATAAATTTATACAACAATTGGTTTAATCTAGCGAGTTATGGACTTTCTAATAATGTCAATCCAATGAAAAGACACTTGGGTATTTTATAGAATTTGTTTTACCAAGGAAAACCCAGTAAGTGATTTGAATTATTTCCGAGTAAGCCCACCCTCCAATCACCAGATATTTTTTCCCAACACCACTTGCCATCATCAAAGAAGATGAACTCAGCTAATAATAAAACATAACCTGTGCCTAAAAGGTCGATGCTTTTCCCATTTACTTGAATATCATAAGATGATATATTGTATCCTTTTCAAGCAAACCATGTTATTTTTTTAATAATACAACCGCAGAGCCACTAGTGCATAGTACTCATCCTTTAGTTCTACAAAGCATGAAGTCTCCCTCTCCGATGAAGGACAACACAGACGGCACCGTTTCTATTCTGAACTTTATTTGCCAAATACTTGTTCAAAGATAGGTAGATGACCAGTCCACAGAACCCAGTTGCCTTTTTCCACTAGGAAGAGTTAACTAAAGAAGTCGAGATCAATCTTGAACAAAATCAAACCATTGTTCTCTCATCTTAAGTAGTGCCATAGCCTCTATACCATGGTCTTCCACTGTCTTGGGTTAGAGTTCTCTTGCTTGAGGGTACACTCTGGCACACTTCTATCTTAAATCTTATTTCTCTTCCTCTTGTTTTGATAAAGTTCTTAAAGTTTATAAACTGATATTTATTTTATTATTGTTGCTCTTCTTAATGCTTTTCCAACTAGGGTTGTAGCTTAGCAAGTAATAAAAATAAAAATAATAATAATAAATAATGAACATTCCTTCCACCTCTGCCAGCATGGTCAGGGTTTCCCTTGATGTTGGATGTACCACTAGGAACTTGATCGGAAGAGATGAGGAAGGGACAGTAGGTCCAAAAAGGATCATAAGAAACCATCCTGAAGGACAATAACCACCCGAGGCTCGGCCTAACTTCACCACCTAGCACAATGGCAAAACCAACAACCTCCTACTCTACTTAGCAGGAGGGGGTGAGTTATTTCTACATTTCCCTCAATCTTTCATCACCCACAACAATCCTTCCTAGGAGCAGGATGCGACGATTTAACAGGTTGCTTACGCTAAACTCTCTTCTTACACATCAGGATATGTGCCTACCACTGCACATGTGGCCACAATTGGCACTCAGAACAAGAGGACTGCCTGCGAAGACATGCGACAAAAACAAAACACAGAGGGAGTGCAGATCCACAGCCAGCTTTGCCATGAAGCAGCTACAGCAACCACCCAAGCTCTGGCAACAGTAACTTCTTGTTTCTGCTTGTTATATCCATTTCGAAGTGCAACTTCAGTTCTCGCAGAAGTAATATCCCAATTCAAAGGGTGAGGGTTTGTATGTCGTAAAGGATCAAGCCAAAGTTCCGTTCTAAACTTCCTAACTCAGAATGAGGGAATAGTCAAATATCGGTTTGGGGTTTAGCGCAACACCTATTTGTCCTACGCTTGCTACTAGTTTCCTAAAAAGTTGTAGCATCTCATTTTGTTTTTGAAGAAATTCCATTGGTACTTGATTTCAAATAAGCAGCCACTACGTTGTACTATACTATAATCTCTACCACCACCTCTTATCTAAATAGGGTACTGATCATATTTTTACTAATACTTTTAGTGTAATATGACAAATTCGGAGTCAATTTGTATTTTTCCTAACCATACAAACCTTAGCTATTTACATAGGGGTTTACTTTCGGCGTAGCTGAAATGACGAGCCATTAGATTTTAATGAGGGTTAAACTACCCCCGCGCTAGTTAGCACGGGGGTAGGGGAGGGGTAACTAGCTAACCCCCCCGCCCCACACACACACACCGGTGAGCTGCCTCACTTCACTTAGAGGTAGGACTTGTCTTGGGGGACAGGGCAGGCGGGCAAATATGTCTAAATAGCTAAGGTTTGTATGGTTAGGAAAAATACAAATTAACTCCGAATTTGTCATTTGTTCCGTAACCGAAATACAAACCACGCTATTTACATAGGGTGACTTACCCTTAGGCAGGGTGGAAAGTCCCCAGTCTTACTGGCTTTGGCTTACCCGGGGACTCACAATCCGAGTGAGCAGCACTCGAGAAAAAGAGTCCCTGCACCTCGCAAGTTCTTGCTACGCAAGAAACGTGCGGCCTACATAAGCTTGTATGTGGAGGGAAGAAGTGTGACTCGTCCTATGAAGTTGACCTGAAGTCCTTTAGATGGAATTCTAGGCTAGGACGTTCCCAATACCACCTCGTCAGGGTATGGGGGACGCGACAGTATTATACTTAATACTAGGAATAAAAGGAAGCATGGTTTACCTGCAGAGGTTTGAGGTCAGCTATGCACAGACCCAGGATGTTGCATTCACCAAGAGAGGGGAGAATGAAGAAAGAAGTAAGGGCCAGACATACTCTTTCATTCACGCAGACTAAAACCGGGTAACAGTGCCCTCAACCTTCTGCTACTTGTCCATTAAGGAGCCTGAGGATAGACCAGCTGTTGTGCAGCCACCACAGGGCCGATAGTAAAAGTATCGAGGCTCCTGTGGGTCACGTCCTGCTGGTAGTGGGCTGTGAAGGTCGTTTGACGCTTCCAGACCCCAGCTTGTAGCACCTGCGTCACAGATTAGTTTCTCTTGAAGGCCAGGGACATGGTGATGCCCCTGACATCATGTGCCCTAGGGCGACGTGACGGAGGAGGGTCTGGATTCAAGGCATGATGAATGGTCCGTCGAATCCAGGCTGAGATGGTATTCTTGGTTACCCTCCTCTTCGGCCTTCCCGTGCTCACAAACAGAGCTTGCACACGGGGACGGACTGCAGCTGTTCTCTTAAGACACCACCTCAGACTTCTTACTGGGCAGAGTAGCAGATGATCTGGGTCATCTGTTACGGAATGGAGACTCATGACCCTGAAGGAATCGAACCGTGGGTCCGGCACTCCAGGGTTCTGAGTCTTGGCAACAAACTCAGGGACGTACCTGATCGTTACCTCCCCCCATCCCCTTGAATGGGTGATGTCGTATGAGAGACCATGAAGTTCACTGACTCGCTTGGCTGAAGCCAGAGCGAGCAGGAATACCGTCTTCCAAGTCAGGTGTTGGTCAGAGGCCTTGTGAAAAAAATTAATAATAGTTGGGGAAAATAAAAACCATTTCCACATATAACAAGCTTGGGTTATATATGTTTTAAAGTAACTCTCATTATCAATTCCCTTTTGTCATAATGTCTGATATTCTGCCCCAGTCCTGTACTATAATGATTTTCCATATATTCACAGTAAAGATTTCAATTTTTCTTAAATAGGTTTACTGTACATATTTTGCCAGCAACAAATTCATTTATTTTTATAACAAAGTCATGAATAGAAGCATTATTTATATTTTCAAGGGGTATTGTAATTTTTTTTGGTCCTACCCGTTGTCTAACCACATTTGTTTTCGCAGCACGCCCTACTCTCTGTAAGGTTTTAGAGAGGCAACTAGAAATTGAGTTAAGACATGGCACAAGAAAAATGATTGGAAGGTTATTGAATGATTCCTACAACTGAATAGGGTTAATCAGCTCAGTATAAACTTCCTTTACCCTACTGAATGAACATTGTATAGAAAAGAGAGTAAATCACTCCCTGGAATTGAATGTACAGTATCGCAAAATGGGATTATCTCGTTTGATAGCAATAAATGATGCATTGCAAAAATGGGTGAAAAGGGAGAAGGTAAAGATATGTACTCAATTTTCAATGCTCAGCTAGAAGATGATGTCATTTGAGAAGTTTTGACATCAGGCACGGCCCTTCTTCAGTATTCTCAGTTCAGTTGAAAAAGAGCTTCGACAGTTGAAAACCTTGCGAATCCAAGATTTCATCAACAAGGATCAAGATATTGCTACTCCACATCACCAGATCACAAAAGGTGATTCCATACTGGAACTTAGTAACGGACAGTTTTTTTTTAAATGTTTGCCCCAGAACCAAGTGAACGTAAGGGGGCCTAAAACCGTCTTTTTGTGGAGACAGTCAAACGTTCAAGTGTCATAAACATTAATAGTTAACTGGAACTATTGAAAGGGCATACTGGTACTTGCCCAAATAGATACACGGTTAGGAGTGCTTCTGTTTATACTTGTACTGTATAGGAACACTTATGAGTGCCCCACCTGTGGAAATCTTGTTTGGTTAATTTGTTTATCTTATTACCCGGATGCTGAAGTTTGACGTAAAGGAATGCTAATTTTGCCTTTAACTTTCTATTTGGATTGATGGGTCCATGCTAACATAACCCTAACAGTTGTTTCAAAATAAATATTATTTTCTTGTGTTTTATGAATACAGCATATCATTCCTGCTCCTACACCAATGTGGCCCCCCTTCCCCAGCCACTGTTTTTTAAGATCTCTTAAGTACAGTAATTTATCATAATTCTTTCCTCCCACAGTGTGTTCCGTTATTAATTATAAGATTCCCTTTCACCAAATGTTCTTATACCTTTATTTATAAGCCAGCTAGCCCAATGAAAGGTATGATAAAAAGCAAGATTCTAGCTGGGTCCCCTTGCCCAGTATAAATCAAGGGGTGGTGCTCAGAGCTCCATTCTCTTGACCTGTTACTTAGGTTTCTTTGAGTATTTCACCGTTGTATACAGTATTTGTTGTGTAGTGAATGTCGGGTTGTGGTCGGCATTCGGACAATAGGCAGTTCGGGTGCTACCTCTGGCCACAGTCCGCAAACCACTACAGCCTGGCGTAATGGTTCGAACGGGGGTCTCTTCAGTGCCCTGAGGACCCGAACCACGTTCCAAGAAGGAGGTCTCACTTCCGACTGAGGGCAGGTAAGTTCGCAGCTTCGTATGAGTAAGGAAAGTTCCAGCGAGGAGGAAATGTCTATTCCTTTCAGCCTGAGCGATAGCCTTTCACCGCCGAGACCGAAAGGCGTATTTCCTCCCGCAAATAAACGAGGAACTCCGCTATTACTGGAATAGAGGCATTGAGGGGAGAGATACGCCTCCCACGACACCAACCACAGAAGACTCTCCACTTCGCCTGGTAGACCCCTGCGGATGACTTTTGCAGGTGTCGAGACATCCTTTCCGAAACTTGTTGCGAAAAGCCTCTCTCAGTGAGGAGACGCTAGATAGTTTCCAGGCATGAAGCCGAAGCAATGCCACGGCTTTGTGGAAGATGTTGCAATGTGGTTGTCTGAGTAGCTCGTGTCGTGGGGAAAACTCTCTCGGAGGTTCCGTCAGGAGCTGCAGAAGGTCCAGGAACCACTCTGCATGATGCCATAGTGGAGCTATTAAGGTCATTGACAGGTTGACCGATAGTCTGGTCTTGTTGAGCACCCTTCTCATCAGACAGAACGGTGGGAAGGCGTAGACGTCGATGTTGTCCCACCGTTGTTGGAAAGCATCTAGCCAGAGTGCCTTGGGGTCCGGGACTGGGGAGCAGTACAGCGGCATCTTGAAATTCAAGGCTGTCGCAAACAGGTCCACTGTCGGGGAACCCCACAAAGTCAGGACTTTGTTGGCTACTTGAGGATCCAAAGACCACTCGGTACTCACTATCTGCGAAGCTCTGCTCAGACTGTCGGCGAGCACATTCCTTTTGCCAGGAATGAAGCGAGCTGATAGACGTATCGAGTGGACTTCGGTCCATCTCAGTATCTCTACTGCAAGATGGGATAGCTGTTTTGAAAAGGTACCTCCCTGCTTGTTGATATAAGCCACTACTGTGGTGTTGTCGCTCAACACCACCACGGAGTGGCCCGCCAGGGTCTGTTGGAACTGTTGAAGGGCCAGAAATACGGCCTTCATCTCTAGCAGGTTGATGTGGAGGTACTTTTCTGATTCTGACCATAGGCCTGAGGCCCTCTGGTTCAGAACGTGGCCCCCCCCACCCTTCTTTTGATGCGTCCGAAAACAGCATCAAATCCGGGGGAAGGACGAGAAGATCCACTCCCTTTCGAAGGTGGTCGTCGGTCAGCCACCATCGCAGGTCCGTCCGTTCCACAGGTCCTATCGAGACCAGAGAGTCCGGGGAATCGATGCCTTGATCCCACCGGGACTTGAGCCGCCACTGCAGAGATCTCATCCTGAGGCAGCCGTTGGGAACTAGGCGGGCCAAGGAGGCTAGGTGACCTAAGAGACGTAACCAAGATTGGGCCGGAAGGTCTTCTCGACTGAGGAAATGCTTTGCAACCCTCCTCAGCCTTGCTATCCTGTCGTCTGATGGAAAGGCTTTGTGGAGATTGGTGTCTAATATCATGCCTAGACATACCAGTCGTCGTGTTGGGAGCAGAGAGGACTTCTCGAGATTTACCATGATCCCTAGATATTGGCAAATTCCCAGAAGCCTGTCTCGGTGTCGAAGAAGGGTCGACTCCGAGTCTGCCAGGATCAGCCTGTCATCCAGATAACGGAGGAAACGGATGCCGTTCCTGTGCGCCCACGAAGATATCAGTGTGAACACTCTGGTGAACACCTGAGGTGCTGTGGAGAGACCGAACCACAGCACCTTCAATTGGTAGATCTTGTTGTCTAGGCTGAATCTTAGGCACTTCCTGGAAGACAGATGGATTGGGATTCAGATCCAGTGTGCACATGAAGTCTTGCGGTCTCACTGCAAGTCTGACCGTGTCTGCTGTCTCCATGCTGAACGAAGTTTGCTTGACAAACTTGTTCAGGGCTGAGAGGTCGATGACAGGTCTCCAGCCTCCAGACGCCTTCTTTACAACAAAGAGTCGACTGAAGAAGCTTGGGGAGCCGTCTACGACCTCCTGGAGAGCATCCTTCTTGAGCATGGTCTCGATTTCTGCCCGAAGGGCTAGCACCTTTGCCGATCCCATGGCATAGGAGCTCAACGACACTGGATTCGCTGTCAGGGGAGGTTGAGATGATATGAACGGGATGCGATATCCTTGTCCGATCACAGAGACCGTCCAGGAATCGGCCCCGTGTTGCTGCCACCTGAGCACGCAACTTTGCAGGCATCCCCCCCACAGGTGGACACGCAGGGGGACTGCCAATCCTAGCGTTTGCGGCCTCGGGCGCTCCTCCTAGGATTTCTGCCTCCCCTGGAGGACTTTCCGCCCTTCTTGTCTTTGACAGGAAAGGGCTGCGGTTTAGACACCTTGGTCTTAGCTGCCGGAGCCTGCTTCGGTGTCTTGTGAGGCTGCTGTTGCTGTTGAGGAGCTGGAGGTTTGTAGGGCCGAGATGTAAGGGCCTTCTGGAGGAGCGAATCATGACTCGTCTTCCTCCACCTCTCAGCTGTCCGTTCTACATCCTTGGGCTCAAACAGGTTTCCTCCAAGGATGGAGGAATGTCTGAGCTTGCTGACATCCATAGCGGGGACCTTCAGGTGGAACCTCTCAGTCACCGCATCACGTCGCTTAAGAATCGAGTTAGCCCACAGGTTAGTGACTTGGTGAGCTAAAAACTCGATGGAGCGCGTGCCCGAGAGGAGGAAGGCCATTGCTCTCATTGGACAAGTCCTCAGAGTGCAATAGGATGCCCAGAGACCCTAGCCAGACATCCAGCCACGAAGTGGCCTGCATGGCACACTTCGCGACTTTCTCTTGGCTCAGGATCTCCGACGCTGAGAATGTCACCTGCCGGGCATAGAGTTTCTATAGAGAGAGACCCCTGGTGAGCTCTTCCACGGAGTGATGGAGGGGAAGAGCTAAACAAGACTCCTCCATGATCTCGAAGTACCTCCTCTGCTGAACGCGAGGAGGTGGGAGGAGCTTGTTCCCGGCAGAAGAACGGCTGGAAGAGGCGAGCTCGGAAAGCTGGCACTCTTCACCCCCTGGGACCAGGGTAGGGCTGCACTGGTCTTGGGGAGCTTCTGAATACCATAAACCTGGTCCAGGACCGTATCCTTGCCTTCGTGAGGGGCGGTCTCGGGGTCCTTAAAACTATTGAGTTGCCTCATTAGATTAAGGACCTTCCAGAAGGCGTGCTCCGACTCGCGCTGCTCTCCTCCTTGTGGACTGGTAGCTAAGTCTCCTGTCCTCATTGGCTCTTCATGGGGGGCCACGCGGACGTTCTCCCGGGGAAAGGTTGGCTCTGGACGAAACCTCGACGATGACTTGGGTATCGTCTTTGAGTCCTTGGGCTCCCTCCTGGGAGGGATAAAGGACTCCAGCAAAGAGGTCTGGAAGGTCCCACCTACGGAGACTTTTCTCTTCCCTGAGGTGGGGTTCCTCCTATTGGTGCCGTGGGAGAGTGCCTCACCTCACTGGATTCTCCCGAGGACGGGAAAGGTTCGTCCGCAGGAGAAGGAGAAAACGCCTGCAAAGGGGAAGGGGCCTTCCCGACGGACCTCTTGGGAGCCAGCTTAACCCTGGGAGAAGTTACCGCGAAATCCACTCCTCTCCTTCTCTTCAGCGGGGGCGAGGGAGCCTTTGGTTTTAGTCCCAGATCAGCGAGGGTTGGCTTCATAGCCTGCACAACCGCTTTCATCAGGGAACCAAACCAAGGCTGGCGGCTGACTGACGCAGTGTCAGCGATTCCCGCTGGAAGGAAGGGGATCGGCTGATCCTTAGGAGTGGATACTACAGGGCCTGCTTGAAATTGAAATGAAGAAAGGGAAGAATGTTGCCTGGACCTCTCCGATGAATCTTCCTGCTCCTGGACGGGTGCTCGGCGCTTACGAGATGGCGATCGCGAGGACGATCTGGAAGCAAACGGCCCCGGCAACTCGCAAGGTTGGGCGCGCTGCGAATCCCGGCAGGAATCGCGTTGGGGCGCGCGTGGGCGTGCTGGCGATCAGGAGAACGATAGCGCGTATGCGAACGGTGGAGCCTAGGTGAGAGTAAGCGCACTGGCGAACGATGACGCGTGGGGCGAGTAGACGACCGACTGCGCACAGGCGAGTTTGCGCGTGGGTGAGTAGGAGACCTGTGGCGATCAGACGCGTGGGAGCGTTGGTGAGCGGCGCGGGAGTGTAGGAGAACACTGGCGCGTAGGAGATTGCCGACGCGTAGGATAGCGCGCAGTGGCACGGAGAGAAGTTGCCAACTGGGCCGCTGATGTGCTCGAGGGCGGGCTCAGGAGTTGACTCGTGGGCGCGCATGCACTTTAGAAGTGCGCACAGGAGAAAACGCACGGTGGTGCGTAGGCGGCGGTCGATGCGCAGGGGAACGCTGGCGAGGCAACGGATCAATGTCCTTGCCTGTGCCCAGATCCGAAGATCGTGGGCGCGTGGGCGAACGTTGGCGCGCAGTAGTGTGCTGACGAGTAGGAGGTTGACGGCGCTCAGGAGACTGTTGACGCGCAGGGCGCGCAGCAGGGACCGAAGGGCGCGTGTGCGCAGGCGAGCGCTGGCGAACAGGGGCGCGTTGGCGAGAAGAGTCTGACGACTCATCAGCAGGAGAGCGCTGGCGAGGAGAGTCAGGTGACTCTTCAGCAGGAGAGCGCTGGCGATCAGAAGAGCGGTGGCGCTTGCGCGCTACTGAAGGGCGCACAGGTGAAACCTGGCGCGGAAGAGACTTACCCACATTGTGGGATAAGCTCTTCTGCCCCGAAGGGACTGGTGCTTGAGTTAACAAGGAAGATCTGGTAGGCGCAGGAGATAGCGAACAATCTGCGGAAAGGTCCAGTGATGTTACTGCCACGGTCTGCTCCCGACGAGAAGAGTCCTTTGCGGGGGACGATGAAGATGAAGACCCAAAGAGAAGGCGCCTCTTAACTCCCTTGTAAGGAGAAGGAAGGCCTCGGCGGCGAAGAGGAGGGCGAGCCTTACGGCGAAGATGACCCCGAGGCAGGGTATCACCGTCGTCGGTCCTCCGAAGAGAGAGACCGTTGGACCCAGCTTCCCCCTCGAAGAATGTTCGGAGGGGGAACCTGAGCCTTAGGCATCATCCGCAACAGTAGCAGCTGGGGTTTGACCCGACCCGTCGGACGCCTCTGCCACAACAACGTCGACTATAGCCAGAGGGTCTACCTCTGGTATTACCGGCGACTGTTGGACAGCTGCCCCCAACTGGATCAGATCTAACAGGGCTTCCTTGGAGGGCGAGCCCTTAAGCCCCAAGGAAGCCCAAAGCTGGAAAAGATCATTGTTAGATACAGTCTGGTCATAATCAACAAAATCAATAATGTCCGGGGGGAGGTGGAGCTGCCTCGCTATGGGAGGCAACACCCTCTCCCGAACCCAGAGATTAGGAAACAAAAAAAGGCCCTACGCTACCACTCGGCGGCCTCTCGCGAGAGACCGAACGAGTGGGAGCTTCGGAGGAGGTTCGGGCAACGGAAGAAGAGTCCTTTGGAGCCTTCCTTCCCCAGGGCAGACCCTGAGGGAGAACAGTCTCGCTTAGAACTCTTCTTACGCCGCCGGGCAAACCTCTCCCACTGGGAGGTAGGCCACTCCCTACATTCCATACAAACATTATCACTTTCACCCCGTTGACCTTGACACTGCAGGCAAAGGGTGTGAGGGTCTGTATCGACCGCCGACATGAATCTTCCTCAGGGGCGGTCGGGAAGTCCAGGGCATTTCGGCATAATGGGAAGAAAAGGTAAAGGCCAACTTCAAACACACAACTGAAAGAAAAAGAAAAACAGATTAAGGCTGTCAAATATGCGGGGACGAGACAGACACGTCTGTACATCGTCCGAGCCAAAAGTGAAGTGAGGCAGCTCACCAGTGTGTGTGTGTGTGTGTGGGGGGGGGGGGGAGGGGTAGCTAGCTACCCCTCCCCAACCCCCGTGCTAACTAGCGCGGGGGTAGTTTAACCCTCGTTAAAATCTAATGGCTCGTCATTTCAGCTACGCCGAAAGTAAACCCCATGTAAATAGCGTGGTTTGTATTTCGGTTACAGAACAATTCTATTTTTCCTAGCTAAACAAAACCGATTCCTTCAACTCAGGATAAACGTGTTCCCACCAATATCATAACCTACATGTGGGAATCGAGCATCCAAACACAATAAAAGGCAAATAATAAAAATAAAACCAAAAACTTTATACCACACAAGTTGGGCAGCTTTTACCATTTTGTTCTTAAAGAAGTTGGATTGCACAAAATGACAGCACACTTACCTGTACATTCATGTTATCTTCTGCTTCCAAGAGCTTGCCTCTGTACACTTCACCAAGCATGGTCTCCACAGTGACTGTATGGCCTTCCGCTTCATGCAGAACTTTGATAGGTACTCCAATAGACATGATGAAAACCTAAGATTATCAAAATCTAATTAAGATCAGCAAATCAGTAAATTCAATTCGCAGCAGTGACAATGACAATAAGAAGTGAAACCAGTAGTGTAACATCTTTCATCTACAATCCACTAATTGAATTTCAGTTAAGATTATAACAGGTCATCTCTTTAATGCATTATATATTTCAAGTCACAAGAATGTTTCAACATCATGCTTACTTTCTGCCAGTTTCAAGAGTAGCAATCACAAAGTACTGGTTTATAACAAACTCACCAGTAATTTCTCATAAAGGATTCCCCCCCCCCAAAAAAAAAAAATTGAGTACAGCATGCGCCAAAGGCCATAACTTGAACAGATTAATGTCAGCACTGATAAAAAAAGAGCATACTTTCAAGTTCATGTGAACAAGCATTGATTACCACCGTTTTAATGCATAAATAAGTACGGTAATTGTTATAATTCTTAAATTCTATTGAAACTAATATTGCAAGAAACTTCTTCCTAGCTTTCATTCCTTACCTGTAGGTATTTACACAACTGTATATTTTTTTCTAATAAATAATCTGAAACAAAGGCCCAAAGTGTTTGGTGCCTGAAAAAGCAACTAGCAGTTACAATAGCATGCAATGTAAAATAGTCATATACAAGATACTTATGACAGCTGCAGTACTTCAGAAAATCAAAGTACTGGAGTTAAATATCACATACAAAATTATTCTTATGAACAAAAATGTATTCAATGCTTAAGGGAACTTGAAAGACAATATTATATTCAAAATTATAATTTGTACTATAATCAAATGTCTATATTACAAAGTAATACACTAAGCTATGACTTAAAACAATTTAGGCTACGACTGCTTAAAGGTGAAGTTTAAAAACTAATACATTATCCTGAATAGTCAAGTGCAAGTTACATTTTCAGCAAAATACCCAGAACATATCTACAGTACATTCATATTGCATAAGAGAATCATTTCCCTTTATTACTACCAGTCTTTGACTTATAATATTGGGAGCAAAACCATTAAACACAAAGCACCATTAATGTCCCTATATAATAATAATAATCTTGCTACAACAGGACAGGTAAATTATCGATGTCTATTCTTTTTGTTACTCTTCTTGATTTTGTGAGAGCTCTTTGAAACCTTGTGGAGTGAAGCACCATCCCGTGAGGAATCGCCATTCACTCCAGGATTAACAGAATCTTTCGAGTTATCCTCGCTACCGGAATTGACATCGTTGGTATCGGTATTGTCTTCCAACCTATCCGCCACCTGTTCTACAATGCCACTAACTGCAGCCATCGATGTGATGGAGGATTTGCTGAAAAGTCTCTCGGCTTCTTTGAATTTTCTGTTTCTCTTATCATTTTTTGCATTAGTGTTCTTATTGGTTACTAGATATCTATCCCAACCCCTTATGATATTCCCATACAATTGAGTGTCCTCTAAATACGATCCTTCAAAGGCATAGATCTGTCTTTCTAGGGAAGCTAAATTATCAGCAATTTCAGCACGTCTTTTCACCAACTCAGCTAGTTCTGCTCTAGTGTCATTCCCCGTGACAGAACCCACACTACTCTTTGACATCTTCATCTTCAAGACTTGTTAAAGATCTGCATAACCTAGAAGAAATGTTTATGGCTGAATTTAACACAGGATGAAACACAGCTGTCGCCTTGAGATATAGTCCTGAAGAGCGGTCTATGTGAGGCTGGATCAGGATGCAAGCTCTCCAAAGACCTAGAAAAGAAGAGGTCAATTAATGTGTGTAAGTTTTAAAGAGCTGCTCAATCTAAATTGACTATCTAAATTTACTTAAAGTTACTAAGGAAAAAATTCTTCTCTATTTACTCATCAAATATGTTGAGCTCCTTTAAAACATACACAAATTAAAAACCTCCAGTGCACCCTATCCTAAAGAACTATATCTATTCTTCCATGTGGTATGAAAAATAGTTAAGTTCCTGTCTACATAAACAAAATGTAATAGTTACAAGCAAAATACAAGTCTCTAACAGTTTGCACTTACCGACATGAAAAATTGCCCTTATTTCAGATTATAAAGAATTAAAACAAAAGCAACCTTAACAAAAAGACCAATATGTCATTTACACAAACACACACACACACACATATATATATATATATATATATATATATATATATATATATATATATATATATATATTACTCTCCATTTACAAGGTTACAGAATTAAAAAAAAAAAAAATATATAAAAACATTTGTTTACCACTGCCCAACCAAAAAGAAACAGAAGATTAATCTCTCAATCAGTTATTGAAAGATAAATGTACAGACCTCCTTGGTTCTTGGACTTAATCTGATAACATTCTATAATAAATTTCATTTGAGAAGCACACCCAAAAGAAAATTACCTTATTCATTCTATTTTCAATTACAGAAGGTTTAAAAAAAAAAAAGTTTACAAGAGTACTACACATCTTGGAATCAACCAAATTATAACTTAAATTCAACTGAGGGAAATATGCCATAAGGAAAAGTAAATATACAAAACCCCAGTAACCCTTAACCCCTACATAAAAAAAAAAAAAGTGAAACAACAAAAAAACAGGAAAATAATGACCTTGTTCATGTTTAAAATCCATCTACATGAAGTCAAGAGTAATATTTTAACAGTGACTAGTCAACATGTTTTTTCTTCACCATGGATTACCTTAAATTTCAAAATAAAGAAACAGTAAATCACTTATACAAGGGATGGAGTTACCAGACCCATTTGACTCCTAGAGTGAGCTGGATTACTAAAGAGATTACCACATATGTGCATCCTATAAATTCCACGAATTTTGTCCCTTATAAACACAGTTCACGAGTTGTGACGTCTCCACTCTGTACATGCGCACCAGCAATCTTCACACTTCCTTTGGTACAAGCAGTCTGCCTTGCAGAACATTCCAGTATCCTTGTTGATGTATGGAATAAAATAAACTTATGTCTCGGGATCTTATTTATCCATTCCTGCAACCATCTGGTATCACCAATACCGACATCAGAAGATGGCTAAGCTGGGCAACTTCGGCGATACACTTAGGCCTCTCAAAATGTAGCAACAGCTCTATGCTTTGCATAACAAGCAAACATTTGGGGCTCTAACAATAATGTAAAAACAAGAGCGTTACACATATCGTGGAGCATTTGCTGATCACAGACAAGATGGCTGAGGCATAACAGGAAGTTTAGTTCCATTCTAATAAATTAGGAGATACTGTACAGTATGCCTAACCTAAAATATCCAAAACAAACCTTAACTATATTAGTATCTTTATCAGAGGGTTAATAGCTGGTGGGCATGGCCGCTGATCTACAAGCTGTCCAACGGTATCTCTGAAATCATAGTCAACTAAGGGTCTCGGTGGGATATTGGCTGTAACAGGTTTGCTACCGTAAGGTATAGCAAGTATGAATGCCAATCCTATTTTCTATGCCATCCTTTTGGACATTTCCATTGGTCTGATTACCTCTGCTCAAGGTACAATGGACGAGTAGCCCACCTGTGTAAACATGATGCTGTACAAACTATTCACACCAAAGAAAGATTGCTATAAAACATGGTTTTAATGAAGACTAAACTAACGTACGAAAATATACTTCTTATAATACCATGTTTTGCATAGAATATTGCTCAAGTGATTGGAGCCCCATACAGTAAATGAATTCTTCTTCACCACTTCTCGATCAGTCACATCCCGCCACTCCAGACAGAGAGGAAGTTGTCATTGCAAAGGTGACGTAGCCAGAATGTTCCGACTTTAGATAAATGTAGGTACACCAATACATTAGTTTATATTATTCATTACATTGAACAGTGGTTTATTTAATTGAAATTTGTAAAGCCAAAAAAATTGTTCAAGCCTGTGGTGGCACAACATGCATCGCTGCCAGAACCAAGAAGCGATGCGATAATGTTAAATTACGAGCAAAGACTAGCTGCGCAAAGAGATCAATCAGATTATTAAGATAACATAATAGGCCACGTGGCTAACTGTCGTACCTCAACAGGTACAGCTTGCCAGAACTAAAGCATAGATGCTAAACTGCAAGAAAAGTGAGCCCTGGCAGATTATTACAATAATGCCAATATATTAGCTAACGTGCATAGCATAACATGAACATTTTGTGAGAAAAGAGGAGCAGACAACTAGGTGATTGAAGAGGTAATTTAACGGACCAATAATTTAATTAAGTTGAAGATTTTTGAAGAATGACCACTAGACTACCTAGAATAATGGAGGGAAAAATTTTTCTATTTACACAGAAGGCCGGATCTGCTGATACGCAGACTCCAAATTTTCCGTATAGTTTACATGGAGTAATTTGTAGAAGGTTGGTTACATCAAACTGCAGTACAGTTAGGTTAAGAAAAGATGTTTATATTGTACTTATTGTTTTTTCCTTTTTTGTACGGGCTTTCAGTTGTCTATTGGTTATGTAGAAGAGTTGGGATGTATGTATGATAGCAGTCACCTGCATGTATGATGGTCGCCTTATCTTAAACTATCGGAAACTTTTATAGAACAAAAACTGTTCAGAATGCTCTAAATACCCACAAGTATGTACTTTCTGGATAGTTATGGAATTATTTTGCAAACCAAAATTGTCAGGAAATTTACGGTATAAGTCGAACAAGCTCTGTATCCCGCCACGCAGTTTCTTGCTCCCATAGTTCATAAAATTCCATGCAGATGGAGTTTTGATTGATTCAACAGCATTTTAGCGGCAGACGCGGCAATTTGAAATGACCCACTCGGATCCCACTTGACCTGTGAAACTGCCGGAGGTTATATTCTTTATCCAATCAGAATCCCAATTTCCATAAATTCAAACAGGGTAATGGGAGCATTCATCACGGGTCGGAAATGCTCAGTGCTTACCCACGCGGCATTAAGATGGCAACTTATCAGTGCAAAGATACCTGCGACTCATTTTTCAATTTAATCTATCCAAGTATTGTAAGGATTGGGAATTTCAGTGATGAATTTAGACCATATTTGTATAAAATGTGACTCATGGGGGATTATTCTGATATTTGTTTAAAATGTCGTATTGGGGAAATGCATTGACAGAAAATCATCAAAAAGTGGCAAAGTTTTTTTTTTTTGGCGGTGCTCAGATAGTAAAAACGATCGTGCAGAAATGTGTATTATTCAAGCAAGTTTTGTATAGTTTTCCTAAGAACCTGATTGGCCCATGCACAAAAAGTTTGCATCTCATACACTTATGGATTGCAACTTCTACCACGACGTGTGTGTATGGACAGGGGTGTCTGTAGTTTTTGGGGACAGGGCGATATCTTTCTTATTACTAGCCAAATCGTTTTTCAATAAGGAGATGATGTTCTTTACAATGATCCAACATACCATAATATGATGTTATTTTATCATTTTGAATAATATCATTATTTACCTTTACCACGGCAATATTTTCTAAGTTCAGCACGGTCCGAACGCAAGTCACGGGTAGCTCCTGCTTAGTTTCCAACTTTCCCGATAGATAGAGCCCGTGTCATCCCAGTCTAATAAACGCTCGTTTTTAAAATTTAATACTGACCCATCAATCTACATATTTACCTCTTTGTTAAGTTTGTAGTTTTTAGGGACACGTCATTTATAGTGATATTTGATACCATTATGATAATTATCATGAATTGTTAGGTTAGGGAAAGGTCGTTACAATGCGTCGTTCACTGAAGCCACGGCCAATTTACTCGATCGTAAAATTTCCCGCAAGCATTGTTTCCTTCCTGACTATAATAACACCCGTTTGGCGGCGCTCGGTTCGCCTATCAGCTGGTGGCGCAAGCTTGAACAGTTATCGATGTTCGGACTTATGTTTTCTCTAATTCCAACAATCTTCATTTTTAACCTCTTGTTAAGATTATTTCGTTGGGACACGTTCTGAAATTATGCCGAATACTAATTTGTTTTATATACAACCAAAGGTTAGGCTAGCCAACATCTAGTTAAGATATTTCGGTAGATAAAGCCAGTGTCAAACAAAGCAACCGAACTAAACCTTTCGTTGGCCGCGTGATTTCAAATTTTTAATCCCCCCCACATGACCCGAGATTGACCTGGAGTCGACCCTTTCCAACTCTAACCGCCGTATTGGATAGAAGTGTTTCGTACAGTTACTCTTTGAGCGATATTGTTGAGTTTATCACTCATATTGATCAAATTGATTCGATTAAGACTCTAAGGTATATACACCTATGTGATTTTACTCGAGTTACCCCTGAATTCTTTCATTATTTATTTCGAGAAGGCCTCTTAGGGGATTTTAGGGGTCCATGTGAGAAGTGTACAATTGGTGATGTTGCAACATCGAATATTAAGGTAAGCCTGAGTAACTTTTTTATCATGACAATGTGGTTAAGATATAATTTTGAGTGCTTCCCATAACTTTTTTTGTGTAGGAGAGAGACTTACGAAGGGGGTCCGGGGGCTTGCCCCCGGGTAGGGGTAGTGACTAGGTTTGGTTAGGTTGGGTTTGTGGGGTTTGTATGTTAGCGAGTGCTTGGGGGGTCGCAGGGGGGGCCGTTAGCGCCCCCCCCCCCCCCATTAATTCACGAGGAAGGTAAGGACACGGCTTGTAGGTCAGGTTAGGAGGGAAATTTTGGGTTGTCCTTTTTTCTCGCAGGTTTCCGACATCCATGACCAGAGTGGTCCTAGTACAGTATGTAGATTGTTGGGACAAGTATTTACAAAACTAGTGAAATTAATATTATTTCATTCTGTGATCATTCCCGTGAAAAAGAGCCGATTTCGGACTTTTTTTACTCGATTTTCGGCCGGTCAAAGGCCTGTCCCCATAAACTACAAAGGCTGCTGTGGACATTTTAATGATGGAAAACAAGATGATTGGCAGACGGGACATATCGTCGAGATAGGCAAACGTAAATTCAGAGAGAGGAAATATAATTTTAATAGCAAGGTTGATGGCAAATGGGTTTTCGGCAGGATTGATTGGGAAACAGGCAAGACTTATACTCAGGGTTGTCGTGGATCACTGGGAAGACATTGATCACAATATTATTTAAGTTCATTCATCCCCCAAAAATACAATAATTTTGGACTGTTGGAAGGCTTACAGTAATATCGAGGATAAATTTCTTCGATACCGCACAATTAATCAAAGCGTTAATATTGTGAGTCCAAACGGTCCCGGCGTGCACACCGAATGAACCCCTGTGGCAAGTACTATCTATCTATCTATATATAAAAAGAAAAAAAATACTAATACCAAAATTTGGGACCCAGAAATATTTGTACGATAGCTACTTTGCTATGTACATACATTGACCCTATTTGAAAGATACTGGGTGTAGACTGAAGGCACTCCAGGAATTAATCAAGCAAGTTTACCCAATCAATAAGTGATTCTGAAAGTCCTAGTCCGTAGCAACACCCTCCTACTCTGCTAATTGCTCGCTCATCTAACCCCCTTAAAACAAGAAAATACTATTCGAAGATTGGGACTACAGTGATTTCAAGTAATGGTGGTGCTGTTGTAAAGGCTACAAATTATCCCGGAGGTTGAACCTAAAGTTATGTAAGTACAGCTCGCTCCGAGTATGTATTATCGCTCCTACCTGTATGTATGACAATGGCCAATTAAGAATAAGGCAATGTAAGGGGAGTCGCATGTAATGTAGGGACACAGCTTGTAGGTTAGGTTATGTGGGGCCGTTTAAGTAAGGTGGTGTGCTTTGGTAGAGGTTTTGCAGAAGTGTTTTTGTAGTACAGCAGCCGTCTTACGAAACGCTAGAAAACGGCAAAAAATTCCGTTTTCTATGCACCTGGGAGGACCTGGCCGTTGATCTACAAAGGCTCCAAAGAGTTGAATGCTTTAAAATACGGAACATATACCAAATGGAGCATTACAAGAGCTATTAGCAGCTTCCCTAGTTTGTTAAAAAAAAAAACCTATCGGTAGGCTCGGTACGCGGTTCTAGGTTCGGAATGTATGACGACGGCCCAACACCAAAAGGAGCATTACAAGAGCTATTAGCAGCTTCCCTAGTTTGTTAAAAAAAAAAAAAACCTATCGGTAGGCTCGGTACGCGATTCTAGGTTCGGAATGTATGACGACGGCCCAACACCAAAAGGAGCATTACAAGAGCTATTAGCAGCTTCCCTAGTTTGTTAAAAAAAAAAAAAACCTATCGGTAGGCTCGGTACGCGGTTCTAGGTTCGGAATGTATGACGACGGCCCAACACCAAAAGGAGCATTACAAGAGCTATTAGCAGCTTCCCTAGTTTGTTAAAAAAAAAAAAAACCTATCGGTAGGCTCGGTACGCGGTTCTAGGTTCGGAATGTATGACGACGGCCCAACACCAAAAGGAGCATTACAAGAGCTATTAGCAGCTTCCCTAGTTTGTTAAAAAAAAAAAAAAAACCTATCGGTAGGCTCGGTACGCGGTTCTAGGTTCGGAATGTATGACGACGGCCCAACACCAAAAGGAGCATTACAAGAGCTATTAGCAGCTTCCCTAGTTTGTTAAAAAAAAAAAAAAAACCTATCGGTAGGCTCGGTACGCGGTTCTAGGTTCGGAAAGTATGACGACGGCCCAACACCAAAAGTAGCTTAATTTCAAACCTATTAGAATCTTGTTCAGAATAAAAACTGTTTTGTTCTAAATACCCTGGGAAGTACTTGAAGATATATTTTCCCTTCCGTAGTTCCTAGATTTCACTGTAGATGATAGTTTGATCAATTCCGAAGAGCTTTAGTGGCGGAATACTGAACTAATACCGACGCAGTAGTTTGAAACAGCCCAATCAGATCCCACTCGACCTGGGAAATTACTGCACGCCATCTTTCCTATCCAATCAGAATTCAATAATTCAAACTTGGTGGTGCTTGATCTCATCAGCCCACACATGAAGCACTCAGGATGGGGGTGCTATGCACAATAGCGGCCACCTGCATGTATGAAGACGGCAGTGTAAGGGGGGGGGGGGGTCGCAGGGGGGTTTAGGTAAGGACACAGCTCGTATGTTGGGTTAGGTGGTGTTCTTGTATAGAGGTTTTGCAGAAAAATGGACAGTTTACGTAGTATAGCAGCCACGTCTTACAAGCGACTAGAAAAGGGGAAGAAAAATTATATTTTAATTATAAAATAAATTTTTGAATATACTTACCCGGTGAATATATAGCTACAACTCTGTTGCTCGACAGACAAAAAACTGTACAAAAAAAAACACGCCAGCGATCGCTATACAGGTTGCGGGTGTGCCCATCAGCGCCAGCTGTCGGCCAGATACCAAGCTCCATGTAAACAAAGACTCAATTTTCTCCTCGTCCCACTGCGTCTCTATTGGGGAGGAAGGGAGGGTCATTTAATTTATATATTCACCGGGTAAGTATATTCAAAAATTTATTTTATAATTAAAATATCATTTTTAAATATTTAACTTAGCCGGTGAATATATAGCTGATTCACACCCAGGATGGTGGATAGAGACCAGTAAAATATGTTTACATTTCATGAGCTAAGAATTTTTATTTCATTTTAGACGTTATCAAAATAACAAAAACAAAATAAATAGGTACCTGGTAAGGAAGTCGACTTGTACGATTACTCTGCCTTATAAGTACGTCTTCCTTACGGAGCCTCGCGATCCTCTTAGGATGCTGATAGACCCCTAGGAGCTGAAGTATCAAGGGCTGCAACCCATACAACAGGACCTCATCAAACCCCTAATCTGGGCGCTCTCAAGAAATGACTTTGACCACCCGCCAAATCAACCAGGATGCGAAAGGCTTCTTAGCCTTCTGGACAACCCATAAAAACAACATTAAAAACATTTCAAGAGACAGATTAAAAGGATATGGAATTAGGGAATTGTAGTGGTTGAGCCCTCACCCACTACTGCACTCGCTGCTACGAATGGTCCCAGTGTGTAGCAGTTCTCGTAAAGAGACTGGACATCCTTTAGATAAAAAGACGCGAACACTGACTTGCTTCTCCAATAGGTTGCGTCCATTATACTTCGCAGAGATCTATTTTGCTTAAAGGCCACGGAAGTTGCTACAGCTCTAACTTCGTGCGTCTTCACCTTAAGCAAAGCTTGGTCTTCCTCACTCAGATGTGAATGAGCTTCTCGTATTAACAATCTGATAAAGTATGATAAAGCATTCTTTGACATAGGCAAAGATGGTTTCTTAACTGAACACCATAAAGCTTCAGATTGGCCTCGTAAAGGTTTGGTACGCTTTAAATAGAACTTAAGAGCTCTAACAGGGCATAAGACTCTTTCTAGTTCATTGCCTACGATCTCCGATAAGCTGGGAATATCGAAAGATTTAGGCCAAGGCCGAGAAGGCAGCTCATTTTTTGGCTAGAAAACCAAGTTGCAGCGAACAGGTGGCTTTTTCTGACGAAAATCCGATGTTCTTGCTGAAGGCATGAATCTCACTGACTCTTTTAGCCGAGGCTAAGCATACCAGGAAAAGTCTTTAGAGTGAGATCTTTCAGGGAGGCTGATTGTAACGGCTCAAACCTGTCTGACATGAGGAATCTTAGCACCACGTCTAAATTCCATCCAGGGGTAGCCAAACGACGCTCCTTGGTGGTCTCAAAAGACTTAAAGAGGTCTTGAAGATCTTTACTGTTGGAAAGATCTAAGCCTCTATGCCGGAAGACTGATGCCAACATGCTTCTGTAGCCCTTGATAGTGGGAGCTGAAAGGGATCGTCCTTTTTTCAGGTATAAGAGAAAATCAGCTATTTGAGCTACAGAGGTACTGGTCGAGGATACAGAAACTGACTTGCACCAGTCTCGGAAGACTTCCCACTTCGACTGGTAGACTCTAATGGTGGACGCTCACCTTGCTCTAGCAATCGCACTGGCTGCCTCCTTCGAAAAGCCTCTAGCTCTCGAGAGTCTTTCGATAGTCTGAAGGCAGTCAGACGAAGAGCGAGGAGGCTTTGGTGTACCTTCTTTACGTGAGGCTGACGTAGAAGGTCCACCCTTAGAGGAAGACTTCTGGGAACGTCTACTAGCCATCGAAGTACCTCGGTGAACCATTCTCTCGCGGGCCAGAGGGGAGCAACTAACGTCAACCTTGTCCCTTCGTGAGAGGCGAACTTCTGCAGTACCTTGTTGACAATCTTGAACGGTGGGAATGCGTAGAGATCCAGATGTGACCAATCTAGGAGGAAGGCATCTATATGTATTGCTGCTGGGTCCGGGACTGGGGAGCAACAGATTGGAAGCCTTTTGGTCAGCGAGGTTGCAAAGAGATCTATGGTTGATTGGCCCCAAGTGGCCCAAAGTCTCTTGCACACATCCTTGTGGAGGGTCCATTCTGTTGGAATTACTTGCCCTTTCCGACTGAGACAATCTGCTATGACATTCAAGTTGCCTTGGATGAACCTCGTTACTAGGGAGATGTCTTGACCTTTTGACCAGATGAGCAGGTCCCTTGCGATCTCGTACAACGTCAGTGAGTGGGTACCTCCTTGTTTGGAGATGTACGCCAAGGCCGTGGTGTTGTCCGAGTTTACTTCCACCACTTTGCCTCGAAGGAGATACTCGAAGCTTTTCAAGGCCAGATGAACTGCCAACAGCTCCTTGCAGTTGATATGCATGCTCCTCTGACTCGAGTTCCACAGACCTGAGCATTCCCGACCGTCCAGTGTCGCGCCCCAGCCCAAGTCCGATGCGTCCGAGAAGAGAACGTGGTGGGGAGTCTGAACAGCCAGGGGAAGACCCTCTCTTAGGTTGATATTGTCCTTCCACCAAGTCAGACAAGACTTTATCTTTCCGGAAATCGGGATCGAGACCGCTTCTAGCGTCTTGTCCTTTTTCCAGTGAAAAGCTAGATGGTATTGAAGAGGACGGAGGTGTAGTCTTCCTAGTGATACAAACTGTTCCAGGGATGACAGCGTCCCCACCAGACTCATCCACAGCCTGACTGAGCAGCGTTCCTTCTTCAGCATCTTCTGGATGGATAGCAGGGCTTGATCTATTCTGGGGGCTGATCGTCTTGTTGTTCAGCAACGTCCTCATCAGATAGTTCCTCATCCGAAAACTGATGAGGAAACGGCAACGGAGTGGGCAACGTCTGGCTCGCTGAGTCCGGTCGCACTGGTGCATGCGTGACGGAGCCGGACGCAACGTCATGGAACTGCTGCACAGTCTGTGAACTGTCAACAACCATGGGTGCGCGAGGAAGCACAGCGTCCACCCGAGACTGTCTAGACCGTCTGGGTTGTGCAGTCAACACCATACCAGGTTGCTGAGGTTGACGCACCGCGTCACAACAAGTCACCTCTGCTGGTTGTTGAACGTCCTGAACGTCAACAACCACCTCCGAGCGTCGCTTAACGTCAACGTGCGGCTGGCAACCCACACTGGGTCGCATCGGTGGAGGAACCACCTCAACTGGTAGACGCGAGAAGGTTACCTCAGCGTCAACAGGACGCACAACCGACCGGTTGGAAGGTTGTTGGCCAGAAGGTTCGGCAGCAACCTTCTCCGCATTAAAGTCCTCTACCAAGGACGCAAGCTTGGACTGCATGTCTTGCAGCAAAGCCCATTTAGGGTCTACGGGAGCAAGTGCGGCAACAGACGGGGTTAGCGACTGAGGCGGTACCGCTTTCCATCCCTGAAAGCCTTGTTTATGCATGACATAATTGTACAGCAAAACTTCAAAGGCTCGAAAACAGCTGTGAAGTTGACCTGTAAAAAACTTGGAGCGTCTCCTGGCCAGGCGCCAGGGAGAGTCTACGAGATTTGAGAAATCTATCTGGGCAGAGGCATGAACTACCAAGCCGAGAACTTCTCTCGTGTCATATCAGACTCTCGCTCTATAAGCCAGTTTAAAAGAAGGGAAAGCAAAGGCTGTATCCCCCAAACTCCTCCTGGTGATAAACCAGTCGCCTAGCAAACGTAAAGCTCTCTAGGAGAGCGAGAGAGCACTAGCTTATAAACAATGGCTTCGAAGTAGCTAGGCCTAGTGTAAGCTCTGACGTCTAGGCGAACGAGGAGCAGCAGTTACAAAAAGATCCGGACAAAGATCCTTAAAAAAATCATCATGACTTAATTAAAGTCCATAGAGGGCTAAGCAGCTTTAGGCTCCTCTCCGTCTGACAGAGTCCTCAAGGGAATATCAGTAGGAGGGGGAACAGCAACTTCCTCATCTACAGTAACCTTGTCCGATAAAAGCTGAGTCTCAAGCAAGGGAGAGACCTACCGTGGTGGCAATGCTTTACAAGCAGAGTCCACACGCACTGGTGCATTAGTAGCGGACCAGGACGCAACGTCATGTAACTGCTTGACAGTCTGTGAACTGTCAACAACTGAACTGTCAACAACAACAGGTGCGTGAGGACGCACAGCGTCCACTCGAGACTGCTTTGACTGCCTAGACTGAGCAGTCAAAACAACTCTAGAATGCGGAGGTTGACGCACAGCGTCAAAACAAGTCAATTCCGATTGTTAGCGAACGTCCTGAACGTCAACAGGAGCATCAGCAAGTGGCCTAACGTCCAAATGTGGCTGAAAATCCACACGAGACCGCATCGAGTGTGGTTCTAAACAACCTGACTGACGTGACTTAGCTACGCCAACGTCAACAGGAAGCACAAAGGAACGTTAGGTTGGCTGAAAGCCAGGATATCGATGAGATAAACGGCTAGACTCAACAGACTAATCGGCAGAATAGTCTTCCATAAGGGAGGCAAGCATATTCTGTATGTCTTGCCGTACAACCCATTAAGGATCAACGGAAATGGTTGTGGTAAGAGACGAGGGTAACGTCTGTGACCGCAACACTTTGCCAACAAAAAAGACTCTCGGAGTCTGTGTTACGCTTTTGTTAGGCGGCAAGCAGTTTTCCGAGACTGCATAGGGTCAGAGCTGTCCTAATGGCTGCAAGCAGGATGCTGGACCTGTCCTAAAAGGACTGACTTTCGCTTAAGGGCTTCGAAACCTTATTACAGGTTTCTTATGCGAAAAGCCTTCGGATGACGAGGAGAAAAAAACGTCTCTCTCGCCTTATGGTAGGGGAGATCTTGGTAAGATACACCCGATACCATAGATGGAAAACGTCTGTTCGTTAATCAAGGCCTCTCGAACCCATAAGTCGTTCGACATTACTTCTCCCCTGGGTTTGGGAGCTTGCAAGAGGTCCCGGACTAGGTGAACGAAAGGCACGAACAGACGAACCCTCGGACGCAACACTGTAACACTTAGCGCAATATCACTTTATCACTTCGATTTTCTGTTTTGCACTTATTTCACTGAAAACGAAACTTTTACTGATTTCTACCTGAAGCACGCAATTCTAACCTCATCAAAAGGTAGTAATTGCGAAATCAGTCGTATAATGCAAGCTCATTAATACCAGCAAAAAACAGAAAACATATTTTAAGATAAAAAATTCAGTGGCTGGGGAAGAGACTAAACACTAGTTCATTCAAAACTACGTTTTCAATCTCTAACCGCACATAGCCTGGGGACGAGAATAAAAAACTAAAAACGTTTTATCCTTTCTCCCCGTACCGAGACTAGGGACGAGAGCAACTCGAGAACAACGTTACCCGCTTGAACGGAACGTTTTCTCTCCTCTCTCCCTCCGTCTCTATCTCTCTCTCTCGATTTCGCACCTAAGAGAAGAGCCCAATTACATTTCGTCAAAAAAACATGTTATTTGACCAAAGGAAAAAACTGAAAGGTTTTTCAATTAAAAAGTTCCTTTAAAATAGAATTTAAAACATTTAAGCTTTGAAAGAAGAACGAACAAAACGTCAGAATCGATTTACTCTTTCTGCAAAGTGAAACCGTGATACTCTCTCTCTCTATCGTAACGATAGAGCGCAAACTGCGTAGTATAAATAAACTAAACGTTAGTTCATCTTTGAAAATAGTACGAAGACTATTCAAAGAAATTCTTTCATAAAATATTTATTAAAAATATTCATTTAAAAGGTTTTAAATCATTAGCTCTTTAAAAGCTATTTACGATTGCAAAGGGCTCAACGTTGTTTAACTTCGGCTTCCAAGATAGGACCGCCTACTCTCCGGAAAGGTCGCATATAAACAAAACATTAAAAAATTTTTTTTTTTTATGTTTATTATAAATGGAAAGTTAATCGAAGAGGCCTAAGACAGGCGGAGAGATATAAAATATATAGAGGAAAATCTATAATTAATTTATAACGTGATAAGATAATTACTAAAAGCCTAAACACACTTCCGTCTAAGGGAAGGGTCGGCCATTTAAGAGTCAAAGAAAGTCCATGCTCTCTTTGTCACCAAAAATTAAATCTATCCAAAACGAGTTCAAGATTTAAGATGAAGAAAAAACACCTGCACTGCGAAAGCTCAAACCAGAATATAGTACTTCACCAAAGATGATGGGAAAAACTCCAGGTTTCAACAGCGAGTAAAGTACGTCTTGTCGACACGTCGACAGAGAGAAAATTGAGTCTTTGTTTATATGGAGCTTGGTATCTGGCGACAGCTGGCGCTGATGGGCACACCCGCAACCTGTATAGCGATCGCTGGCGAGTTTTTTTTGTACAGTTTTTTGTCTGTCGAGCAACAGAGTTGCAGCTATATATTCACCGGCTAAGTTAAATATTTAAAATTCCTGTTTCATGCATGGACGAACTGGCTGCTTATGTACAAAGGCTATGAAGATGGCAACATTTCTCCAGGAGCAACGTAGTACAGTACGACATTTTTATACAAATAATTTATTCAACAATTTGAACATGATAATTAGGTACTGGCAACTTAGCAAAGGCAATTTACTCAGGAGTTTTTCTAATAAAAATTTTAGTATAAGTATAATGATGTTGACAGATCACCACACACAGGGAAGGCCACATTCTTCTGGCACACTTCAAATCACTGAATAATGGAAATACAGCCAGATTTGATTGCAATAATATAAATTAAAGTAATTTAAATAATCCAGGTAGCGTAAAAATACATCCGAAAAAAGGCCGACATGCGCAGCACATCCCCATACTGGTTGCCAGAAAAGAGCAGTGTAATGTTAAATGACGTGCGAAGCGAGATATGGCCAAGATAAACCCAGCTGAACCAAGTGACTAATTAAATAAGAAAAATAAACGCCAAATACTATGACCTGTGGCTGGCATGCGTAGCACTTTCACGTACAACTTGACAAAACCGAGCAGTGAAATCATGGTAAACTGCGAGTGAAGTGATAAACTGAGCAAAAACCAGCGAGTGATTTAATAAATTTGCGGACATACATGTATATAAGGTCGAAAACCGCTTTGGACAAACTAACGAAGGAGAGCGACTCAACTGCCCCATAGAATGTCAACAAATAAAAAAATATCGTATAGGATATTATACATCCAAGAAGATAATGTATCAAGAAAAGGCTTGGAGTAGTTTGTAGCGCTACGGCCAAGCGTCCTAATTTGCTTATTATCGCTCAGACTATTATTTTGTATAGAATAAAAATGTTTGTAAATGGTCTACGGATCTTAAATATGTTGTGTAAGGGTGGGGGGGGGTCCAGGGAGGCGTAGCCCCCCTGGGTAAGTACACGGCTTTTAGCATAGGTTAGGTGGGTTTTTTAAGTTAGCTTCTCCCGCCAAAATCGTTTTTAGAACGACGGCCACAGTTCAGAATATTCCCATTTTCTACGGGATCTGGCCGTCACCCTACAAAGGCTCCAAGGCTTGTTATACCACTCTATACCATTTCCCCAGTATTTTTTCCCCAACCAAAACCCAGAGTACCCACTAGGGTCCGCCATTATCGGTGGATGTAGATATAAATTTATATTTTTTAAACTATTCATTAGCGTCAGGAAGTGTCATTTTCGAAGAGAGCAGACCTTTTTTCGGTTTCATTGTATATTATTCCATGGTAATGTAACCTAGGAAAAAAACTACTGTTTCTTATAGAAAAAATTACGCTCTCTTCGAAAATGACACTCGTTCCCGTCGCAAATTAATAGTTTCAGAAATAAATATACATCTATATCCTCCAATAATGGGGGACCCCCAGTGGGAACTCGGGGTTTTGGGTGGGGAAAACAAACTGGGGAATCGATATATAAACGTAAAACAAGCCTTTTCTTCTCTATACATTACCTTCTTGAAATTATAATAACTGGAGGAAAATACAGAACAGTATATATGAATAAACTTTGGAGGCGCCGTTGCAAAGATTGTGTCATGAAAAAATACAGTAACCAGTGCGGTAAAGTTTTGGATTCAACCAAATTGGGAAATGTATTATATTAATATATTTTCCTAGTAAAGCACGTGATAACAAAACACTTCTTCTCAAAACATTATTGTCGCTAATGCATACTTACAGAGAAAAAAAATATTTCAGGAATTGAAGGTCTTGACTTTTTCTAAGTTTTGTGTTTATCTTTCCATGGGCACGCAAGGTAGCTCTTGTTCGTTTGTATGTCTGTTTTCATCTTACTTGGCTCCGCCCCATTGCGCAATGTGACAATATTTACTTGAATGCGCATTTGCTCCTCCCACTAATGTCGCTCCTCCAATCAAAATACTACTGGGTTCTTTTCAAGGGTTATTATTGGACGATTCATTGGTCTCTCAGTCTTGTTTCAAGGATCTGTTTTTCGTGCAATATAACATTGTAAACGATACTCTTTTGTTTTTTTCCCTATTTCATTATGGGAGAAACCCGTGATTGTCGTTTGTTTTCGGTTTTCAAAAGTTCCGGTTTCTATATTTTCATCACACGTCATTTTACTGTCATGGATCCTCCGGTACGGTTGCGTGAAATATGTCGTTATTCCTATTTTGATGTGATCGGCCGATTTCATGGGAATTATAATGGAACTCCTGAAGTAGTGAATCGTTTTCTAAGGGAGCATTCCGTATTACCTTTAAGTGTCCAGTGTGGTAAATGTGATTCGCCTTTACATTTTCGTGAAGATAGACATGTGTGGTATTGTACCAAATCTGAACGTATTCCAGTACTTGATGATTCAGAAGAGGGTCAACCACAACCTTCCACATCTTCATCGTCATCTTCCGTTTAAGGTAAGAAGTGATTTAACAAAATATATATATATTAAAATTTACCCCTGGTTAAAGGGGGGGTCGCAGGGGGGGCGAAGCCCCCCCCCGGTAGGGGTACAGGGCCCCTAGGTTAGGTTAGGTGGGTTTGTTAGGTTCTGTGGTGCCCTGAAAATTACTGTGGCCTTAAGGGGGGGGGGGGGTCGCAGGGGGGGCGAAGCCCCCCCGGTAGGGGTACAGGGCCCCTAGGTTAGGTTAGGTGGGTTTGTTAGGTTCTGTGGTGCCTTGAAAATTACTGTGGCCTTAAGGGGGGTCGCAGGGGGGGCCAAGCCCCCCCCGGTAGGGGTACAGGGCATCTAGGTTAGGTTAGGTGGGTTTGTTAGGTTCTGTGGTGCCCTGAAAATTACTGTGGCCTTAAGGGGGGGTCGCAGGGGGGGCGAAGCCCCCCCCGGTAGGGGTACAGGGCCCCTAGGTTAGGTTAGGTGGGTTTGTTAGGTTCTGTGGTGCCTTGAAAATTACTTTGGCCATAAGGAGGGATCGCAGGGGGGGCGAAGCCCCCCCCGGTAGGGGTACAGGGCCCCTAGGTTAGGTTAGGTGGGTTTGTTAGGTTCTGTGGTGCCCTGAAAATTACTGTGGCTTTAAGGGGGGGTCGCTGGGGGGCCTAGTTAGGGGTATGGGGGAGGGGTGCTGGAACATTAATTATTCATTTATTGCAAATATCATTCAATGCCCCAACACCCTCCCCCCCTTCCCCCACCCAAAACCCCGGTTCCCAAAGGGTGTCCCCCATAATTGGTGGGATGAACTAGGGTATACATAGTAAATCTCTAAATCGGTTGGTTTGCAGTCAAAATAAACGTTAAATTCATTGAAACCACACTATTTCTGATGCAACAAATATATTTTTATTGCATTTTTCCAAATTAGGCTGAAACTAAAAATTTACCACCAGTGCTGCCAACGTCCGATGTAGATCAAATGTTATTATGTGACCTGTCATACTACTAGGCTAGGTTAGGTGGGTTTGTTAGGTTCTGTGCCCTTTTTGTACATTTTATATATTGAGTAAAACTTATATGGAGAAATTATTTAATATATGGATATCTATCATTACTATCTTTAGTAATGTCAACGTGCCGTTGGTAACTCTGTGTACCATACGTCAACGTTGGTAACACTGTATTATTGGTAACGTTGCTAATGTTATCGTTCGTTCGTAAGAGAAGTGACACCGTGCATCCTAAAGTTATCCGAATTGGTTGATCTGTTTGTTTCCGATTGAAATGAACATTAAATTCCCTTAATTCACGTTATTTACTATAGGAAAACAATTATATATCGTTTCCCCAGTATGTTTTCCCCACCCAAAACCCCGAGTTCCCACTGGGGGTCCCCCATTATCGTAGGATATAGATGTATATATATTTCTGAAACTATTCATTTGCGACGGAAACGAGTGTCATTTTTGAAGAGATCGTAATTTTTTCTGTAAGAAACAGTAGTTTTTTTCCTAGGTTACATTACCATGGAATAATATACAAAATTACCCTTTTGGTAAGTGCTGCCAACGTTCGATGTAGATCAAATGTTATTATGTGACCTGTCATACTACTAGGCTAGGTTAGGTGGGTTTGTTAGGTTCTGTGCCCTTTTTGTACATTTTATATATTGAGTAAAACTTATATGGAGAAATTATTTAATATATGGAGATATCTATCATTACTATCTTTAGTAATGTCAACGTGCCGTTGGTAACTCTGTGTACCATACGTCAACGTTGGTAACACTGTATTATTGGTAACGTTGCTAATGTTATCGTTCGTTCGTAAGAGAAGTGACACCGTGCATCCTAAAGTTATCTGAATTGGTTGATGTTTGTTTCCGATTGAAATGAACATTAAATTCCCTTAATTCACGTTATTTACTATAGGAAAACAATTATATATCGTTTCCCCAGTATGTTTTCCCCACCCAAAACCCCGAGTTCCCACTAGGGGTCCCCCATTATCGTAGGATATAGATGTATATATATTTCTGAAACTATTCATTTGCGACGGAAACGAGTGTCATTTTTGAAGAGATCGTAATTTTTTCTGTAAGAAACAGTAATTTTTTTCCTAGGTTACATTACCATGGAATAATATACAAAATTACCCTTTTTTCTACAGAAAAAAATAAATTTTTCCCTAAGTTACATTACCCTGCAATGTGCAGTAAGACAGCGAATTAGGATAAAGGATGCATGCAGGTCTGGGCCGTCAATATACAAAATGACCCTTAATTCAACAGTTATCCATAAGGTATGAATTAACATTGTAAGGCAGTTATCCAGGAGGTTTAAGTGTAAACAAGACCTAACAAAGCTTACGGTACTAAACATTATAGGCATACCAGGTCTTGCCTGGAGTTGTTTAATGTAAATGACACTCTAGAACCAAAACAAAGAGTACGATAATGAACCTAATAGTACACTAAAGTCATTACTTTCAAGTTCCTTGAACCATTCAGTAAAATTTTAATTCATTCCAAACTCGACCAAAACATACCGGTAGCGTCAGTTTATGGAGGGAAAATCTGACGAAAGTTATAGATGCAATATACTTTCTTCATACAAAATGTAAACCAAAAATATTTTAACATTTACATTGTTGAAGCTTAAATGCGTAATTTAAGACCATATTTATCAATAATACCCACCTGATGTTAAATGTAAAAGACGATAAATAGTTCGACGGTTCTGCCTTGTATCCAATGTTTGTTGTTTACAATCAAAACGACGCAGCAGCAGGGTTGCCAGATTATTTCGACTGGATTATCGTACATGAGCCTTAAAATTGTCGTTTTTCAACCAAAATTATCGTACACAGTTTCAAAATAATAATTAGGGAGTTACATGATCGACTTATTTCAAAATATTTTAGTATAATTTTTTAATTAAACACATATGTATATACCTAAGGTATGTATCGTACATCGTACTGGACCTAAAATAATCGTACATGTACGATAATTATCGTACGAATGGCACCCCTGCGCAGCAGCCGCGCTGTTAAATCAAATACATGAATCCACATGAATAAATGAAATATTTTTCAAAAAATAACTTTGAATTATTTGAGATTAATTTTATGAAATTATTATCTTTATCTTATAATAGGTAATTAAAAGGCTAGAACATCAAACAGAAAAAATAGAAAACATGTTAAACTTGCTTCATGACGTCACAGTAGACATACGTCCGTGAAACGTATTATTACTATGCTACAAGACTTGTTGAAAAAGCACGATGATATAAACCAAGGGCTCCAACAGGGAAAAACAGTCCAGTAAGGAAAGTAGATGCATACATTATATGGAAAGTAGTGAATAAAGAATATAAAATATCTTTAAGATCAGCAACAATGTTGAAATAGATGTATCGTATATAAAATGGAGAGAGACATGTCAGTAACAACGTTGAAATAGATATGTCGTGTGTATATATATATATATATATATATATATATATATATATATATATATATATATATATATATATATATATAGAGAGAGAGAGAGAGAGAGAGAGAGAGAGAGAGAGAGAGAGAGAGAGAGAGAGAGAGAGAGAGAGAGAGAGAGAGAGAGGGGGGGGTGTGCTGTCAGCCTGTTCAACTTTAAAACGTTCGCTGAAGGTTTGAACTTCTGAAGTTCCATCCATTAAACTGCCGGATTAGGAAGATCATTCCACAATCTGATCATGGCTGTTTAGTATTGAGCCTTTTGATGGGGAAGGCGAAAAAAGCGTTATAATTAACTGTATACCTAGCACTAAGTACAAAATGGTACAGTCTGGAAAAAGCCGAATGCAAGGGATAGTCATAATCATGAAAAATCTTAGGGAAACATGCACAAAAAAACTAAATGAACGACGGTGTCCAAAATCAACATCAAGATCAGGCATATGAAATTTGTTAGACCGTAAATTCTTGTCCAACAAATTAAGATAAGATTCAGCAATGAAGACCAGATCGGTGAACAATCCTTGAAACAAGCTGGTCATGAAAGAATTAAAACTTTGTAGTTATATAGGTAATCTATGTATATTTTCAATATAAATTTATATGAAAAATTATTTATGATTATTGATATAAAGAAATTGTAGGTGACGTCTGAAATTTGATCTCTCACTGTAGACTCTTCTCCCCTGTCTAATGGGGCATGAGCTCTAGGATACCTACAAGGGCACCAAAGTGTTATCGCAAATATGGGCGACATGTTTATCTGATATTTTGTCCCACAGATGTCTGTATGTATGTTTATACTTTCAATGCACCACATGTATTGTGAAAAAAAATAAACTTTATCGATATACTAGTCCTTTTGACAGTCTTATACACACATAGCCTATATATATATATATATATATATATATATATATATATATATATATATATATATATATATATAGTTTCATAGTCTAGAGATGCACCATAAATTTGATGAAAGCAAGTTCATTTTATAAGAATGAAAATTTTGGGTATGCTCTGTCCTTTTGATTATTCAAACAAAATAAAAATATTAATAATTCCAAGGAAAAAATTATTCAATTATTTCATTTCTATTGGGGTCATGGCCCAAATGCCCCTCCCCCTTCTGCTGTTATGACCACGGATAAGACTGAAGTACATAACATAAAAAATGCATTAAGGTTACATCTTGCCTTCTCTTTCTGCAGATTTCATCTTCTAAATAATTGTGATTGGAAAATCTATTAAAAGATCAACCAAATATTAATACATAGTGCAAATTCTGAGAATAGACCTGAAAGTCAAACTTTAATTAAGCTTCAAGTATGATTATTTGTAGGTTTAAGTCAATGGCTCTCCCAGATATCTACGTTGATAAAGATTCCTTTTGCATGACCTACTCGTTTAGAATTCCAAGTAGCATTCTTGATTACAAAATCACTCTTGATAGATATATCTGGTCTCTCTTTTTCAACTACACAGAATATTGGGATACTGAATCTTTCAATATCTTTGTAAATGGTCTATTTTCAGGGAATGTTTTAAATCTTTAATTGGACTATTTATTTTAGTATTCGTTCCCCTGTTTGGTCTTCAGCAGCTGATTGGCAAATTGATTTGCTGTACAAAAAATTAAGTATCTATTAATCTATTATCTAAAAGCTGCATTCAATTTGGTTCTTGTGAATACTTTACAAAAGTTTTCACAATTTTGATTAACTTTTCCTTTAACCTCTTCAGCCAAAGTAAAATTAGCCTTTCATAACTGCTATTTTTTTAAGTAGCAGTCAGGATACCATATAGCTCTGCCGTATAGATAGATGATGCTAAATATTTCAAAATGAAAATTTTTTTTGAACATGTAATTTTTTTTAGATATCATCACCATCTAGGACTTTTGACGCATAGGACCTCCATTAGATTTTGCCAATAGTCTCTATCTTGAGCTTTTAAATGAATACTTTCTCCATTAGTCATCTCCTACTTCACACTTCATAGTCCTGGGCCTTCCAACTCTTCTAATGCCTTGTGGTGGCCAGTTTAAAGTTTGGTGAACTAATTTCTCTTGCCGAATGCAAAGAGCAAGCCCAAATCATCTCCATCTACCCTTTACCATGATCTCATCCACATATGGCACATAAGTAATCTCTCTTATAAATTTATTTCTAATCTTGTCCTGCCATTTAACTCCCAATATTCTTCTGAGGGCTTTGTTCTAAAATCTACTAAATCTGTTGGATATTGCTTCAGTGTCATACACGACTCATGTCTATACAGTAACACCGTTTTCACTAAATTGTATACAGCCTAATTTTTATATGTAATTTCAGGTAATTTGATTTCCAAATTTTTCTTAATCTAGCCATTGTCTGATTTACTTTTTTCAATCTTTCATTAGATCATAGTTCCTAAATATTTAAATAAATCCAGCTCATTAATCTTTTCTCCTTTTAGATATACGTACAAATCTCATTTGTATAAATGCAATACAAATTTTTCTTCTCCATTCAGCCCAGTATTTGTCAGCAATCAAAAGAAAGAAGAAAAAATAAAAAACAGCCATCAGGTGAATACCACGGATTTTTATGCTCACCATTGCAGTCAAAATGAAGAAGTGAGGGTTCTATTCGGTAAGCGGTTGGGATTTTAAACTTGGCCACAACAAAAATACTTGTTAACAAGCCTCAATAACTAAATTAGCTTTTTATAAAAGAATAAAATTACATGACACTAAGATTTAGGTTTGTACGTCTAAGAAAAAAAAATCTACATGAAGAAAATTATGTTTTTCAATAGAACAAATGAGTGCATATTTGGACATTGTACATTACCAAAAAAAAAAAAAAAACTTCTCATGTTAAGTGGAGTGATAAATTCAAGACTTGATTAGCTCTTACTGGGAATGTAATAGTTCCTAACAATAATTTAGAGGATTTTTATTCTTACTAATCTTTGTGATTAAGAAGTCGAGGTGTAGGAATAGAAGTAGTTCTCCACTTTCAACTTGTACAAATTTATTTGGGGAAGACAATAGAAATATATGACGTACAAAAGTGAGAAAAATCACTTCTGACCAAACACTGTTCCATATTATGCCAAACCAGCAATATTTGCCAAGGACTTTGTATAATCCAATACGAATGAGATAAGTGACTTTATTATTGTAATAAAAACCTTTATCCTACAATGCAGTTGTGTAGTTTTGGCTGACATAAATTTTCAGATAGTGTGCATCTATTTTAGTGAATTGACATTTTGTTACAAAGATGCAGTACAGTATTCAACTTTAACAAACAGATATTGTACATAACTTATTTTGATCATAAATATTTGGTATGAAAACAAGTCAAAAATTAGAAGGATAACACAGCCAAAAATTTAGTTCTAAGTTATGATTTTATATTAGAAATCTAATGACTTACAAGAGGGAACCTAAATTTGACACTGAATGTAGTCTGAATTATAATTCATACAGTACTGTATATTATTTGGAAATACCAGGGCAACATAAAATAAGAAAAATTCTGCTATTTTGACCTGAAATCCTCTACAAATCTTAAAAACTCTATTGATTAAATCTACAAATAGACAAAAGGGAAAATTATAATTTTCAATCTAACCCCTAACTAAAGAATAAAAGTAATTTTAAACTCAAACCATGCTACAGTAATGCACGTACCATAATTATAATATGGCTTATAAAAAGAAACATGCCGTGAAAAATACATTGCTTTCTGCAACTAATGCCTGACAACAACCCACAAAACCAGTTCTGTCAAGAGTAAAATATTTATTGAGACTTCATATTTATAACCTGAGCAACTTGTGAAACTAAATACTTATAACTTTACACATCAAAGCTTGCCCCAACTTGAGTTTCATCTAAAAAGAAGTTAACCAGTCCTTGGGCACCTTCTGGAGACAACCATAAAAGTGACATCAAACAGGCTTCCAAGATTCCGATGCACATGCCTCCTGCGACATCCAGAATATGATGGCGACGTAGAAGTACACGAGAAATGCAAACAGCCAATGACCAACATATCAGCGCCAATGTGATGATCATCCAAAGTGAATACTGAAATTCAAAATAACAAATTAAAATAAAAATAATGTAGGAACATTTTGTTGGAAATAATTTTCAAGAAAACTTTATTTATAAATATGCTGTAATAGTAATTCACCAGAGACTAACATAAAGGCAGAGATAATGTATATAAAGTAGTCTCTCAACCTATCAAATGTTTCAGAGGTCTGTATTAATAACCAACAAAATGTGATATTTATTAAAACCTAATGAATAGAATAAACTTGAATTTTAATGATATCTTACAGTTGACAGTCATTACAAATAATGTCTATCATAAGCTATACTGCCCTTTAGATTCATAATTAAATTCAAAAGATTTATCAGGAAAATGAATTATGTAATAAAAGTATCTTAGCAAAACCACCAAAATAATGCTGATAATTTAACGGATTACTGTTTGACCCTTTAGGAAGAATTAGGTAAAATTTTACAGCAATCATCTCTGTAAGGACGTAATCCTGAGGCCTTGGTGGATAGAGCCTAGGATAATGCAATAGTTGCAAAACCCTCTCCTTTGGTAGAGCATACAAAAATCCTTCAGCCACCAGTGAAGAGGAGGAAGTGTTTTGCCACGAGGCAATACTCCCATTGTGATCAACAGCAGTACTGTACTCCGGGAATCCTCCGAAGAGACTTACATTGCAAAAGGCTTAATCCTGGCTCTGCCACTGGACTGTTAATTTCCCTCAGGGTGGCAGAATGATACTATGGGATTCTTCCAGAGATAGTAAAATAGGAAGGAATCAAAATAGGGGAGTACAGCATTCTGGCCCTCTTTGCAAAGGTAAGGAACCTAAACAATCATTGGGAAGGAAAAAAAAAAGAGGTCTGGACCGATCATGGTCCTCCACAAAAAAAAAAAAATAAATAAATAAAAAAAATAAATAAATAAATAAAAAATAAAAATAGGTCTGGACTGGTCGTGGTCCTCCACAAGACATTTTCGGCCCAAACCCAAAGAACTCGGTCCCTTTGTCTACAAGATATTTATGTAAAGAGGTGCATTGTCAGAATTCCCAAGAAGGACTTAATAGAGAGAAGAGTGATTCTCAAACTCCCTCCTCTCAACAAATACATCATATGGGACACCTTCAAAATGATCACCATAGCACAAGGCTGCCAATTAAAACCACAAATGGGTCTAGGATTGTACTGTAGATGTCAAAAGACATTTTTGGCCTTAAGAGTTTTGGCCAGGGAGGAGCTCGTACAGGAATACCCAGCTGTCATCAATTTGTTCCATGAAACCTAATGTAAGGTGATTTTTGACATACGTTGGATTTTATTCCCAACAAGTGATTTGTACGCTCCCTATACACGTGATATTCATAAAAATGCACATATACTCTGCTATCACTCTATATAAACCACATACCTACATTAATAAGCTTCCATGTGAAGTACACGTACTGTATATATATGATTTGAATGAAAAGCATAGTTTTTAACAGTAAGAGAGTGAGAAAGAGAGATAAAATGATACAATAAACAATGTTATGGTACAATAGTCTGTCATATTAATATTATAAGTGAGGAATTGATTATTGGAGGAGGAGAAGGATGACATGGCCGATGGCAAAGATGCAACTACCTGTATAAATGTATGAGTTATAACAGGAGCTTTATCTGTCAAACCTGACGTTGATGGCAGCAATTCTTCAGGGTCAAGATCCGGTGACCACTTTGTAGCTTTTCTTTTTTCTATCCGAATCAAGAACTGATCCATGGTTTTCTGAATGGCGTTCCTTCTTTTTCCCTCACAATTAAGCCTATAAAGCATGACTAAATCTTCCAATATCATTCGTAAATTTTGCAAATTTTTTGGCTAAAGGATCCTGGGCCTCAAAGATCGACAAGAGCTTTGATAGGTGGTAAAATCCCTGCTGCACTTCTTTGAGCTCGAAGGCTTTTGGTTCTGGGTTCGGTAAACTTTCTTCAGTTTTCTGTTGCTCCTCTAACCCCAACAATTCTTTGTTTGTCAGTGGTTACGTGTAAGCCTTGATCAACTGTTCCAATTCTTCCTCTCCCAACTCCACCTCTTAGTTCATTACTCAGCATTAACAAAATCATTTGTCCTTGATGGGCTCTTCAAAGCCCTTTAAAAACATGCACAAATTGAGGGCACAGTTTTTTCCACACTACATTCATCGCCGATTGAGTCACTTCGGCCAACTGCTTAATAAATGGATTAATTAATTGATTTGAGGTTTTCTGGCATCCTGGCATCTAACGTAATTGACGCCGATATAATTTATTATAAATAAAGAATAAAAGAATACTCAATTAAAAGCATAAAAACAAGGATGTTATCTTATAAGTTAAATAGCTTTCAGAAGACCTACTTTCGAAGTAAAGCTAAAAATACCACTAGCATGGTAGGACACATCATCTCCAAGAATCATGGCAAGGATGAACCTGCCAACCTGAACTGAGTTTGTGCTTTGCATGTTGATAAACTGAACATAGGGATTGATTGGTTGATTTGAGGTTTTCTGGCATCCTGACATCCAAGGTCATTGACACTGATATCAGTTAATATAAATTAAGAATAAAAGATTATTCAATCAAAACCATAAAAGCAAAGATGTCATTTTAAAAGTTAAATAACTTTCAGAAGACCTGCTTCTGAAGTAAAGCTAAAAATACATAGCATAAGATAAAATTTCTTTGGTATATCATGTCATATTGAATTCCCTGTTCAAAGCCCTTACGAGAAATTCCTGGGGGGACTACACACCTTCCCAAAATAGGATTTTCCTTCATCAAAATGATATTTTGATTATAAAATAAATTTTTGAATATACTTACCCGGTGAATATATAATAGCTGACGTCTCCGACGGCTCGACAGATTCCCAAAAACTCGCGAGCGATCGCCATGAAGGTAGCGGGTGTGCCCACCAGCGCCAACTATCGGCCAGATACCGCATATACATGTAAATAGCTCCAGTTCTTCTCATCACCGGGTAAGCATATTCAAAAATTTATTTTATAATCAAAATATCATTTTTAAATATTAAACTTAGCCGGTGAATATATAATAGCTGATTCACACCCATGGTGGTGGGTAGAGACCAGTATTAATACAGTTTACGGCGCATATGCTTAGAGTTTTTGACAGTTATATCATAACAAAACCCAAATAAATATAGGTACCTGGTAAGGAAGCTGACTCTAACGATTACTCTGCCTTGTTAGTCCGCTTTCCTCACGAAGCCCAGCCATCCTCTCAGGATGCTGAAAGACTCCCAGGAGCTGAAGTATCCAGGGCGACAACCCATACAACAGGACCTCATCAAAACCCTTAATCTGGGCGCTCTCACGAAATGACATTTGACCACCCGCCAAATCAAAAAGGATGCGAAAGGCTTCTTAGCCTTCCGTACAACCCAATTAAAAACATTTCAAGAGAAGATTAAAAGGATATTGGAATTAAGGGAATGTAGTGGTAGAACCCTAACCCACTACTGCACTCGCTGCAACGAATGGACCCAGTGTGTAGCAGTCCTCATAAAGAGTCTGGACATCTTTTAAGTAAAATGACGCGAATACCGACTTGCTTCTCCAAAAGGTCGCGTCCATAATACTTCGCAGAGATCTGTTTTGCTTAAAGGCCACGAAAGTTGCTATAGCTCTTACTTCGTGCTTCTTAACCTTAAGCAAGCAACGGTCTTTTTCACTCAAGTGAGAATGAGCCTCTCGGATTAAAAATCTAATAAAATACGACAAAGCATTTTTAGACATAGGCAATGATGGCTTCTTAACTGAGCACCACAAGGCCTCAGATCCACCTCGTAAGGATTTGGTACGAGCTAAATAAAACTTAAGAGCTCTAACTGGACACAGTACTCTTTCAAGCTCGTTGCCTACGATCTCTGATAGGCAAGGTATATCAAATGACTTAGGCCAATGACGAGAAGGCAGTTCATTTTTGGCCAAGAAACCAAGCTGAAGTGAACATGTGGCTTTATCTGTGGAAAAGCCGATGTTCCTTCTGAAGGCATGGATCTCACTGACCCTTTTAGCCGAAGCCAAGCACACTAAGAAAAGCGTCTTGAGGGTGAGATCCTTCAGGGAGGCTGAATGTAATGGCTCAAACCTGTCGGACATTAGGAACCTTAGGACCACGTCTAAGTTCCATCCAGGAGTTGCCATACGACGCTCCTTAGAGGTCTCGAAAGACTTAAGGAGATCTTGGAGATCTTTATTATTGGAAAGATCTAAGCCTCTATGTCTGAATACAGACGCCAACATGCTCCTGTAGCCCTTAATAGTGGGCGCTGAGAGGGAGCGAACATTTCTCAGATGTAGGAGAAAGTCTGCGATTTGGGCTACAGAGGTACTGGAAGAGGAAATAGATGATGACTTGCACCAGTCTTTAAAGACTTCCCACTTCGACTGGTATACTTTGATGGTAGAAGCTCTCCTAGCTCTCGCAATCGTTCTGGCTGCCTCTTTCGAAAATCCTCGAGCACTTGAGAGTCTTTCGATAGTCTGAAGGCAGTCAGACGAAGCGCGGGGAGGCATTGATGAAGATCCCTTACGTGGGGCTGCCGTAAGAGATCCATCCTTAAAGGTAGACTCCTTGGAACGTCTACCAGCCATTGAAGTACCTCTGTGAACCACTCTCTCGCGGGCCAGAGTGGAGCAACCAATGTCAACCTGGTCCCTTCGTGAGAGGTGAACTTCTGCAGCACCTTGTCTAGGATCTTGAAAGGTGGAAAGGCATAAACGTCCAGGTGAGACCAGTCCAGCAGGAAAGCGTCTATGTGGGCTGCCTCTGGATCTGGAACGCAGTAAGTCGAGAGCCTCTTTGTCAGAGAGAGTCGCAAAAAGATCTATGGTGGGTTGACCCCATGTCATCCATAGCTTCTCGCACACAGTCTTATGCAACGTCCACTCCATGGAGATGACTTGTCCTCTTCTGCTGAGGCCGTCCGCCAAGACATTCATTTTCCTTGCACAAATCTCGCCAAAGGAGAGATGTTACATGCCTTAAATGGAGTTCCTTCTGATCCGTGGATCAAAGACCCGAGCCTTCCAGACTGTCCAGTGGAGCTCCCTAACCCAAATCCGATGCATCTGAAAACAACACATGGTTTGGGTTCTTGATCGCAAGAGAAAGACCTTCTCGAAGTCTGATGTTGCTGTCCCACCAAGTCAGACATGTCTAGACTGAGTTGGAGATTGGGAAAGAGATACTCACTAAGCCCTTCTCCTTGTTCCAATGTTTTAGGTGAAATGGGAAAGGGCATAGGTTGAGTCTCCCCAGAGAGATAAACTACTCCAGCGATGAAAGAGTTCCCACGAGGCTAGTTCAAACTCTTACAGAGCAACTGTTTTTCTCTTGCAAGTGAAGGACTTTTAACAGAGCTTGTTCCATTCTTGCGGGAGACGAAAAGGGCCGAAAAATCAGACACTGTATCTCCATTCCCAAATAAAGAATAGTCTGGGATGGGGTACTGTAAGTTACGACTTCTCTACGTTCACTATGAGACCTAGCTCCTTGGTTAGGTCTAATGTCCATTAGAGGCTCTCCAGACAGCGATATAATGACGACGCCCTGATTAGCCAGTCGTCAAAATAAAGGGAGGCTCTGAATCCTCAAAAAATGTAGAAAGCTTGCTACATTTTGCAAGGGCCTTGTAAAAACAAGAGGAGCAGGAATGAGGTCGGAGTACAGTGCTCGACAGTGGTACATTACTTTCCCGTCCACAAACCTCAGATGTAGTCGAAAGTTTGGATGAATCGGGATGTGGAAGTATGCATCCTGAAGGTCGAGAGAGACCATCCAGTCGCCTTCCCTTAATGCTGTCAAGACAGATTTGGTAGTCTTCATGGTGAAGTTTGTCTTGACAATGAACACATTGAGCGCACTTACATCTTATGTACTCCTGCAGTGAACGTGGCTGCCAGATCATTGGAGCCATCCCTGATAGTCTTGTTCCTGCAGAGAACGTGGCTGTCAGATCATTGGAGCCATCCCTGATAGCCTTGTTCATGCATGACATAATTGTACAGCAAAACTTCAAACGCTCGAAAAAACTCCTAACAGGAGATGGTCTAGCTCTGAAGCCGACCATAAAATCTTGGAGCGTCTCATGGCCAGGCGCCGGGGAGAGTCTATGAGGCTTGAGAAGTCTCTCTGGGCAGAGGCAGGAACTCCCAAGCCGAGAACTTCTCCCGTGTCATACCAGACGCTCGCTCTATAAGCCAGTTTAAAAGGAGGGAAAGCAAAGGCTGTCTCCCCCAAACTCCTCATGGTGATCAACCAGTCGCCTAGCAAACGTAAAGCTCTCTTAGAAGAGCGAGAGAGCACTAGCCTAGAAAACAACGGCTTCGAAGTAGCTAGGCCTAGTGTAATCTCTGACGAAGGCGAACGAGGAGCAGCAGTTACAAAATGGTCCGGACAAAGATCCTTAAAAAACCATCATGATTTTCTTAAAATCCATGGAAGGTTGCGCAGCCTTAGGCTCTTCCCCGTCTGATAAAACGTCCAAAGGATTATCAGTAGGCAGGGGATCAGCAACATCCTCATCTGAAGGAACCTCGTCCGACAATTGATGAGTCTCAAGCAAGGAAGAGACCTGCCATGGTGGCAATACTTGACAAGCAAAGTCCACACGCAAAGGAGCATCAGTAGCAGTCAAGGACGCTACGTGATGTAACTGCTTAAAGGACTGACCAGCAACAGCAACAGGAGCGGGAGGACGCTCGACGTCAAGTCGAGACTGCCTTGACTGCCTAGATTGAGCAGTCAAAACAACCCTTGACTGCGGTGCTTGACGCTCAACGTCAAAACAAGGCAACTGAGCTGGTTGGCGAACGTCCTGAACGTCAACGAGAGCATGCGGTGGCGGCTGAACGTCAACAAGCGGCTGAAAGTCAACACGGGACTGCATCGAGTGAGGCTCCAAGTCACGTGACTGACGTGACTTTGTAACGTCAACAGGACGAGTAAAGGCTCGTTTAGGCGGCTGAAGGCCAGGATCTCGATCAGCGTAACGGCGAGGATCATCGTGAACCTGCTCAACGGTATACTCCTCCATAAGGGAGGCAAGCTTATTCTGCATATCCTGCAGGACAACCCATTTAGGATCAACGGGAGTCGGTACGGGCCGAGACGATGGCAACGTCTGTGACGGCAAAACATTGCCTTTACTGAGACTCTCGGAGCCCGTGTTACGCTTTCGTTTAGGCGGCGAGCAGTCTTCCGATGACTGCACAGGGTCAGAGCTGTCCCAATGGCTACAGCCAGGACGCTGGACTTGTCCTGAAGGGACTGACTTCCGCTTTAAGGGTCTAGAAACTTTGCTCCAAGGTTTCTTTCGCGAGAAGCCTTCGGATGACGAGGAGAAAACCGCCTCGCTCGTCTTATGGTAGGGGCGGTCTTGACGAGACACGCCCGAAACCATAGAGGGAACGTCTGTTCGTTGGTTAGAGCCTCTCGTCCTTATAAGTCCTACGACATTACTTCTCCCTGGTGCATGGGAGCTTGCAAGAGGTCTCAGACTAGGTGAACGACAAGCACGAACAGACGAACCCTCGGTCGCAACACTAAAAACACTTTGCGCACTTATCACTTTATCACTACGATTTTCCGTTTTTTTTTGCACTTACCTCACCGATATCGTATTTTTCAATAATTTCACATTAGGCATGAATAAAACTGATTTCTACCTGAAGCACGCAATTCTCCCTTACATCAAAAGGTTATAATTGCGAAATGAGTCGTATAATGTAAGCACATTAGTACATGCAAAAATCAGTAAACATATATATCGAATAAAACGGAAATATATAAAGTTAACAAGGATCAGTGACTGGGGAGGAGACTAAACATTAGTTCATTAAAGACTACGTTTTCAATCTCTCACCGTACAGTGCCTTGGGACGAGAATAAAAACTAAAAACGTTTTATCCTTTCTCCCCGTACAGAGACTTGGGACGAGAGTAAACTGAATCGAGAACAACGTTACTCGCTCCTAAACTCCCTTGGGACGAGAATAAAGATCGGATCGTTCTCTCTTCCTCTCTCTCTCTCCGTCTCTCTCTCTCTCTCTCTCTCTTGTCACATACAAGAGAAAAGCCCACTCACCCTTCGTCAATAAACAGGTTATTTGACCAAAGGAAAAAACTGAAAGGACTAAGAAAATGAAAATTAACAAGTTCCTTTAAATTAGTATTTAAAACACTTCAGTTTGAAAGAAGAATGAACAAAACGTCAAAATCGATTTACTCTTTCTGCAAAGTGAAACCGTGATTCTCTCTTTCTCTATCGTAACGATAGAGCGCAAACTGCGTAGCATAAATAAACCAAACGTTAGTTCATCTTTGAAAAAAAAAAAAAGCACGAAGACTATTCAAAGAATATCTTTCTTAAAATATTTTCTAAAAAATATTCATTTCATTTCATAACTCTTACAGAGCAAATGATTTAAACTTAACGAAAATAAAAGTTGAATGGGCTCAACGTTGTTTAACTTCGGTTTCCAAGTTAGGACCGCCTACATCTCGGAGGTAAAGGCCGCATATAAACAAAAACATAAAATTTATCTTGATGTTTAGTATAAATGGAAAGCTAATCGAAGCGGCCTAATAAAGGCGGGTGAGATATAAAATATATAGAGGAAAATCTATAATTATCAACAATAATTTTTAACGTGATAAAATAATTACTAAAAGCCTAAAACACACTTCCGTACACTGAGGGAAGGGTCGGCCATCTTTACTCAATGGAAAAAAACCAGAGATAAAAAAGCAAGGGCAAAACACTTTTACTCTCCTTTCAAAAGCATTTCTTTTGAGGATAGTATTGAATAATCCAACACGGCGAAAGTAATAAAACCAAAACCAAGTACTTCACCAATTCGGTAGAAAACTCGAGGTCATAAAAAGAGAGGAATCGACTTGTCGATGAAACCGACAGAGAAGAACTGGAGCTGTTTACATGTATATGCGGTATCTGGCCGATAGTTGGCGCTGGTGGGCACACCCGCTACCTTCATGGCGATCGCTCGCGAGTTTTTGGGAATCTGTCGAGCCGTCGGAGACGTCAGCTATTATATATTCACCGGCTAAGTTTAATATTTAAAAACACTTTGTTTATTAGATGATATAGACATACTGAAGAGAAATCTCCTGGACTACAAGCAAAAGATATAAACGACAAGCAGCTTTTTATCATAAACCCTTAATTTTGTTGATAAAAAGTGTGATGTTGCTACTATTCATAACTTGAATCAAACTGATACACAGGTTGCTGGTAATTTTCCTGCCCAAGTCTTGGTGACTGGTGTGTGGCGTAGGTACATTGTCCTGGCTGCATAGGAAGGGGAAGGATGGTCTAAAGATATAAATATATCTATCTTCTATTTCATGAGGTCTTGGAAGCTGATGTTTTAAAGATAAGATTTATGGATATAGTTAAAAATAATCAGGCTTAAATCTTTCAAGCTTGCCTTAAGAACTTTATGTACTGATTGATAAACTTCCAAATGTTACATTAACTGTACCTCTAGTTTATTGAGTTCATTTAACTAGTTAACATATTCATACCTGGAATGGAATCAGAAAACTAAGCATGACAGCCCTTGTTGCATGACCAGATGGGAAAGAAAACTTGTCAACGCTCACAGTTGCAAACATATCATCTTTGTTATCAGAGGGACGGCGCCGTCTTGAAACTGCCTTTAATACAGCTACTATGATGATGTCTAAGATGAGAGCTGAAATAAACATTACAACTTTATATTGTATAATCAATGCTGTACAAATATAATTAAACTTACATGGTTATAAATGATCTACCTGACTTTTAAAAAGGTTTAACACCAAGTTTTCTAACACAAACAATTTACTATGAAGACAATTTTAACTTGACAATCAAGACCATCACAGAAAAACACAAGTAAAGGATAATAATGAAGGTCTGGTCAATGGCAAACCAACAGGGAATAATTGATTGATTTTAATTTGTCTGTCATCCTGGTATCAAAGGTCATTGAAACCAATATTCTTTATTATATATAAGGAATAAAATAATTTTAAATTAAATCCATAAAAGAAGAGGTGTCATTATAAAAGTTAAATAGCTTTCAAAGGTCCTGCTTCTGAAATAAATCTAAAAATGCTGCTAGCATAGTACGACACATCATGTCCAAGAATCTTGGCAAGGATGAACCTGTCATACTCATCTCGAGCCTCAAATAGATCTCTATTTCTTATTGCTATAATTGGGGCAACAGTAAGGAATATACGTGGAATTAAAAAAAAAATCAAGCGATAGATCATTCACCACTTACAAACCAAATGAGCAATATGATATCCTTCCATAACCCTAAATTAACTTTACCAAAAATATCCCAAGATGGATAAGCAGGACCAAGTACTGACAGTCAAAAATATAGAGTTCCGAGTATAAACCTCATTTATTCACACCTCCTGCATTCCATCATATAATTATGACATTCTTTGCATATATAAGTACTCTAATGTGCACTCTGAATCGCAAAAAGGACGAGAAGAAAGCTGTAAACCCAAGAAGAACTTCAAGTAGTATTATCTTTTGATAAAAAATTATTATCTTTGACATAGGGACTTATGTAATATGAGTCAGCTGAACAAATTTGGAATTGATTTGACATAGAGTCTTACGTAACCTGAGTCAGCTGAACAAATTTGGAATTGATTCGACATAGAGTCTTACGTAACCTGAGTCAGCTGAACAAATCTGGAGTTGATTCGACATAGAGTCTTACGTAACCTGAGTCAGCTGAACAAATCTGGAATTGATTCGACATAGAGTCTTACGTAACCTGAGTCAGCTGAACAAATCTGGAGTTGATTCGACATAGAGTCTTACGTAACCTGAGTCAGCTGAACAAATCTGGAATTGATTCGACATAGAGTCTTACGTAACCTGAGTCAGCTGAACAAATTTGGAATTGAAACTATCCAGGTAGATATAAAGTCTGGTGACAGGATATAAAAACACTACCATATGAATAATTAAAAGGGATAAAAGTAGCTTCATACCATCATATTCTGATATTTTTAATTTGCTAATAATATGCCTGTTGATAATCTGAAAAGAAAATACAGTAGTTTCAATTTTAAACTTTTTTTAAACCAATTGTCTGCAAGAACTCATATTCAAGACTCCTTAAAGATTGTAAAATGTTATTTTTATAATAAAATAAATTTTTGAATATACTTACCCGGTGATTATATAAGCTGCAACTCTGTTGCTCGACAGAAAACTCTACGTTAAAAATCCGCCAGCGATCGCTATGCAGGTAGGGGGTGTACTTCAACAGTGCCATCTGTCGTGCAGGTACTCAGTACTCAATGTAAACAAAGAACTCAATTTTCTCCTCGGTCCACTGCATCTCTATTGGGGAGGAAGGGAGGGTCCTTTACAGTAATATATAATCACCGGGTAAGTATATTCAAAAATTTATTTTATTATAAAAATAACATTTTTCAATATTTAACTTAGCCGGTGATTATATAAGCTGATTCACACCCAGGGGGGTGGGTAGAGACCAGCAATAAATGTTTACATTATTATGAGCTAAGGATTTTTTATTTCATTTTAGCAGTTATCAAAATAACAAACTTAAAATAAATAAGTACCTGGTAAGGAAGTCGACTTGAACAATTACTCTGCCTTTTTAAGTACGTCTTCCTTACGGAGCCTCGCGATCCCCTAGGAGCTGAAGTATCAAGGGTTGCAACCCATACAACAGGACCTCATCAAAACCTCTAATCTAGGCGCTTCTCAAGAAATGACTTTGACCACCCGCCAAAACAAGTAGGATGCGAAAGGCTTCTTAGCCTTCCGGACAACCCAAAAACAATAATAAAACATTTCAAGAGAAAGATTAAAAAGGTTATGGAATTAGGGAATTGTAGTGGTTGAGCCCTCACCCACTACTGCACTCGTTGCTACGAATGGTCCCAGAGTGTAGCAGTTCTCGTAAAGAGACTGGACATTCTTAAGATAAAAAGACGCGAACACTGACTTGCTTTTCCAATAGGTTGCGTCGATTATACTTTGCAGAGATCTATTTTGTTTAAAGGCCACGGAAGTTGCGACAGCTCTAACTTCGTGTGTCCTTACCTTCAGCAAAGCTTGGTCTTCCTCACTCAGATGGGAATGAGCTTCTCGTATTAACAGTCTGATAAAATAGGATAAAGCATTCTTTGACATAGGCAAAGATGGTTTCTTAACTGAACACCATAAAGCTTCAGACGGGCCTCGTAAAGGTTTAGTTCGTTTTAAATAGAACTTAAGAGCTCTTACAGGGCATAAGACTCTTTCTAGTTCATTTCCAACCATACGATAAGTTTGGAATATCGAACGATATTGGCCAAGGCCGAGAAGGCAGCTCGTTTTTGGCTAGAAAACCAAGTTGTAGAACATGTAGCCGTTTCGGATGAGAATCCGATGTTCTTGCTGAAGGCATGAATCTCACTGACTCTTTTAGCTGTGGCTAAGCATACCAGGAAAAGAGTCTTTAAGGTGAGATCTTTCAGGGAGGCTGATTGTAGCGGTTCGAACCTGTCTGACATAAGGAATCTTAGTACCACGTCTAAATTCCAACCAGGTGTAACCAAACGACGCTCCTTCGTGGTCTCAAAAGACTTAAGGAGGTCCTGTAGATCTTTATTGTTGGAAAGATCTAAGCCTCTGTGACGGAAGACTGATGCCAACATGCTTCTGTAACCCTTGATAGTGGGAGCTGAAAGAGATCGTTCTTTCCTCAGATATAAGAGGAAGTCAGCTATTTGAGTTACAGAGGTACTGGTCGAGGATACGGATACTGACTTGCACCAGTTTCGGAAGATTTCCCACTTCGATTGGTAGACTCTAAGGGTGGATGTTCTCCTTGCTCTAGCAATCGCTCTGGCTGCCTCCTTCGAAAAGCCTCTAGCTCTCGAGAGTCTTTCGATAGTCTGAAGGCAGTCAGACGAAGAGCGTGGAGGCCTTGGTGTACCTTCTTTACGTGTGGCTGACGTAGAAGGTCCACCCTTAGGGGAAGTGTTCTGGGAACGTCTACTAGCCATCGAAGTAACTCGGTGAACCATTCTCTCGCGGGCCAGAGGGAAGCAACTAGCGTCAACCTTGTCCCTTCGTGAGAGGCAAACTTCTGCAGTACCTTGTTGACAATCTTGAACGGAGGGAATGCATATAGATCTAGATGTGACCAATCTAGGAGAAAGGCATCTATATGAACTGCTGCTGGGTCCGGGATTGGTGAGCAAAATATTGGGAGCCTCTTGGTCATCGAGGTTGCGAAGAGATCTATGGTTGGCTGGCCCCAGGTGGCCCAAAGTCTCTTGCATACATCCTTGTGGAGGGTCCATTCTGTTGGAATTATTTGTCCCTTCCGACTGAGACAATCTGCCATGACATTCAAGTTGCCTTGGATGAACCTCGTTACTAGTGATATGTCTAGACCTTTTGACCAGGTGAGGAGGTCCCTTGCGATCTCGTACAACGTCAGAGAGTAGGTCCCTCCTTGCTTGGAGATGTACGCCAAAGCCGTGGTGTTGTCCGAGTTCACCTCCACCACTTTGCCTTGAAGGAGAGACCTGAAGCTTTTCCAGGCCAGACGTACTGCCAGTAGCTCCTTGCAGTTGAAATGCATTGTCCTTTGACTCGAGTTCCATATTCCCGAGCATTCCCGACCGTCTAATGTCGCACCCCAGCCTACGTCCGATGCGTCCGAGAAGAGAACGTGGTTGGGAGTCTGAACAGTCAGGGGAAGACCCTCTCTTAGGTTGATATAGTCCTTTCACCAAGTCAGACTAGACTTTATCTTTTCGGAAACCGGGATCGAGACCGCTTCTAGCGTCTTGTCCTTTTTCCAGTGAAAAGCTAGATGGTATAGAAGAGGACGGAGGTGTAGTCTTCCTAGTGACACAAATTGATCCACGGATGACAGCGTCCCTACCAGACTCATCCACAGCCTGACTGAGCAGCGTTCCTTCTTCAGCATCTTCTGGATGGATAGCAGGGCTGGGGGCTGATCGTCTTGTTCAGCAACGTCCTCATCAGAGGGTTCCTCATCCGAAACTGATGAGGAAACGGCAACGGAGTGGGCAACGTCTGACTCGCTGAATCCGGTCGCACTGGTGGATGCGTGACGGAGCCGGACGCAATATCATGGAACTGCTGCACAGTCTGTGAACTGTCAACAACCATGGGTGCGCGAGGAAGCACAGCGTCAACCCGAAACTGTCTAGACCGTCTGGGTTGTGCAGTCAACACCCTACCGGGTTGCTGAGGTTGACGCACTGCGTCACAACAAGTCACCTCTGCTGGTTGTTGAACGTCCTGAACGTCAACAACCACCTCCGAGCGTCGCTTAACGTCAACGTGCGGCTGGCAACCCACACTGGGTCGCATCGGTGGAGGAACCACCTCAACTGGCAGACGCGAGTAGGTTACCTCAGCGTCAACAGGGCGCACAACCGACCGGTTGGAAGGTTGTTGGCCAGAAGGTTCTTCTCCGCATTTAAGTCCTCTATCAAGGACGCAAGCTTGGACTGCATGTCTTGCAGCAAAGCCCATTTAGGGTCTACGGGAGCAGGTGTGGCAACAGACGGGGTTAGCGACTGAGGCGGAACCGTTTACCATCCCTGAAAGCCTTGTTATGCGTGACATAATAGTACAGCAAAACTTCAAAGGCTCGACAACAGCTGAGAAGTTGACCTGTAAACAACTTGGAGCGTCTCCTGGCTAGGCGCCAGGGAGAGTCTACCAGAATTGAGAAGTCTATCTGGGCAGAGGCATGAACTCCCAAGCCGAGAACTTCTCTCGTGTCATATCAGACTCTCGCTCTATAAACCAGTTTAAAAGAAGGGAAAGCAAAGGCTGTATCCCCCAAACTCCTCCTGGTGAAAAACCAGTCGCCTAGCCAACGTAACGCTCTCTAGGAGAGCGAGAGAGCACTAGCTTAAAAACAACGGCTTCGAAGTAGCTATAGCCTAGTGTAAGCTCTGACGTTTAGGCGAACGAGGAGCAGCAGTTACAAGATCCGGACGAAGATCCTTAAAAAAATCATCATGATTTAATTAAAGTCCATAGGAGGCTAAGCAGCTTAAGGCTCCTCTCCATCTGACAGAGTCCTCAAGGGAATATCAGTAGGAGGGAGAACAGCAACTTCCTCATCTACAGGAACCTTGTCCGATAAAAGCTGAGTCTCTCACTGGTGCATTAGTAGCGGACCAGAACGCAACGTCATGTAACTGCTTGACAGTCTGTGAACTGTCAACAACTGAACTGTCAACCACAACAGGTGCGTGAGGACGTACAGCGTCCACTCGAGACTGCTTTGACTGCCTAGACTGAGCAGTCAAAACAACTCTAGAATGCGGAGGTTGACGCACAGCGTCAAAACAAGTCAACTCCGATTGTTATTGAACGTTTGTTAGTGAACGTCTAGAACGTCAACAGGAGCATCAGCCAGTGGCCTAACGTCCAAATGCGGCTGAAAAACCACACGAGACCGCATCGAGTGTGGTTCTAAACAACCTGACTGACGTGACTAAGCTACGCCAACGTCAACAGTAAGCACAAAGGAACGTTAGGTTGGCTGAAAGCCAGGATATCGATGAGATAAACGGCTAGACTCAACGGACTAATCGGCAGAATAGTCTTCCATAAGGGAGGCAAGCATATACTGCATGTTTTGCCATACAACCCCTTAAGGATCAACGGAAATGGTTGTGGTAATAGACGAGGGTAACGTCTGTGACCGCAACACTTTGCCTACAAAAAAAGACTTTCGGAGTCTGTGTTACGCTTTTGTTAGGCGGCGAGCAGTTATCCGATGACTGCATAGGGTCAGAGCTGTCCTAATGGCTGTAACCAGGACGCTGGACCTGTCCTGAAAGGACTGACTTTCGCTTAAGGGCTTCGAAACCTTGTGACAGGTTTCTTATGCGAAAAGCCTACGGATGGCGAGGAGAATCAACGTCTCTCTCGTCTTATGGTAGGGGAGATCTTGGTAAGAAACACCCGATACCATAGAGGGAAAAACGTCTGTTCGTTGGTCAAGGCCTCTCGAACCCATAAGTCTTTTGACATTACTTCTCCCCTGGGCTTGGGAGCTTGCAAGAGGTCCCGGACTAGGTGAACGACAGGCACGAACAGACGAACCCTCGGACGCAACACTGTAACACTTTGCGCCTCGGACGCAACACTGTAACACTTTGCGCATATCACTTTATCACTTCGATTTTCTGCTTTGCACTTATTTCTACCTGAAACACGCAATTCTACCCTTCATTAAAAGGTAGTAATTGCGAAATTAGTCGTATAATGCAAGCTCATTAATACCAGCAAAAAACAGAAAACATATTTTAAGATAAAAAGAAAAATCAGTGGCTGGGAAAGAGACTAAACACTAGTTCATATAACTACGTTTTCAATCTCTCACCGCACATAGCCTGGGGACGAGAATAAAAACCTAAAAACGTTTTATCCTTCCTCCCCGTACAGAGACTAGGGACGAGAGTAACACGAGAACAACGTTACCCGCTTGAACGGAACGTTTTCTCTCCTCTCTCTCCCTCCGTCTCTATCTCTCTCTTTCTCTCTTGATTTCGCACCTAAGAGAAGAGCCCAATTATATATCGTCAAAAAAACATGTTATTTGACTAAAGTAAAAAACTGAAAGGTTTTTCAAATAAAAAGTTCCTTTAAATTAGAATTTAAAACATTTAAGCTAAGAAAGAATGAACAAAACGTCAGAATCGATTTACTGCAAAGTGAAACCGTGATACACTCTCTCTCTATCGTAACGATAGAGCGCATGTTGAACGTCCTGAACGTCAACAACTGCGTAGCATAAAAAACTAAACGTTAGTTCATCTTTGAAAACAGTACGAAGACTATCAAAGAAATTCTTTCATAAAATATTACATTTAAAAAGTTTTAAATCCTTTAAAAGCTAAAGACGATATAAAGGGCTCAATGTAGATTAACTTCGGTTTCCAAGTTAGGACCGCCTACTATCAGGAAAGGTCTATACAGTATAAACAAAGCATTAAAATTTATTTTATATGTTTATAAAAAATGGAAAGTTAATCGAAGAGGCCTAATAAAGGCGGAGAGATATAAAATATATAGAGGAAAATCTATAACGTGATAAGATAATTACTAAAAGCCTAAACACACTTCCGTCTAAGGGAAGGGTCGGCCATTTAAAAGTGAAAGAAAGTCCATACTCTCTTTGTCACCATAATTAAATCTATACAAAACGAGTTCAAGTTTTGAGATGAAGATAAAACACCTGCATAGCGAAAGCTCAAAACTAGAATAGTGTACTTCACCAATAGTTGTGAAAACAAATCCAGTTAGCACAGCGAATTAGTAGGTCTTGCCGGTAGCCCGACAGAGAGAAAATTGAGTTCTTTGTTTACATTGAGTACTGAGTACCTGCACGACAGATGGCGCTGTTGAAGTACACCCCCTACCTGCATAGCGATCGCTGGCGGATTTTTAACGTAGAGTTTTCTGTCGAGCAACAGAGTTGCAGCTTATATAATCACCGGCTAAGTTAAATATTGAAAAATCTCATTTAAATTTCAATGTAATTGATTGATTTGAGGTTTTCTGGCATCCTGACATCTAAGGTCATTGATGCCAATATTAAATCATTTATAATAAATAAACCCATAAAGGCAAATATGTTATAAAAGTTAATTAGCTTTCAGAAGACCTGCTTCTGAAATAAATATAAAAATGCTGCTAGCATTGTACAACACATCATGTCCTAGGATCTTGGCAAGCATGAACCTACCATCCTCACCTCGAGCCTAAAACAGATATCTGTTTATTTCTGTGCTATAAGTTGGGCACTCAGGCAACAAATGCTTCACTGTCAAGGGTATACGAAGTATACCATATCTCCATGCAGTTTCATTATGCCTTTTTAAAGTAAAAAAGACTGTTACATAGTGCTGTTTGGAAGCAAAGGCTTCACAAATAGAAGACTCAAGACTTATCAACACGAGTCGTTGAGGGCATTTTTCTAAACCCACACTGGATAGCCTTCTTTTGCAGGTACCACAACTGACCATCTTCTCCATGACCTTACATAAGCCAGATGTCCATGCAATTGGTCAATAGTTTGCTTTTAAAAACTTATCCTTACCAGGTTTTAAAAAGGCTAAAATAATAGCTAGTTCCTAAACACTTCGATAACTATGATCATGCCATAATCTGTTAATAATGCTTAAAATAAATAACTTGGTATTAACAGGTACATGTTTAATCATTGCATATGGAATTCCATCGGGTCAAGGGGCTATATCAGTGAAAGGAGGAAGTGCAGAATCAAATTCTCTTTCAGTAAAAAGAGAATTGTATGACCCTTCCCTTCCTGTTGCAAAATTTAAAATTTTCTTTTATTCAATGCTCCTATACTGGTGACCAGGAGCTGCTACACACTTGCATGATACATTTGAGATATGATCAGTCATGGCATTGCTAACCTCAGTTGCTCCAGTCACAAACTGATCCTTCACCTTAAACACTGGAGGTGGGTTGGGGGTGAATTTTCCTGCTATCTTTTTATCCAAATTTTCATTGTGTAACGCATTAAGCCTGTGTATGCTGCATGCATGAAAATTCTCATAATCTTAAGGGTCTTAATTTTCACCTTTGAATGCTTCAAAGATTTTAGAGGATATTGAAGATATTCTATTTTCCCGCATTTTCACTGCAAAACGAGCAAGGTCCACGTACACGAAAATTCTCAAAATTCTAACGGTCTCAACTTTTACCTTAGAATGCTTCAAAGAGGGCTTTTATGGGTATATGTGAGGTCACTGAAAGAAATATTGATGCCATTTAAGAAACTAAATATAACACATTAACAAAAATATATATAAAAATAAGGGAAATATTACTCATATGGTTTGGACAGCAAGACTTAAGAAAGTTTATAAAATTAGTAGGGGGAGCAATTTCCAAAAGTTCAAGAGCCCTTTTGCCCATCACAATGCTTCAAAATGGTAACAATATTCCCTGCTGAACCACTCAAGTGAGGCAGCCCTCTTGCGCTAGCAAGGACATTGTTCCTCGTAGGTTGGAGGAACAGCGTGATCACATCGCAAGCTTGACCAGGACTCCGAGGAGACCCTGCCAACTACTTCTCTGGTCGAACAGAAATTGTGGAGGAAGTTTCAGCTAAGGGCATGAGAAATTCCGGAGGGACACTACTCAAGAGCTTTTGTTGGGGAAGGCCGGAGCCAATCTCTGCCGAAGCAGCTTTGTGCTTCTGCTGAACCTCAACTTCAGCCCCTCCAACAGTTTTTCTTTGGAGGTGGGACCCAAAAACTGCAAGAAAAGCCACAGCTGATGCATAACGTCTAGCGGGAGACTCCCCCTGAGATGTGGCCACTGACATTTTGCTAGGGGAAGCAACAGGGTCTGCCGAAGTAGAGGGTTGTCAAGGGGTCAAAGACACATCACTCTTACTCATTCGACCCGAATAAAAAGTCAGGACTTCAACCTAGAGGATGACCCCAAGAAAGAAGAATCCCTTTTAGACTTTTTCCATTAACTACACAACCATTCCCACTGGGAAGATGACCACTCCCAACACTCCTCGCAAGGAGACTTATGAGCAAGTGTGTCGTCTGCAACCAGGGCAAACAAAATGAGGATCCGTCTCCTGCGCTGACATGAAGACAATGTAAGGGTGCCCTTCGATGCCAGAACAAACCCTCATATTGTTAAGACCTCAAAACCAATGACTCCTAAAAAGGAAAAGAAAGAGTTAGTTTAAAGCCAGTTCAAGTAAGTGTTAACAGAGTAAAGACATGACACATCCTCACTCTACCAAGACAAGATCAAGTGGGTAGACAGCCGAGCTGTGTGTGTGTGAGCGGGGAGTTTGGTCTAACTCCCTGCTAGCCCAGCCTAACTAGAGGAGGGGTTGTTTACCTCGCATTAAAAGTTTATGGATAGTTTTCCAGCAACCCAGAACTATAGTTCCAAAGTAAAGAATGAAAGGGTTTGCATGTTGTGCAGGAACAAATTTCCTTTGGAACTTTCCTGTAAGTAGTCAGTCGCTCAATTACTACCACACCATCAAAATGCAGCATCTTTCTTCTTATATTAAAACAGTAACTATTAGCCACTTACCAAGAAAAATATTTACAAGAAGTTGTCTCACAGAAGGATTGTCAAAAAAGAAGATGAAGGTTGCAGTTCCAACTAACCATGGTATGCCATGACATGATATCTGAAAGAACATTATTTATCAATATCACAAAATTAAAAAATAATTTGTATTTTTCCTAACTTTACAAACCTGAGTCCCTTAATAGGAGTATGATTTCAGTAAAACTGGAAACTCGGCTGTTACGGACTTACAACGAGGTCCCGGTAGTTACAGATGGGTGTCAGGGATGCCCAGCCCCAACCCCACCCACCATCGGCTCACTGAGTAGCCACTTTGGGTGAGAGATTTTATGGGTATTTTTGTAACCAGTGCATGTCTACTATTAGGAAGGATATTGAAGGTACTGTATTCAAGTATTACTGCTTTATGTGGAGGAACAATACTTGAGAGAGAGAGAGAGAGAGAGAGAGAGAGAGAGAGAGAGAGAGAGAGAGAGAGAAAGAGAGAGAGAGAGAGAGAGAGAGAGAGAGAGTGTGTCTTAAACAGTAATCAGATGCACTGTTTTTGTTTGTTTCTTTACAAGAAACAATTATTACCAAGATATTTATTTTTAGTTTATAAAATAAACTATTTATATTTAAGAAAGTATAGAAATAAAACAATTTGAGAGTTTTAGCAATGTTACAGCTTCGTCAATGAGATTATGTAAGAATACATTCTACTGCCATCCTGGAAAAATACATACACCTACTTAACAATCCTAAAGGAATGTTTTTACTGGAAAGATGAAATTTTATGATGATACTAAGCACATTATATGTTAAGTCAATTCTTCCAAACTACTATGTAAATAGAAAAAATTGTACGATTATCAAACCCGACCGCTGTTTATTTTATTTGGGGGGGGAGGGGTTCGGTTATTGTGGCTGTATGCGTTCATACAATGATTATACTGCAATGTTACTGATGATACTTTTAGCATTATCTCTTATTTTTCTAGCCCATTGAAGTAAAAGATGGAAAAAATATAATTACAGTACCAGGTTACTGCACTGTAGATATAGCATACAGTACTGCGAAAGAGACGACACATAGTTGCGTCATGCTTCAAGACAACGCGTAGGATATGTGAGTTGTCTGAACGAATACACCGAACACTTACAGTACAGTTAAGCTGTACTATAGTGATATTACTGTACATTTATTACAGTAATATACACTACAGTATCAGTGACTACTAGATTACAGTACGCTAGATAGGAACAACGGTTTTGTTATACAGAACAGTAAGGGGGATGATGACGACTTGGTAAATATCTACTTTAGCACCATACTGTACAGTACTGTAGCCTTACTGAGTCCACTACATAGTGTACATGTGTGCACATTTACTGTACAATGTACATATGATTATAAACTGTGATAGAAACCAAATAAAAACAATATTAGGCAGTACTGTATTTATTATGTCAATCATCAGCTCGGGCACCCGCTTGTGGGAAGGGGCAGTGACTTTTTAGGTTAGGAGCTAGCGCACCCTAGTGTCACATTTATTTGCAAAAATCCCCTTATTGCGCCTCTGTCTGTCAACTAACTACAGCAAATAACGAGGGACGACTGAACTCAGTGAGCAAACAGGGGTGGAGGGGGCTTCCCTGCTCCACTTGTTTACACCTTGTCATGAAATTTCAACTACCATGTATTCTAGCTTTGCTGTTATGTCTCTCATATGTAAAGGACAAAGGTTTGTATTTGTGCCAGTACAAATGGGGTGTTTACTCAACTGACTACAGTACTTAATTTATGATTCCTGAAAACCTTATGAAATCATCAGTATTCATTTCAGTAGATAAAAGTGAGTTGCATTTACCAAATTGTGAAAGTTACTCTGTGTTGGCTCTTTAATTTATGGAAGACACAAAATGACGTGCTTGTTTTAGTACAGCCAACGCTCTTCCATTCATCTAGTTTTATCATACTTAGACAACTACAAAAATTATTAGAACATTTCTTAAATACATAACCTGTACAAAATAACTCACCTCAAGTCCTTTCATTATTGATTTGAACTTAGTTAGTGGTCCATATTTCTGGTCAACATATTTAACAAACTTCTCAGTTGCAACAACATCCCAATCTAATACCTTTTTTAAAGGTTTCGGAACATCTCTCTTCTCTCCCATTTTTCACTAGTCTGTGTCTGGAACAAAAAGATATTCAGTACTGTATCACAAATCTTTAAAAGTAATATCGAATACGATAAAATTAGAAGTCATTTGTATTTTTCCTAACAATACAAACCTGAAATTACATACATACATACATATACCAAGGCACTTCCCCCAATTTTGTGGGGTAGCCGACATCAAACAAATGAAACGAAAAAGGGGACGTCTCCTCTCTATGTTCCTCCCAGCCTGACAAGGGACTCAACCAAGTTCGGCTGGTACTGCTAGGGTGGCACAGCCCACCCTCCCACATTATCCACCACAGATGAAGCTTCATAATGCTGAATCCCCTACTGCTGCTACCTCCGTGTTTGTCCAAGGTACCGGAGGAAGCAGCAGGTCCTACCGGAACTGCGTCACAATCGCTTGCCATTCATTCCTATTTCTAGCACACTCTCTTGCCTCTCTCACATCTATCCTCCTATCACCCAGAGCTTCCTTCATTCCATCCATCCACCCAAACCTTGGCCTTCCTCTTGTACTTCTCTCATCAACTCTTGCATTCATCACCTTCTTTAGCAGACAGCCATTTTCCATTCTCTCAACATGGCCAAACCACCTCAGCACATTCATATCCTCTCTAGCTGCTAACTCATTTCTTACACCCGTTCTCAGCCTCACTACTTCGTTCCTAACCCTATCTACTCGAGATATACCAGCCATACTCCTCAGACACTTCATCTCAAACACATTCAATTTCTGTCTCTCCGTCACCTTAATTCCCCACAACTCCAATCCATACATCACAGTTGGTACAACCACTTTCTCATACAGAACTCTCTTTACATTCATGCCCAACCCTCTAATTTTTACTACTCCCTTAACTGCCCCCAACAATTTGCTTCCACTCCACCATTTGCTGCAACAACAGACCCCAAGTACTTAAACTGATCCACCTCCTCAAGTAACTCTCCATTCAACATGACATTCAACCTCGCACCACCTTCCCTTCTCGTACATCTCATAACCTTACTCTTACCCACATTAACTCTCAACTTCCTTCTCTCACACACCCTTCCAAATTCTGTCACTAATTGGCCAAGCTTCTCTTCCGCGTCTGCAACCAGTACAGTATCATCCGCAAACAACAACTGATTTATGGTCATTCTCGTCTACCAGTTTCAATCCTCGTCCAAGCACTCGAGCATTCACCTCTCTCACCACTCCATCAACATACTGTACAAGTTAAACAACCACGGTGACATAAAAATTATACAATATATCAGTTTAGTGAGATCGGTGTTACTATATGGACATGAGTCAATGAAACAATCTCCAATAAATTTAGTAGATTTGAGAACAAAGCCCTCAGAAGAATATTGGGCGTTAAATGGAAGGACAGAATTAGAAATGAAACTATAAGAGATTACTCAAGTGCCATATGTGGATGAGACCCGGATGAGGGGTAGATGGATATGGTTTTAGGCATGCTCTTTGCACTCTCCAAGAGAGATAAGTCCACCAAACGTTTAGCTGGGCTCCACAAGACACTAGAAGAGTTGGAAGACCCAGGTCCATATGGCTGAGGACTATGAAGTGTGAAATAGAAGATGATGAATGGAGAAGTATTGGAATTTCATCCAAAGACGAGGGTGGAGCAGTTGGCAAGGCCGTACTGACTGGCTCTACGCAACCAGTAGGAAGGTGACGGAGCTGGTCTCGCAAGGGTGGTAATTTGCAATACACTGCTCCATCGTGCAACGCAGCTAGAAACTGAGCAGGGGCCGGATGATGAAACCCAGATGGGTTGTCAACAGTCCAGCGTGAAAACTCCGGAGGACCTGGAGGTTTTAAGTTACCAAATCTCGAAAGATTGTTGTAACTATCAAAGCCAAAGGTTCTGTGTTACGAAACCACAATGGATGGTCCTGACGAGGACCCAAAGGTCACCGAGGGTTACGAGAGCCTTGAGGCTCTGCGCGATTAGTCTGAAAACTCCGGGTTACAAGAACCGTGACTTGATGTAACAAGGGTTAAAAGAGCCCGAGGGCTCAACATAACGAGTGTTATGAGAGCCCGAAGCCTCAGCGTGACGAGGGTCACGAGAGCCCTAAGGCTTAACGTAACAGGGGTCACGAGAGCCCGAAGGCTCAATGTAATGCATGTCACGAGAGCCCGAAGGCTCAATGTAATGCAGGTCACGAGAGCCCGGAGGCTCTACACGACGGGAACCAGAAGGTTCCGGGTCACATGAGCCTGAAGGCTCAGCGTGATAAGGACCTGAAGGTCCCAGGTTACGAGAGCCCAAAGGAGCCTGAAGGCTCGGTGAGACCGTCACAAGAACTTGAAGGAATATCGTGACCTGAACTGGAAGGTTAATAAAAATATCTCCTTACTGCTGGGGGAGGAGCACGCCCGGGGTGACAAGGGGTAAAAACTCCTCCAACCGACGGATCCCCAAAGTTGAACGTCTAGCATAAACCTCTGGAGGGGGAGATTGCTGAGGCCCAAAGGGCTCGGAAGCTTCCTCTCTCAGAAGAGAGGTTTGTTCTCCTGAAGGAGAAAATTCCTTACGACTAAGCTCTACCCACACCCTTGGAGAAGAAGCGTAGACGTAAGAACACCGCTGATCACAAGCAGTTCTCTCTCACAAATGCGAGAGATGTTCCCCAGAGGAGGAGCTTGCCTTGGACTTTGCTTCACCGTTCCTGGTGGAATTACGACTTTGGCATTGGCCACGGGGGACCAGAAGTTCGACCGACAGGCAGCAGCGCCTGCCCCCACAGGGGAGGACTCAACTTCTGAAGAAGTAGGAGAGCGCCTCAGCTCAGCCCCTAACTGAAGAAGTCCAAAGAGAACGTCCTTAGAAGGAGGGGCCATCAATGCCCAGTGATGGCCAAAAAGACAGCAAATCAGAAATAGAGCATGCACTCCCTGGAGGAAGGGATGGGACCAAATTGCTAGGGGAAACGGTACCGTCCCTTGTCCTATAAGCTAGACCTGGAGTAACTAGGGCTGCGCTGCTACTCGGCCGTTCCCCAAAGAGGACCAGTGGAGGACCAACTTCGGGAAGAGATTGGGTTGTCAAAGAAGAAGACAGCGATTTCTTCGACTTTGAGGATGACCTCGACAGCGAAGGATCGCGCTTAGCCTTCCTCTTCCTTTTTCTGAATCTATACCACAGAGAAGCAGACCACTCTCTACACTCATTACAGGTGTCGTCCCGGTGACACCAGCGGCCTCGGCAAGCCAGACAGCAGGTAGGGGTTCGTCTTTACAGCAGGAATGAAGGTACCGCAGAAGCGAACTTAAGGACCAGAACAAGTACTGTACGCATGGGACATTTCTGAAAGAGAAGTATGACCGTCCTATACCGAGCCAGAAAGAAAAGTGGGTGCTCAGTCCCGGTTTGTGAGTGAGCGGGGTATTCGGTTACCCGCCCCACATATCCAGCTAACTAGCGATTAGGGTGATTATCCCTCACTAAAATTATCATGACTCGTCTTTCAACTTCCCCGCAAGTATATCCCTATAGATAGCGAAGGGTTTGTATTTGTGTCGGAACAATTCTTTATTATGAAAGCCAGTTCCAGAAGCACGGAAGAGAATGTCCGCTCTCAACCAAAGGTTAAGATCAAAGTGGGGTTCCAAGTGACACCTTGTTAAGTTTTTATAGCAGCTTACGCTAATTTCTATCTCCTATGTACAGAATGAGGGTTTGCATTTGTGACAGAACAAGTTAATTTTCCAAACTGTTATACAGTAGCATACAGTACAGTAAAGGAGATTGGAAAAACAAAATCAACAGCGTATTACCACAAAAATAACGGTCTGAAATTCATAAACTAATAAGCGAAAAAAACATTGATGATTTAAGTATCTGGCAGAAAATGACAGTACCATAAGTATTGCTCGAAACAGCAGTTGCTCATGCATGTTTAATGTAAATGAAATTAAAACAATGTATACAGCCCTCTTTTTTTCAACGCATAATGCTACCAGAAGGGGAATTAAAATACATAGCCTAAATCACCAATGGCTACCATCGCCCTAGCTGTGCTGTATTTTCGGTTTATTTGCTGTTGATAAGGTCAAAATCAGAGAAGACACACCATTTACTATAGAAAAAAAACAATTTTTTCTATTTAAAATGTTGTTTCGTCTGTAATTATAATTTTATCGATTTCCCTACATTGGCCACTTTGCTTAACCTAAGAGGATACTATCGTACAGTATGTATAGCTTTAAGCTACCCACTATAGATTTAAGAACCAAGACTACGAACAGTAGCCATCATAGTCAGAACGACCCCCACCCCCTCGACAGGTAAGTAGGTAGGGACACGGCTTGTAGGCTAGGTTAGGGGAGAAGTTTAATTTAGATGGTGTCCACATTTTATGCTCATTGGAGGAACTGGCCGCTGATATACAAAGGCTCCAAACAAGATTTTACCCAAAATTTGGTATTATTAATATCCTAATAAAGAATATACTTGCTAAATACCCTAAACTAAACCTAGGTCAAATGTTATATCAGATTAAGCTCGACCTAGGATTAGGTTGGCCTAAATCTCACTTAATTCTCCCGATGATATTGGTCTATTTCTTAAATTCTTGGTCTAAAACATTGGTTAAGCTTCTTATAATTGCATATATATAATCCTCATGTACTGTTATATTGCAACAGAACAAATAACGATGATACAAACGCTTGCAAAAGTGTCAATGTCACGAATTCTTAAGTTCACTTGCACTGGTTTCTGGTTGAACGCCGGTGATGTATAACCTCTCGTACGGCTCTTCCTGATTTCTCATTCTTTAACTGTTCAACTGTATTATTATTATTATTATTATTATTATTATTATTATTATTATTATTATTATTATTAGTTCGAAAGGCAGGATATGCTATAAGTCCAGGGGCTCCAGTCTTGCTCCAACAGGAAAAGTAACCCAGTGAGGAAAGGTAACAAGAAAAAATATATTATCTTAAGAACAGTAACAACATTAAAATCAATATTTCCGATGTAATAAATAAACTATAAAAACTTTAACAAAACAAGAGGACGAGAAATAAGATAGAATAGTGTGCCCGAGTGTACCTTCAAGCAAGAGAACTCTAATCCAATTGGATAAAAATAGAAAGTAGGATTTTCATTACGCCCACAACCCTATTCTGCGGAGTGAGCAGTTAGGAAAAATGAACCACATGAATTTAAGTTTTCCATATATAGAAAGCCTACCAATAATTTTCCATATGTACATTTCTACTCCGGTCACTCTAAAAATATAAAGCATTCAGTTTTCTTCCTCCATGTACCTTAGGGCATTTAGAACTTGTAGCCCAGAGTACGTTGAGGACGAGTTCACTAAAATTGAAAAAATTGCAACAAATCCTTGCTATCCCAAATATTTCTTAGAAAAGTGTATGAATAAGGCTAAGTAAACATTTTATAGTGTCCAGTTAGAGAGGAAGGAAACAATTATTAATATGCTTTGTTTGCCCTTTCATGTTTGTTTTTAGATGTTATACCCCTTTTGAAAAAAAACTAGACATTCGGGTAGTGTTTAGATATAATTGTACGTTGAAAAAATATGTTGATTAAGAACAGTTCTGGAAATGATAATAATGTAATATATAGCATTCCTTTTTCAGAGTGTAAATTATTCTATGTCTGCCAAACATCCAAAGGTATCTCAGTCAGATTAAAACAGCATAAGGTGGCCGTCTCCAGGGGTTCTCTTAATAATGCCTTGGCCTTCCACTGGTTAGGGTCAAGTCACAGAATTGGAGGGTCAGAGGCGAAAAAAAATAATCCATGTAAATGACTATTTCCAAAGGAATATTGATGAATCCTTTTTAATCTCCTGTACCAAAGGTAGAAATTTGAATCTAAGCCCTGGTCTGTTTTCCATTAATCCGGTATTATAATTTTATCTAAAATCTGACTTTTCCGGAATTATTAAGAAATTGACAGCTGTTGGATCCCCTTCTCCTGTATAAATACGATGTCTTTGTATATGTATTCTCATTGTTGAGTTTGATAATGTCCTGAATGGATGAAAGTACTAACTCCAATCAAGTCTTTTCATTTTTCCTTTCGTGGCTATAATACATTTCATATTCATCACGTGTCAGCTTTCGTGATTTCTACGCACACACACACACACACACACACACACACACACACACACACATATATATATATATATATATATATATATATATATATATATATATATATATATATATATATAGTATGTGCAGCGCGCGCGCGTGTGTGTGTGTGTGTAGATAAGAGTTACATATACTTCAAATAGAATATTTTATGCATCCATCACATTCTTCCTCATGAACTTTTTTTTTCTATTTGGCCATTGAAAATAAGCAAATCATCTTGGCTATACATCAACTCATTTTATGTCCTTGATTCCCCGCATAAATTGAAAGAACTCGCCCACAAAAAGAATTCACATAACGTCTGGTCTGGCTGTCGCTAAGGAAGCCCACTGAAAAGGTTAGAAATAACCTTTAAATGAGAATTCGTTTTCTCTCTCCTCTTTCTTCTTCGAAACCTCTCCTTGGTCTGAGAAGAAGGAGTTATCGCGAAATCAGATGTAAATTCTAAGATAATTTTCAAATAAATCATACTTTAGATAATTTTGTCAGATTTGGTTTTTATGTTCTGCCTTTTGTTCCAGAGTCAAGAATATCTCTCTGCAGTCTTTTATTTTGAAATACTCTAACGCTTCGGTAAAAGATCTGATAGCTATAATTAGTTCATTGTAGTTGCACCATCCACCAGTTGAGATACTACCGCTAGAGAGTTATTGGGTCCTCTGACTGGCCAGATAATACTTCATTGGATCGCTCTCTCTGGTTACGGCTTATTTCGTCTTTCCAGAAACATGCACAGAATAGTTTGGCCTAATCTTTCTACATTCTTCTCTTTCCTCATACACTTGACAACACTGAAATGACCAAACAATTCTTCTTCTCTCAAGAGGTTAACTACTGCTCTGTAATTGTTCAGTGGCTACTTTCCTCTTGGTAAGGGTAGAAGAGACTCTTTAGCTATGGTAAGCAGATCTTCTAGGAGAAGGACACTCCAAAATCAAACCATTGTTCTCTAGTCTTGGGTAGTGCCATAGCCTATGTACCATGGTCTTCCACTGTCCTGGGTTAGAAATTCTTGTTTGAGGGTACACTTGGGCATACTATTCTATCTCGTTTCTCTTCCTCTTGTTATTTTGAAGTTTTTTATCTTCTTATTTTCAAGTTTTTATAGTTTTTATAGTTTTTATATGAGAGATATTTTAAAATATTATTAATGTTCTTAAACTTCTCTTGTAGTTTTTCCTTATTTCCTTTCCTCACTGCGCTATTTTCCCTGTTGGAGCCCTTGGCCTTATAACATTCTGCTTTTTCAACTGGGGTTGTAACTTACATAATAATAATAATAATAATAATAATAATAACCCCTGCTTTAGGGCCCAGCCAGACCAAGCGCGGCTAGCGGCGAGGTTAGCGGCAAGAGGTTATGGCGGCAAATTGAAACCTTAGGTATCTTATGTAGGTGGCCAGATAGGAGGCGCGGGAAGCCTCGCGCCTCCTATCTGGCCACCTACGTAAGATACCTAAGGTTTCAATTTGTCTCCATAACCTCTTGCCGCTAACCTCGCCGCACTTGGTCTGGCCGAGCCCTTAGACTTCGCGCGTCACCTGATCTCCAAAGCCGTTATGTAAAGTAAACGTCAACCATTACCACTGGGTATTACCTATTACCTTTTGCCAATATCACCGCGGAATTATAATTATTCTAAACTAAAAAAATATTTACAGATTTACACTGACATGACTGTCAGTGGGGATCATTCCTAATTGCTCACTGCGTAAAATAAGTTTGCGGGCACTCTATCGCCTCATAGATAGGTGCAAAGCTTCTAGGCTTATTCATATTATTGTAATTATTTTACCTGTACCATAAATAAATTGATCATGAAATTCTTAATCTTTACTTTTATCCCATTCTACTTTGAAATCAGATAGGATAACTGGGGCACTGGGGTCAAGAGAGCATGAGATCGAGTCAATATTTTCATATTTTCTGTTCATTTCATAATCAACCAAATGATGCGTTTAGAAGAAGCGATCACGTCCAATTTGTATTGGTGTGTGTTACTTCTGAGGTGAAGGGAATTAACTATTAAAGGGTTGTTTTGGGGCTTCATATAATTCGTAAAATAGTTGGCCAAATAAAAAATCATACAAGATATATATATATAATATATATATTATATATATATATATATATATATGTATATATATATATATATATACATATATATATATATATATACATATATATATATATATATATATATTTATATATATATATATAAATATGCATATGTGCATATATTTTTCTATTTGCTGTTGCCTTTATAATCTAAAACATCACTAATAATAATAATAATAATAATAATCATAATAATAATAATAATAATAATAATAATAAAATCTATGTAATGAGGAGCAAGTTTCTGGATATATATATACTGTATATATATATGCATATATATATATATATATATATTTATACCCTTCCGATCACGCTACCTCTCCCAGTCCCTCGGGTAGGAGTGAGACGGAGTAGTCATTCCCTGACGTAAGTGGATGCCTCTGCGTGTTTGCATATCTACCTAAATATTTAGCCATCATTTTTTAAGGGTCGTGTACACTAATAATAATAATAATAATAATAATAATAATAATAATCTACCATATATAACAAAGAACAAGTGTTGGGATATACACACACATATATATATATATATATGTGTGTATATATATATGTATGTATATATATATATATATATATACAGTATATACACACACACATATATATATATACATATATATATATCATGTCACACTCAGAGGGAAGAAGGAATATTCATTCCCTGCTGAAAAGGGCTACCCCAAAGAGGTACACTGGGAAGCCACAATCTCTCACAAATTGCCCAAAACTGCCGTATTGTAGTTAGGAAAGTGGGAGGGGGTGGGAAGAGATGAATCTGTGTGTGCGTAGGTATCTAATAATTTAGACGTCAGTTTTGACGGCTTGGCTACTACTACTACTACTACTACTACTACTACTACTACTACTACTACTACTAATAATAATAATAATAATAATAATAATAATAATAATAATGTTCTATCTACATCATATATTTTAGAATATATGGATAATTTTCCTGATGCCTTACTTGCAGTTTCAAATATTTATGTCTTGAGTTGAGAATCGTTCTCTGCACACACACACACACACACACACACACACACACTATGAATTGATAAACGGTGAAAGGCTGTTTTGATCATAATCTTATTAATGAAATATATGAAAATGTGGTCAAATATAGGCCTCAGAATCAGCCTACATCTAAATGTCTTCACTTGGTCGCCACATCATCCTCCAGTCATAACAAAAAATTTACGCTACTACACTGGGTAAAAACGTAGGCCTAATTCTTATTTTGTTTTTGTATTCCACTTTAAGCGATGTAAATTTTGTTGATTTTTTTCTTAACTCTGTAATTCATCGATCTCTTTATTAACTTTTCCGTGTAGTTTCCTTTTTCGAAACCATGTTTTTTTTTTTTATAAACGTTCACTAGTCCAGTGTCATCCTTGGTTCTTCTGAAGACCAAGAAATTGTCAACAAAGTCGTAAACTTGGAGATAAAAAAGGTAAACTCATTGCTTGCGCACAGAAAAATATCAAATTCCGAATTATATTTAGTTTTTTTCAGTTGATAAAAATATGCTGTACCATCAGCTCTCGTTATGTATATAGTATTACGTCACATTTTTGGTCGACTATTTTTGGTGAAAGGGCTTTTAGCTACTGTGCGCCTAGACATTATAATAAACTGCCAACTGAAATGAAGGACCTAAGGGGGGCAATTGAATTTAAGAAGAAACTAAAGACATTACTTTTCACAAGATCATATGATTTGGAAGATGCTACAATCAAAGAATTGTATAAATTATAATGAAAATGTTTCGTTAGATGATTAATATGGACCCTCCCGAGAAGTAGTTCACTCGACTTCAGTGGAGGGTTGGATTTAAACCCAAAACAAGTAACAAGTAACAAGTAACTATCTCTTATATTTTGATGATTTTAAAGGGTAATTTAATAAAATAAAATAGATATCACGTTAAATTTATGGATGCATATAAATAGAATATTTTATAGCAGGGAGTAACTGCACTGAAATTCAGCTGCCAATTTCCTCTTGGTAAGGGTAGAAATCCCTTTTAGCTATGGTAAGCTGCTTTTCTAGGAGAAGGACAGTCCAAAATCAAGTCATTGTTCTCTAGTGTTGGGTAGTGCCATAACCTCTGTACCATGGTCTTCAGTGCCTTGGGTTAGAGTTCTCTTGCTTGAGGGTGCACTCGGGCACATTATTTTATCTTATTTCTCTTCCTATTGCTTTGTCAAACAGTATGTAGTTTATGTAGGAAATGTTTATTTCAATGTTGTTAGGCCTACTCTTCTTATAATGTTATTTTTCGTTGTTTCCTTTCCTCACTGGACTATTTTCCCTGTTGGAGGCCCTGGGCTTTTCCAACTAGGGTTGTAGCTTAGCAAGTAAAATAATAATAATAATAATAATAATAATAATTGATTATCTCCCAGATCTTATAGAGAGGCGACGTCACAAAGCTCTGAAATTTGCAAAAAAAAAAAAATCAACCTTCACTATCCGTTCTTGATTGAGTCTTCTTTCTTGTGTTCAACCATAACTCCGCGTACGTAAGTTTGAGGTTGGAGGATATATATGATTCAGCATATAGTGGATTTAAACGTCAGCGACCTCGGCATTGGTTATGTTCTTCAAAGAAAACTGACCGCTTTTATAAGAGGCTTTAGAAAAGTAGCTTTTTGAATTATAATCATTCCGATATAGATTGTAAAAAGTTGCTGTCGTTGTTGTTTTCTGATGTGGCTGTTGTTTTATGATGGTTAATTTCTGTAACATATAAAACTAAACCTTTTAAGAGTTATATAAATGTATTTTTTTCTTTAAATTATTAAGTGTAGAAACACGTATACAGTAACTTCATGGACGAAGGTATATTCACATAAGAATAACAGCCGGTATTGGCGAGAGAAATGAAGAGAATTGACGAGAACTGGCGAGAATTATCCTCATCAAGTTACATGAACGTGGAATTACTATCGATTCTTATATATCAATTACAGCAGGATACGATATATAGCAACTTTTGAAAAATGTAAGGAACCACGCCTGACATCAACAGGCAAAACTGACGGCTGAATTTGACAATGCTCTATAGGCCCAACTTCGTTTCATATATGCCAATTCAAAGACAGGAATTTTGTTTCCAAGAGTTTTTTTTAAAGAAAGTGATAATCCCGAAGGATAGTTAGACAATTATTTAATACTTAATTGCAGGAACATTATGTGATAAATTTTAAGAGAAATCCGTTTGACATAAGAAATACTATCACAACTACATATTCGATACAAGTATCGATATTGGTTGATGAATTTAGAGTTATATCGTTGATTTTAGTAATCCTCGTGTGAAGATAATCATATATAAAAAACGAACACACATTTGTATCTCGATTGCACTGTAAAACTTTCTTATCTAAGAATAGAATTCCTACTTGTTCCCGCTTCCCATTCATGATTTGTGATGTTTGATTCTATCTCAAGCAAGTATCATCATCATCATCATCATCATCATCATCTCCTACCTCTAATGACGTAAAGAGCCTCGGTTAGAGTCCACCAGTCATTTCTCTCTTAAACTTTTAATTCAATACTTCTCCATTTATCATCTCCTACTTCACGCTTCATAGTCCCCAGCCATGTAGGCCTGGGTCTTCTATGTGTTCATTATATTAACCATAATATTACTGTCTGTAATACTGCGTCTATATATTCTTACAGGCTGCCTAGTGCAAGAGCCCGTGGCCTGCACCATCAGTGCAGGTCGCTCTAATACCTATCTACCTACCTGCGTCTACACATGTGACGGATTCGGCACGTGCAGTTAGGATCTGTCAGAGGCTTGGTTTAAATGTGTAAACGCAATTACGCAGTCTAGGGGAGTATATTCTGCAGTACGGTTAGCCAAATTATATAAATTTAGGGAATACCGTGTATCATTGCTTTTGTATAATACTATAGTGTACCCGAGCCGATAGACATGTGCATACACAAAATCAACCCTTCCTCCTTTCATAACCATAACCCGGCAGCTTGGGCAATTTGTGGGAGATTATGGTTTAAGATTGTACCCCTCGGAGTACCCCCTCTCACCAGGGTATGTCTACTTTTGTCTCTCCCCTGCCGCTCAGCGTGACAGGAAAGAAATATGTTTATATTTATAGCCAGACACTTGCTCTTTATTTTGTAGGGTAGGATAACCAACGTCAAGCCCCAAGGTGAAATGGCGGTCTCCTGCAGAGATAGGATAACTTTCTTTAGGGTGATTCTTGTCCTCCACCTGATCTTTTGATGATTGTAGGCTACTGTATCTGACTGTCACTAAAAATTCAGGAGTAGCTCTAGTGAAGTATTCAAGCACATAGAATACAAAAAGACTTGACTGTATTATTTGAGATTTATCAGTGAAATAGTAGTTGAAATAAAACTAAGATTAGCAAAGCACTCTGGGAGTGCAGACCTTCGCCATGGCAGCATATTTGTTGACCTTGACCTTGACCTTTGACCTAGGACTTTCAAAGTTGAATTCCACGTCTCAACATAATGATTAATCTCTGAAAGTTTCATTACTCTATGAGTAAAATTGTGCCCAGGAAGTTGATCTTACACAGACAAACAGGGGTTTAAGTACAATCTCCTTCCAACTTCGTTGGCGGAGGTAAAAATTAATTAATCTTATCAAAGGCATACTTCTCCATCTTGAAAAAGCGTGCACTACTCCACTTTATAGATACAATACTGGTATACATATATTCCTTGCCCATGCCCCCCCCCAAAAAAAAAAAATCCTCTGTCCTCATACACCTGACAACACTGGGATTACCAAACAAATTTTCTTCTCTCAAGGGGTTAACTACTGCACTGTAACTATTCAGTGACTACTTTCCTCTTGCTAAGAGTAGAAGAGACTCTTTAGCTATGGTAAGCAGCTCTTCTGGGACAGGGACACTCCAAAATCAAACCATTGTTCTCTAGTCTTGGGTAGGGCCATAGCCTCTGTACCATGGTCTTCCACTATCTTGGGTTAGAGTTCTCTTGCTTGAGGGTACACTCAGGCACACTATTCTGTCTCATTTTTCTTCCTTTTGTTTTGTTAAAGTTTTGATAGTTTATTTAGGAAATATTTATTTTAATGTTCTTAAAATATTTTATTTTTCCTTGTTTCCTTTCCTCACTGGGCTATTTTCCTTGTTGGAGGCCCTGGGCTTATAGCATTCTGCTTTTCCAACTAGGGTTGTTGTAGCTTAGCAAATAATAATAATAATAATAATAATAATAATAATAATAATAATAATAATAATAATAATAATAATAATAATAAGCCCAGAAACGATTACTTCAAACTATTTGAATATTCATTAATAGACGCATAAAATAAGTAATCTAAGACGAAGGAAAAAAATATGTGTTTTTGGGTTAGCGATATTTGGGTTAACTACCGGTTTAAAAAAAGTCAGATGAAACAGCTTCTTACGAGAAGTCGGTTACGTAAACAAGCATAACCCTGGCGTGGGATAAATCACGTATTGCAAACTAATCGTTCAGGTTTACAGAATCTTAAGCTATTTTTCTTTTAATATTTTGCATATGAAGAGAACCAAGGCGAGACCTTTCAGCTCTAATTTTCCTCTGAATGCGGTCTTGGAAAGGAATTTTACATAATGGAAAAAAAAGGAGTTGAACTTGTGTATAGTGGTTTATAACAACGAAATCATTGGGCGAAGATATGGAGAAAGAAAAAGAAAACGTAGAATATTATACAATCTTATAAGTGTGTTTAATAACAAAACTATAACCTTGAAATGTTGTTGATTATTTTGTATATAAAGTAATCGTCGAATTTGAACCGAAGGAAACGCCATGATCAATTCTTTGATCAGAAGATGAACGGTGCAAAACCTAATTCAAAAGGTGAATGAATATACTTTCTTAAACTTGAAAAAACTAGTGATATAAGATAAAATTATTGTACATTCATGATCTCTTTTACCTATTCATGATATGACCTTTCCATAAGGACTTGGAACTCCATGAATATTGGTGTGTGTGTGTGTGTTTGTGTGTGTGTTTTTTTTACCTTTACTATAACATTTCTTTTCCTAATTGGTAATATCATACAATTATGAAAATGTTGAAGAAGGGATTTGTGTGTCAGTATGTTATTACAATATTCAGTAAAGAAACTAGTGATTATAAACGTGTTTTTACCATGATTGATTATTATAATCTACCCAAAGTGCAACTTAAAAAAAATGCAAAAATATGATAAACAGAGAAGCAACATTGATAGGTGTCACGTCCTATAAAGGATTACTCGTATAGACTGAATTACAGCTGGCTGTCTATTAAAGCCATAATAAGATTTAAGATATGTTCTTATCAGAACCGGACGTCCAAAATCTCTTAGATAATTGCTACACATCGTGTACCCAATGAGTTAGTGAACTCAAGATTTACTGTAGGTTTTAGAAATTTCAAATATGCGGTCCCAAGAATACTTTATATAACAAGCTCTCATGGCTAGAGATTCGAAAGACTGAAAATATTAAGGCTTCCAAAAGGAAGCTTAAGTCTTTCTTATTTTCTAGGTGTTACGATCATGTGGATTTGACAAATACCCGAGAATGTATATGACAAACAGACCTTATATGTCCTGTATTGCGTAAGGTTCCAATGTGTGGTATGACCAGATAAACACATCTTAAAGTGAAGTAAACACGTCTCTTACTCTAATGCCTTACATTTCTACTGAAAAGATGTTGATCTTGTATCATTGAGTATGTAAGATGGCATTGCTCTACTTCTATCTTCCCTTTCTCATCGACTTTTCAAACTTCTATGGTGAAAAACGTAATCTTTAGATGTTCTTAAAATCCTTGGCCTTAAAATCATGTCCACATCTAAATCTATAAGTTTAGTATTTTAATCAATTTATACTTTGGCAATCTTTTGAGTATTCATTTAAATGTTAAAAAAGTTGTATTGATGTTAAAAAGTCTTTCAGGGTTATGTCGCAAGGTTATATATCATTGAAGGTCTCCCCTCTTCCATTTGATATATGCACGTCCAAATTGATTTCGAAAATAACTTAAGACGATAATACTGCACCTGCTTATTTCGAAAATTTACCTTGAGAAATTGCTTATCATATCGCGCTTCATAAGAAACGCTTTAGTGCTACTGGACTCAAAAATTATTTGGTTTTATATACACTTTTTAATGTGTTTGCAATCCAGTTTTCCTGGTTCTCTTGAAAAAGATTTATTTGAAATTGGAGCATAGTATAAATTACGGAGAGTAAATTTGAATCTTATTCGTATTCACTCATTTATTTGGTTACTTGGTTTATGTTTGAGAGAGAGAGAGAGAGAGAGAGAGAGAGAGAGAGAGAGAGAGAGAGAGAGAGAGAGAGAGAGAGAGAGAGAGAGAGAGAGAGAGAGAGAGAGAGAGACTTGTATGTGCCTACCTCTCGTTTGATCCTGGGGGATGTTTACTTAAGTTTTTTTTTTTTTGGGGGGGGGGGTGGAATAACACACCATTAAATCATTATATGTTACCAATGAACAGGAATGTTTTTAATTCCTTCAGTACTGATTTTTTTGGTTCCACGGTACTCCCTCCATCGTTCAGGAAGACACTGGCCACACACACACACATCTAATCAGGTACAAAGCATTGTGACCGGTTAGTACATCTTTATCAACTGCAATTTGTTCCTTCTATACATTTCACTTACCTACACTAATTATACATTAAGCCAATTTCTTCGCTGGGCATTCTATAAGTCCTGGTGATTTAATTTTTGTTGGGTCAGCCCACTGAAGCCTTTTGCAAGTAAATATGTGCACCATTTTTTCATCCTCTATCTCACATGACTGATAGCTTAAGCCATCTTCATTTGCTCTTTTGAAATTATCTGTGAATTCTAGCATAATAAATCTTCTCTTTCACCATACCCCTTTTTGTTTATAGCTTCCGTTCTTGATTATATTATTCTCTATTATCTTTTTAAGTGACCTGTTGAATACTTTTTTTACTTCCACATTTTTATCATACTTTTTACATGTTTCTTTCACACTTTCACCTCAAGCAGCCTTTATGAAGTCTTCTCATTTGATATTATACAATAGCTTGCGCAAATATTTTTTTCTTATTTTGTTGTTACTATGTTGGGATATGAAATAATCTTTCTATTTCAAATTTTGTTATCTACTGACCATATCCCTTTTCTATTATCAGTCATTATCAGTGTATGGCGTTGTCAGGATTGTTCTATTATTCCTTTCATTGGTTAGTGTTGTAAGCTTTCAAAAATCTTTAATTTCACTTTTATCTTTCTCCATGTTTCGTCATTGACCAAAATAGTTAGAATTACTAGTTTCATATATTTCAATTTGTATGTCCTGGCCCATATCCCAATCATTGTCGCATTTCAATTCTTCATTATTTCTTGTTTATTGAATATCTCCTTTTCTCTTTGTTAATGCTTAATATTTATCTCATTTGTTTTTCAATTAACCATTCTACCAAATATCTATCTAGTAGCAATCCCTCTCCCCCAAAAAGGGCGTACTCCTCCTTCCAAGGATTGGTATAAAAAAAGGAAGAAGAGGAATATCAATTGTTGTAAACAAAACAACGTCCTTGAGAGACGTCATTTCAGCTGGTTGTTCATGTTGTTGCCGAGGTACGAACGAACAGTTAACCAGGAAGGTTGCGAACTACACTCTAGTGCTAGGTAAATTGACGGTCAGTGTCAAGGTTATAGTAGGCTTTTTTGTGTATTATATATTGTGCATTATGTATTAGTGTCCGGTATGCAAGTCGGTGTCAGAAGCCTAATAGTATGACATGTCTTATATCACCCTGCTCGTGTTTTCTTCCTCGTATTGCCTATGATAAATGAATCAATCGCTTTAACTTTAAATGTTTCAATTTTACAGATCTACAATGAATTCAGTAAGGTACGACTGTACCTGTGGACAATTCAGAAGTTCTTCTATGAATTGTGAACAAGAACATGTCCAGAGTCGGTTTGGGGAAGTGGTAGGGAGCGGATAAAATAGTATATTTTATTAAAATAGGTATCTAAATTATTATTAACCAGCGAACAAGGTAATGGGGCTCAAACTAGTGTTTTACGAGGGTTATATTGAATTATGTTGGTAAGAATAGTTTTACAAATACTCTATTGTAATACAGTAAACTAAAACCACAGGTATATGGGTGCCACAACTTATAGTACGAATGGGCAATGCTAATTCAATGAATGGGGATCCGCACAGAGGTTATGTTGTTAACTAGTTATAACGCACCATAAAAAGATTTACCTTAAGTTATATCCTTACATCGATTGTAGATTATATTTTCTCGACTGCATTCTTGCGTTATATAAAGTATTATTATTTTTTTTAATTGTTGCTTTAAACAATAATTTGGTATTTGAACCTTAAATGGTCTGCTTGTCATTGGTACAGTATTGTGTCTTGTAGTGGTCCTGGTTGTATTTCTGATTAGTAAATTTGATATTGAAATGTCTTACGACCATTTTGAACAGCTCTGCCCTTTATATTTAGTGGAGGTAAGGGACTCTCCCAAAACAATAGTGGGTAAATCTTTACTCACATCCTGTCACTAATAAACATCAAGACAACACATTCTCTCCAACCTAACCTACTGGGAGGGAGGGTTCTGTGATACTTATGTGATACTGACCTAGAGTGACATGTTATTACACATTGAAGAACTTGGTACTTTATCTCAGAACGGCAAACGTGTTTAGTTTTAATCAATAAGATGGGACCACATTGTGATACATGCCTTATAGGTGTGAGTAATACGAAAGCAAGGAAAGTTCATGGAGGTTCCTTTATCTAACTTTAACTACTGTAACTACCTAGGGGCTCAGAGTATTGTAGTCACCTCTCCAGACCATAATTCAGCCAAAGGTCTCATATTACTTTAAAGTTATCTAGTAAAACTTTATTACGGTATGTACCAGAGTTAGGCCCATTACTTATACCTTTATCTGAATTAGAAGATCCTGGTAAATTATGTGAACCTCAGGCTGCATCTCTGTACAGTATATCTCTTGTTTATTGTTTCCTTGAGAACCCCCCTCAGAATCCATGTCCTTACCTTACCCTAAGCTAGGTCGTAACTTTGTGTCAGGTTCTCTTGTGAAATATTGTTTGTTCCTACATAAATGCAAACCCTCGTTCTTTAATGGGCGTATACTTTCAGCTTGACTTCAACGTTGGGTGTTAAAATTTATAACGAGGTGTCGGTAATTACTGGAGGGTGGTGGGGAAGCCCCCCTGCCAGAATACTGAATAGCCACTTTGTTTTCAACTGCCTGAGAATACAAACGCACTTCCGACACCGTCAACTTGCTGTTTTACTAGTTTGTTTTTCTTCTAGTTTATGGTTTTCGGTTCATTGTGTGCGAGAGAATTTAAGGAAGACGCAAGGTTTTGTAGGTTTCCCGATGACTGTAGGTAACACTTTTTTTTTTGTGTAACCAGGTGATATACACTTTTTGAGCTTGATAGACTGTTTATTCCATCGCTAATGTATGGTAGTAACGACAGTGTGACTAACTTAGGAATGAAATGTTGTTGCACACTGCCGATAGAAGGAGAACAAGTTATTCATTCACCTCTGCTACTCTTCCATCTCTTAGTGCTGATAGACTTTCCACACATTCACCGGACTTTGATCCCATTGTTGGTCTGATGGTCAGAAGAAAAAAGGGCGCTGCCCTTCTTGGAAGATTAGTCCTTTAAGATCGATTGATAGCAGTTACATATAGGTGACTACTACAATTTTCTTACCCTTTTAAAGTCATTGGGATATTGTTGCCTAATCCATCACGAAGGATAAAAAAAGACATGGCAAGATTATGTTTCGTTTGCATGCACCCATTAGGGCACAACTATGCATTAGCATGCTACCATGCTTTCGCAAGCTCCTAAGAGACCTTCACCTCATTTGTTTGCAATCGTACTCCTGTAAGAGCACCATCTTACCTGTTTGCAATCATACTCCTGTAAAAGCACCATCTCACCTGTTTTGCATTCACATGTTCCTACATGAGCTTCACCTCTCCTGTTCGTGATTGGGTGCTCACAAGGGGACACCACATCACCTGCTCATGATCGCGCACTCTTTAAGGAGCGCCACCTCACCTGCTCATGATTGTGTGCCATTTTAGCTGCTTGCAATTGTGCACTCAGCTGCTTGCAATTGCACATCACCTCACCTGTTCACACTAGCGCTCTCATTAATTTGACTTGTAACATGTACATACTCACGCATGCCTCAAAGAGGGCGCGAGTCTGTCTATTCGCACTCATTCTTTGTACTTACAGGATTCACGTGCTTGTGTTTTTCTATCTATTTGCACACACGCACGTTCACCTGTCACGAATACAATTCCCGCACTCCCGCACTCATCGGATTTTGATGTCACACTTCTTTGTGCTCAAGTGTGCTTTACTGCTGGCGGTATATCGCCAGATTGAGAACCCACTACTGTTCGCATGTGCCCTTTTAAGAAGTTGCGCTCGTCTAATTTCGTGAGGCGAAAGAATATTTACTGGGAACATTCCTTCCCCAAAAGTACATGTTTGTGTGCAATACAAGTTTCAAGAACAATTGTGCACACTACTGGTAGGAAGTTAGGCCTTGCCCTTCTCTTTCTTCCTTGCATGATGAGACACTTCTCATACAGTATCTTCTTTAGTGACTTTCGTGTCTCAGAACTTGTGGCACCTGCTTTATTCCTTGCTCTTTCATTAAATGACACAAAGAAAGAGGAACCTAGGACCGTTCTCATCGTGTCTACTGGCTACGAGATCTTACCATCACAAGCGAGAAGTTTGCTTGTACACAACTCGTTTCTTTTGTCTTTAGGAGAACGTTCTAATTGTGTTCACTCCCTGCGAAACAGGTTGCCTTGTGCTTTCTCTCCATAATTGACGTTTTCCCTTGGGATCAGGTGTGCGCCATGGTTGCTAAACTTATAATTGTTATTGTGACCGGGAACCATACAACCGTTTGCCACGAATGAGATCTCGATGATTATCTACCATGATTTGGAACTCAACAATCACCTACTGCAATTTGTAACTCTACTATCATTTAATGCATTGGGAACTATAAGTTTGTGTACAGTAATTGGGAACCATACTGTTGCTTTCTGAGAGGTTGGAAACCTTACAATCGTGTACATTACGGCAATCAGGAAACTTATGATCGGTTACCAAGATTAGGAACCACAGGATCTGGAACTGCAATCGGAGTTTACACTCGTGCATCTACGTTTCATCATTTTTGAGCCACCAGGGAACTAATTTTTTGTAATCTCTCGGTAGGATTCATGAACAAAACAATGATGTCAAGAGAAATGACCCTGTCTGTGAAATATATGTAGTTACTGTATAGTATATAAAGTTCATTAGTGATGTTTAAGTGATTTTTTTTTTACCAAAGTAAATTTTCCTAAGTTTTGTGTACAGTATATCTTATTGATTTTGCAATTAAAAATGTTGGATGCTACTGTAGTGAATTGTGCCCATAATATGCTTGAGTAATTTGTTTTTACATTAATATGGACTTGGAAATTAAAATATAAATTACTGTACCATAATATGGTTTGATTGCTTTATCAGATGAGATTATTAAAACTTAACTGGCTATGCAGAAATTATTGTTCTCTGGTGCATTGAAGAAATTCTAGGCCTTTATTTTATATTTGTTTACCTTATGTGATTAGTTTACACACACACACTTCCCTCTCCTACTTCTTTGTTTACCAACATTTAAGGTAGAATACAAATTTTTGGTATGTGTGCAGTTAAGGTAGAATTACCCTTTGTAAATATTGTTCTATAGAAGCCATATATATATATATATATATATATATATATATATATATATATATATATATATATATATATATATATATATATAAGAATGTTAAGCAGTAGGATGATTGAATAAGTAAAAGAAAAAAGAAGAAATTGTGTGAAGGAAGAAATAAAGGAAGGAAACCCCTGCAGTGCAAAACACAAGCAACGTGTTGCAGACTCATAGCTTGAAAAGACTGCTTTAGTTTGCTTTAATGTTACTCCACAATTTCTTGTATTTCTTTCCTTGCATTTGCTGTTACTTTTTTCATATGTTGTATAAAGTTGTTTTTGCACTTTTATTACCAAGGTAGTTGCAAAATATTCAAATGATTTGCTTTAATATTGGTGTGAGAACTTATGTTAATTTGATAAATAGATACAAGTGTAAAAAATCTTGCTTCAAGTAAATTATTCATTGGAAAAGATTTTATGAATTGATGTTATGCACGTTTAGATCAACTTGTTTAAAAATAGTAGACACTGTTTGTTTCGATGGTTGTATTAAAACTTCCGACAGCAACTAAGAGCAAATCTAAAAGTTGCTTAAACCTGATTTTAGGAAACTAGAATATTTTGAAACCAAGTTCCAGCTGTAATTTAATTAGATATAATGAGTTGTATCCTACAGTCATCATAAACATTGTGAAATAATTCAAGATAATGGCTACAGTACTGTACTATACATGAATGCTGAACGTGTCAATCCCCTGATAATGATGGTATGACTAGAAGGAATAAAGAAGGGAATAAGGATATTTTGGAATAAGAAAGGGTATAAGGAATAAATGTAGACTGAAATGAATTGTGCCTAATGCTGTCCTTAATTGGATTGGATTTAGTCTATAAGGGGTGCTGTGGCCTGATTGGTAACGGCTCTGCTTGGTGTTTGCCAGACGGGGGTTCGAGTCCCGCTCAGACTCGTTAGTGCCTTTAGTGTCTGTAACCTTACCATCCATGTGAGCTAAGAGTAGGGGGTTTTGGGGAGCCTATAGGTTTATCTGCTGAGTCATCAGCAGCCATTGCCTGGCCCTCCTTGGTCCTAGCTTGGGTGGAGAGGGGGCTTGGCTGCTGATCATATGTAATATGGAGAGTCTCTAGGGCAATGTCACTGTTCCTTGCCTCTGCCATTCATGAGCGACCTTTAAACCTTTATTGTGTATTATTGCAGATGTTTTCAGATCTTTTGTTACTAAAAGATCCCTGTTTATATGATCAATTTATTGGCATTACGATGTGGTTGGTAGTTTTTAAATGGTAGTTTTTAAAAGGTTTGTCCTTCAAGAATTTTACAACCAACATACTTTTACTGTAGCTTTATCTCTGGTTAGGAAGTGAAGAGAATGTGACTCACACTAGATCTTGGTCCAGTTACACACCTGCTAGCTTTCTTTGTTCCTAAACATGTGAACAGGTTGACTATTCCCTGGCTCTCACTACAACTCTGTGAATCTATAACAGGTTATAGATTACTATAAAGAGTTAACTAGCGAAACTTTGGTAAAATATGTTGTTGCAGAGGGGATGGACATTGAAGAAATGGCACAAAACTTAGATTTGTAATAGTGGTGTTCAAATTATTATTTATCCCTTCACTGCACAAGCTGGTTTTTCTTAATTTAGACTTGTCATCTTTTTTTTTGAAGTTGGTAACAAGTTTGTAAACTCAAGTTTTTTATCTCTCAGTGTTGTGATATAAACTACTTTATTGAATTCCACGATATTTTAGCCAACTTACTAAGCAATGGATTTATTTTTCAGGATAATATAAGACAGAAGTGAGAGCAGTCATCCCGTAGATCATTCAGTAATGCAGTGTGTTCGGAAGAGATGGCCCAGTTTTCTTTCTTGTCTCGGCTTTGCATTTGAGCAGTCATGGGCTTTGGCATTATGGAGCTCACTTCCTTGGTTGATTGGTAAGAAATAATCATGTTACCCTTTGTCCACATTGCAGATAAAAAAGGTAGAAAGCCTTTTTTTTTAACCTTTTATTGAAAATATTTTTGAACTAAAAAGACTTATCATTGAATATGCTCTCTTCTTGAAATATCAGCGCCACATCATTTCACGTGAAGAAAATCATTTATACAAGCTTGAGTTTAATCTGTTTATTGATCTGAACATCGTGTGAATTTTACTGTAATTAAGTTGGAAATGAGACAAATTTCTAGGGACTGACCCCCCGACAAACTGCATTGTTCAAGTTGCCACTCTACGGGAGAACATAGTGCTTGTGGTGTGGCGCACTCCAGCTTTGTTAACATTATGTAACTTACTTCCTATATATGACATTATTTGTGATTACTCGTGTGGAAGGCAGAAACTATAATTAACAATCATATTTTTATTTATCAGTTGCTTCATAATGACTTTCCCATGTGTTAATTGTAAATAAATTTGAATACTTAGAGTCATGTGATGTTAATGCTGTACATAAGATTGATGGGAAACTGAAACATTTGACAAATTTTTATTTGCCGATTAGCTTAATTCATGTAAAGTTTTGCATAATGATCATATATTTTGTTGAGAGCTCTGCAGGACTTAGAAATGCTGTAGTGTATTACGGTAACTAGTCAAAGGGAAAAGCAGAATAAAAAGGAATATATATATATATATATATATATATATATATGTATGTATGTATGTATATACTGTACATTATACTGTATATCTGTTGCATTCTGACTAGGTCATATTGAATGATTCTCAGAAGCTTAACCCACATTCTATTAGAGAAGACTAACTTAGTAATATTTGTTGGCTGAGTCATCCTGCCTAAGAAGTTCCAAGTTTTAATTTTTGTACATTTTGTTGAACTCCGTCATCAGTTCTGGTTGCCAGTGGTTGGATTGTGTTCAATTATGGGAATAGAATATGTTAATGGTCAATATAATTTGATAGTAAATGTATTCTTATTATTCATGAGTAAAAGATCTTATTTTTTTTTCAGGATAGATTATTTTTATTATAATATGTGAGTTTTTGGCATATTTACTTTGGTAGCTTATGGCATGAATGTAGAATTTTGTGTTGGTATATAAGAGCAGACTTGTGGAGAAAGCTTCATTGCAAGTGTTGACCAACAAGCAAAGACCATGGATCCATTAAGCTCGACCCACATCAAATTGGACCATCACTCTTCAGTTAGCAAAGCTGCAGAAAGAAGTACATAAACTTTAGTAGTTTCTCTATTGATGTAACAAGTGGATAAAATGTGAAATGTTCTTTGCCATGACCTTAAATATGTGACTGAGGTGTATTGTGTTGTCAGACTTCATTCATTTTGTGAATTATTTCATACAAGTACCCAAATGCTTAGGTGTTATTTCATGAAATAGGGTGTGAAATGTGCAGGAACTCCTTTTGAATACATTAGAGATATAGTAATGAAAATTGCGTTCTAGTTATGCAAATTCATTTACAAATTGAAATTCAGGATCAAGAAGATTATTAGTAAGAGAAAACTTAATTTTGTTTTTGTTGTGGTTAGTTCATAATTCTTTCAGGCACTTGGTTGCACAAACTGTGTCAGATTTATCTTATGTAAACCATAAGTCAGATAAAATACAAGTAAATGCTTAATTAAGAAAAAAATTTACTTAAACATCCCTGTGACATATGAATTTGGTCTTTAGGTTGTCAATAGCCACTGTCTAATTCCCTCTGCCCCTACCTTGGGTGGAGAGGGGTGATTAGTCGTAGGTCATGTGTATATGTTCACATCTTCCACTTATGACCAACATTTATCTGGTACATTATTTTAGTAATTAATCCTAGTAATAAAAACAAGGTACAGTATTCTTAAAGATTTCAAGTGTATTGTGGTATTCATAACAATAGACTATTGATTAGAATTGATATTTCCTTTTATATTATTTTGTCACTAACATGAGTGACTTTCATACATTCAAGTAATAAGCATTAAAATAATTTTCTCAATAAGATTTATGAGTTTAGAATGAAAAGAATATAGTTTTATTTACCATAGAAATATTTATATGTAGTATAAACATAACAGTCATAAGTAGTGCCCGTTCCAGCCCTTTTTTGCCATTTCACATTCAGGCTACAGTATATGAATTTAATTATAAGGATCCATGGTGTGCTTCTCTTCTTTTTGTGCAAGGCACATGAAGGGACACTTTTTTTTTTAGGTATTCAAGACTATATATGAGGGTTCAGTGTGAGTGATGTGGGTGTCTTAAAAGACATGGTATAAATGCTATAGGTAGCTATTTTTGGGGTTCGTTTCCATAAATATAGTGTGAAAATTGTGATTTCAAGGGTCAATCTGTGTGACCTTAGATATGGAACCCTCCACTTTTTGAAGTTTCTTGAATTCATTGATGTACCTGTTTTAAGATAGATATTATACCTTTAATGACAGAAAATTTCTTCTTCAATTCTCTTTTCAGATTCTGGCCAAACTTGGTTTGGCAACTTTGCATTGTAATTTTTTTTAAAGAAAACTTAAAATATATAATCATATACTTTAATATCTCATAAGCTCTTTGATTTTCTTTTGTGTTGCAAATTAAAGTGATGGTATTTGCTCTCTTCCAAAACAGGTTGGGCAACATTAACCATGATGGGTCCGGTGTTAGCTGCGCGTGTACTGTATAGAGCGTATAATGTTGTTGTCGATAAAGTTTTTTATAATGACAAAGCCCTCTGTGGTAAAGTAAGTTATCTATGGTGTTGTATTTTAAGTATTTTAATCTCATAAGAGCATGTGAAAATGTTTTCCTTCTAAGAACAGGTAATAAGGTTAATGCGTAATAGTCAGACCTTACCATTCGTGTCTGGTAGGTAACAGAGACAACATCAAATGCTGAAAGACTGAAAATCGTTGATGCACTTTAATATCCCTCCTAGAGCCATCCCAAATTTCATTAGGTAACTAAAAAATAAACTTGTGCACCTCAGCCTTCAAAGAAAAAAGGAATGTACAGTAATAGTATTCATATTTATATGACACCAAATACAGGAAAGCAATCTCAGTTATATAACACCAAGTAGGAGAGACGTAAAGCCATGATTACACAAGAGCTTTCAAATTCACCTATATAACATTGTCAGGCTTAGCTTACTCTCCCCTGTTATCTAACTGAATATGCAGTGCTATTTTGTCTTATGTAACTGAATTCATTTGTCTTTAGTGAAAATGCATTCACAATTATATAAGCATGAATGCACCTCAACTGAAAAGACATAAAAACATCAGTTTAGACAAATAATGTTATATAATGAATTTTCAGTCCCTTGTGTAATATTGTGATGGATTTTTTCTTTTCTATCAATGTTTGGGTGGATGGAAGGAGTGAAGAGAGCTGTAGGTGATAGGAGGATAGATATGAGAGGCAAAAGAGCGTGCCAGAAATAGGAGTGAATGGCAAGTAATTGTGACGCAGTTCCGGTAGGGCTAAGGTAGCAGCAGTAGGGACTTCAGTATATGAAGCTTCATTTGTGGTGTATAACTGGGTAGGGTAGGCTGTGACCCCCTAGCAGTACCAACGAAACATCAGGCTGGGAGGAGTGAATAGAAGAAAATTCCCCTTTTGTTCTTTTAGTTTTTATGTTGGCTACCCCCAAAATTGGGGGAAGTGTCTTGGCAAATAGACTCATTGTCTGTTCTGTACAATGACTGATATGTTTTGTAATTGTGAATAAATATTTGTTAATATTGCTTATGGAATTCCAAGGCATTCTCGAGAAAGATAAAATTCTTGAATGTCAAACCCACTAAATAGTAAGGTCTGATTGTGATTTATTTGAAAATTATTCCTTGAATATTTTGAGGGAAAAAGATTCTGTATATTGGCCATTGTAATCTTGAAAGTAATTAGTTGGATGTTGAAAAAAGGGATTTTGACGAAGGAAAAATCTATTTCTGGGTGAGGAACCTGTGTCGCTCCGTGAATTGCTCCTTAAAGCACCATTTCAAAGGTATAAATACTGCTAAATATACCAGAGAAAAAAGTTCCATGGAATGCTAGGAATATATCCAGCTTGCTCACCCCTAAAGGGTGTGGGTATTAAAACTGGGGCGAGTGATATCACTACCAGAGATCCCTTTCCAATTAGACTTCTCCCTCCTCAAAATCCCCCTTTACTACTAGGTGTCGTTCACTACAGCTACTGCCGCCCCCCACCACCACCACTTCCTAACCTTCTCCCATCATTCCTTGTTAGCACCCGTGATATTAAAGATGGGACCCACGTAATCCGTCTTTGCAAAGAGGATAACCATTATCTCACTGTAGCGCTCAATCATTAGTATGAAAGGGGTAATAAATGACTTGAATGGGGTAAGAGCCTTATGACCCCCTTATTCAGTTTTGGTGTTTTGTTCACATGCCAAACATTTTGATTGCATTCCTTTCAAGTTTTGTCTCATGTTTTGTCCCCGTCTTCCTTTGTGTCTATCAAGTGATCTGATTTGGTGTTCGGAAAGGATTAACTAAATTTGAATAACAGTCTGATTTTCTTATCTGCAGATTCCTTTATACACAATTGACCTTTTGGTACCCGTTTAATAAATGATACACGGAAATTCACTTTTATACATTTTGTGGTTCTTTTAAGTTCAAATTTTTATGCTCATATCCGTTTGTACATGAAAGTTACTCATACACCGAGGTACAGTACTACTGTGTATAACTATTTCATGTTATATGATAAGAGTGTTTCATTCAAAGAAGGCTTTCAATTTGTTAGGGAAACTAAAAAAAAGGTGATCATTATTTAGCTGAAAATGAGATGGTAGTAAAATTCTGTTTCTCAATAATTCTTTAAATGCAGTTGAAAAACTATAAACATAAAAGAAAAACTGAGCTGCAATACTCTTGGATATGTGTGTTCAGGTATTAAACTGTACACTAAGGATATACAATTAGAATCAGATAGGATAACCGTAGCAAGTTTGACATGTCCCATAAGGTGTTTTGTAAATGTTCAATTTGAAGCCAAGTACAGTACACTAAGAAATAAATATAACAATTCCAGAGGCCATAGGCTGGTAATAGGATGCAAAATATGGTAAGAGAGATAATGAATATTAGATGAAAGTCAGGCCATGCCATGAGGTTTAGTATAATTTTATAACCATAAAATGTATAATTAACATTAAAGGTTGTAGTACAGTTCTAATACAGTATAGTATATGCTTTTTCCTGTACTTTACTGTATACTAAAATGTTTTGCCTCCAAACATATATTCCAATATCTGGACTAGATTTCAAGATAATATAGTGACTGGTATTCTTTTGGTTCAATTCTCTACTATAATTATAAGACAATTGCTACTACTGTATATTCCCAATAATAAGTATAGTTCCTTTGGAAATTATTTGCTATGCTGATCCCAGAAAATGAACCATACAGATCTTTGTTTGTGTGTTTCTTCAGTTGCGAAAAGCTGTTAGTCTGGTAACCCACTTGCCTTGTTTAGCCAAAGTCTTATGGAAACAAAGAAAATAATGAAGAAGTAGTGCAGGATATTTCCAAGGAAATGAAATGTCTGCTTTATGTAAAGAGCTTTGTTAATTATTTTTTATATAAGACTTCACTTTCCAGGTGATTATGATAACTGGTGCTAGTTCTGGTCTTGGCGAAGCAATGGCCCATGCTTTCTATAAGCGGGGTGCACGTTTGATACTGGCATCTCGCAGCGTCGAGAAGTTGACCAAGCTGAAAGATACTCTTGTAAAATCATATGTGGTAAGGCAAACTTCTACTTCTCGTTCTCTCATTAATTTTTGTTTGTTTGTTTGATGCTGTTGTATAATTGTATGAAAGTATTTTCTTATCAGGTGTCTAGAGTTAAAATGCAAAGAACTTGCATATAAAGCACCTGTGATTTCCCCTATTTTCAACCAGTAATATATATTAAGTCATAGAAGCAAATTCTTTTCTGTTCTGTGAACCCAATAATTTGTGGTTCAATAAAAAGAAAAAAGAAAATAATTTATCTAGAACAAACCCATTAACTTCTTACTATTGTTAAGAATTTGGACAAACTATTTGAAAATAAAGATGGAGATTGTAGGACAAAAACTTTGATTTCTTTTGCTACACTGTATAGGCTGATTACATGTTATTTTAGTTCATTATATGTTTCTTATAAATTGAGATAGAACACCAATGGCCATATGATCAAGTCTCTAAATTTGTTACATCATCTCATAAGCCCCCTAATTGTGTTAAATTTGACTGTATTGCCGAGATTTTATTAATTAGGTATAACAGTCTTGCCAAGTTAGGTTAATGATAATCTTATGCTTGTTAACTCTTAAAATCCCTCCTACTTTTTAGCCACCAGAACTCCATATGCCATCGGTAGTGGAGTTAGACTTAGAAGACCTCAACAATATAGCTGTTGTTGCAAAGGAGCTTATAAGAATCCATGGACATATTGATGTCCTCATTAACAACGCTGGAATATCATACAGAGGTGCTGTAATAGACACTGATATCAGCGTAGATATCAAACTGATGGTTATCAACTATTTTGCTCAAGTTGCTCTTACAAAAGGTAAGCACTATTACTTGGTACTATGAATTTTGATATACAAAATGCCATTATGCTTGGTCAGGGGCAATTGGCATTAAATGGTCATTTATAACAAAGGAAGCAACTATTTTGAAGGTAGATAAAAAAAGTCCTTTCTCATAGTGGCATCTTCTTGCCTTTCATGTCAAATTTTTTTCTCTCTCTCTCTCTCTCTCTCTCTCTCTCTCTCTCTCTCTCTCTCTCTCTCTCTCTCTCTCTCTCTCTCTGTGTGGTCATTTATTGAAGTGTCTTTTTGTGGTTTATGATTTATGAAAGTATATACTGTGGTAACCCTGTAAGAGTTTAATCCATTTATTCTACGTGGGGCCACTGATTGTTATTCTTTCATTTGTAGCCCCCCAATGTGTAAACCTTAATAATTACAAGTTAATGAATACAGTATCTTAAATTAGGTAAGACCTCATGCACTTAAATTAGGTAAGACCATATGCAGTGCTCTGTGGGTATTACTTAAGGGTCTTTGCTGCATTCCCTCAGCCCCTCGCTGCACTTTGTCAGCCCCTTGCTGGCACTCCTTCTGCCCATTGCTGGCACTCCCTCTGCCTCTTGCTGGCACTCCTTTAGCTCCTCACTGCACTTTCTATATCCTCTACTTTACCTCATTTCTTTTTTCCTTTCTTCGAATTATTTGTCTAACCTCTTGGGTACTAAATGGTTCCACAGGCCCCAGTATTGTGCTATATAGCCAAAATTCATCAATCCAATATAAACCAGAAAAGTAAAAGTCCATATTGCAATAGAATACGAGGAACATTTTAGTTATGTGCAATAAATGTGAATCATTGTGGGTCTTTGCCCAGAAGCCTCCTGTTTTCACTCACACTTTATTACATGGTAGGTGATTGGTGTGAAATGGTGGCGAGACCATCTTATTATTGACCTTCATGGTAGAATTTAAAACAAAGAAATCCTCAGGCCCTTCATGTAGCAAATTCTCTTCAAGTGTTAGTTTTAGGGATAGAGTTTTAAGGGTTGGTGTGGTGAAGGGAAAGATAGATTTTTGTTTGATTCCATTAATTTTTACTGTACCACTTTTTTTATTCATGAATTTTTCATTCATACGGTTTCTTTTGTTTCATTCAATATAGATTTTATATGTTTTATATATTTTTATAATATTCATTCCCAAGTTTTTTCTTTTATCAATATATTTGCATTTTGTAGTCTTTTGTTTGCGTATCCCCGCGTCTCTTGTTGGGAGATTATAACCGAGTTTACACAGAAGCAAGAAGGGTAGAGTCGTCCTCGGCTTTCTTCTCACTTGTTTTGGATGAATGAAGGGGCAGTATACTTGAGCTTTTCACAACCTTTACTTGTTTTTACCTTTGTACAGATTTGTATATTCACTTTATTTTTTAACCATCACCAATGGTAATGTGATCTCTTATTGATCTATGAGTCAGGATAGTCGACAAGTATTTTTGGATTTTTTTTTAGCTCAGTTCTTCCCACTTTAGTTGTGATTTGGGCTACATATAAGTTTTAGGTTTGTAATTAAAAAATTTATAAAACAACATACACACCCATTGATTATAATGTGAATTCCCAGCTCACTAATTTCTTGCAGTTTACTGATCAGACGTCAATAATAAGGAGACTTATAGCTACCTAAGCTGATCATAAGCAAGGAGTCAACAGGAAAAGTTAATTTTATTTATAAAGAATTTTAAACATGTTTTGTAGATGTATAGACTGTGTATTGGTTAAATTTAGCAATTTGTATGGGTATCTGGGAGCCTAACACCTTTGAATAAATCTTTCAGACGTTGTGCTATGTTCTGACATTCCACCTCTTGATATACTTTTCAGTTCATATTTGGAGAAACTGGCTGATCTCTGTGCAAGAAATGCTATTTTCTTGAAAGTTTTAGTACCATATTGATTGCTAGATTATTGTTTCTTTTTTGTAGCTTTTCTACCCACAATGTTGGAAAGGCGGTCTGGACACATTATTGCAGTTGGCAGCGTGCAGTCAAAATTGGCAATTCCATACAGGTAATTGAAGTCATCCAGGCAAAGATTAGTGTGTTTTTTTTTTAAATAAATATAGAGCTGCATACAATAGGACCTCAATTTATAGGCAGCTTGTGGATCTGGCCTTGGATAAGTAACGAACACTCGATGGTATTGGCCACAAGATAATTTATAGTCAACATGTGTAGCTTATAGAACGATAAACATATTCACTAATCAATGTCCTATCTTATACTGTATCATCCTATATTTTTACTTATGAAATATCGGATTTATCTTCAAAATTAATCGCTTCCAAAATCATAATCATTCAAAATATCATCATAGCATAACTAAGGAGTCTGATTTATCTATGCTTACAAGATATGTAATGCAGAATATATTATGTTTTAGAAGATAATTCTATAATTAAACGCACATCTAGATTTAAGGGTTAGTGCTCTTTATTTCAATCATGATAAAATTCTTTTCATTACCTTGTGTTCTGCGAAATTTCCCCTCTGATATCATCTTTTCAAATATCTTTTTACTCTGGAATTCCAGATTTTTTCCATATTTCTTTAATATACCCATTTTCTTTCTATTGAAAAAATACCTTATTTAAATTTCTTCTGGAAATATATTTTTTGCAATGATAGATTACTCAAATTGATTTTTGTCCCTATTGGATTTAAATATTCTTAGATTTGTGAGAAATATAAGAATAATATTGCAAGTGATTGGCATATCTGATAGTGAAGTGGCATTGCAACAGTTTAGCCAAAAGGAATATCTCACTGATAAAAAGATAATGGTCATATACTTTAATCTCTTTCAAGAGTTATGTCAAATAATTTTGAAGAACTGTTATCTTAGTTTCGTGGGTGCTGAGGAAAAAATTATTCATTTTTATGTTAAATTCATGATTAGACAGTTCCTGTTGAAATTTTAGACTCACTTGAACTTTTATGACAAAATTTAGTTAAACCTAGAAATTTACAATGTTGGTAATGGGTAGTGTTCAACTTAATATATTTAATACACAGTATATTTTATTCAAATATCCTCAGTCATGTCTTATTAACATGGGTTCATTTATTTAATAGGTCATGTTACACTGCATCCAAACATGCAATGCAAGGCTTCTTTGACTCACTCAGAGCTGAGGTCGCTGAAAGAAATGTTAAAGTTTCAGTCATAAATCCAGGGTACATTTCCACAAACCTATCCTTGAATGCAGTTACTGGTGACGGTTCAACTTATGGAAGTAAGGTTTCTTCTTCTTGTGTATATAAACTATTGCATGCTTTAACTATGATTGGCAACACTGACCATAGTCATTGTAACACCAGATTACACATAAATAAGTCATTTAATTTTTCTTATGATAATTGTTTTTCAGAAACCATTTTTATGCCTACATTTTGTATACAGATCTTTCCTCATAGCTTGTAACATCCTTTGAGAATTAACACTTTTAACTTAGTGGTCTAGTTAACCATCTTAATGATGATACTGTAATGTAAATAATTTATAATACATGTTCAGTACATTAATGATTTCTTTAATGCATAGTAATGTCAGAGTATAGAGTTTACACCTCAACCACTTACAAAATTACCGGTAGTTTAAAGCTCTCAAAATACATATTAAATAGCCTTGAAATTTTATATAAAATTTTTCGTAGGTTATGGCCTCAAAATATATATGTATTTAGTTGCATGAATAACAATGTGTGCCTTCCTCTAGATTTAATGAATGCTATGTGTATAGGATTTTTTTAGAAGATAAGAATCCTGATTCCTTTGCACCATGCACTGATAGGGCACAACACTGTGTTTTCAACCTTCAGCGTTCATAAGGTTCTGATTATTCTTCTTAACTTATAGAAGAGTATGTCAGGTTACGGACTAAAAGTACTCGTAGTAGGGTTTTTAAGAATAAGAGACAAAAATAGTGTATGACAGGGGAAAATTCAGATCGGAATTCTATGCCTTTTGATTAGCCTTGTGGCTGGCGGTAGAAAGAGGGCAATTAATGTTGAAGAATTAAAAGTTAGAAATTAGTCAGAATTTGATGGCTTAATTTTCAGTTCAATATATTTATGGAATATTTTTCAGTTTCATGCAATCTACTGTTTCTGAATCCATTAACAGTGTCTCATTAACCAGTAGCCCTTAGATTTCTTATCCCATATTGACTACTGTAAAATACATTTAATGAAACCTCTGTATATGGTATGTTAAGATGGTTTATGTAATTTTAATTGTTTAATGTTTTTTTAGTTCAATAATGTAAATAAAGGTAACCATGAAAATTTGACTAATATATATATATATATATATATATATATATATATATATATATATATATATATATATATATATATATATATATATATATATATATATATATATATATATATATATATATATATATATATATATATATATATATATATAATTAAATTTACAACTGCCCACAAAATTTTTTATTTTGAATAAAAGACTGAATAATCTATGTTTTTTTATGTAAGATGGTACTGGTAACAGTTAACAAAACATTTGTGTCAAATAACTTGAAGTTTTTATTGTTCTGTAGGAAATATCACTGTAATGTTTTAAGTCTTATTCATACCTTAAGTAACTGTTTACAGCTTGATGTTGAATTAAGAGAGGTGATTACCCTTGTTTCAGATATGGACGAAACAACAGCATCTGGAATGAAACCAGAAGAGGTTGCTGAACAGATTGTAAGCTGCATAATCAGTGGCTATGAGGAGCTGGTGTTAGCACCATTATCACACCGTGTAGCCATCAACCTTCGCACTATATCTCCCTCCCTTCTATCACGTGTGATGAAGAGGAGAGCTGCTAAGCAGAAAAATTTATATGCATCAAAAGAGGATTAAGTTTGTACTTTAATTTCCTTATATTTTTTTTTTCAGTGAACATGACTAGTCTTTTCACTTCACCTGAAGCTGTGTAATCCACCCCCTTTTTTTTTCCAAAGGAATTTATTATTTACAATCATTGGTTAACCAGACAAGTCAGTGGGAAAACTCAATTGATAATATTGTTATATATGACATAATTACTGGACTGTTTGAATGTATAGACTGATGATACATAGTGCAAGGCAGGTCATACTCTTTTTATTACAGTTCATCTAATAGAAGTGAGAAAAATATGTTTATATTGTATATTTATTGTAAATAGATGTGTATTGGAAATGTATTCATAGAGCATGGTTGATTCATAGGGAAACTATTTACATTAACTAAATATTGTGAAACAAATGTGTTGTTTCTATATGAAATGTAAATACAAACACACATTGTTAATCTTTAACTGTTGTAGTGACTCTTGAAATTTTACTGTGATATCTGCATAAGAAAAATAATATAAGTCCCTTATATTATTAAGGGAATGATGCCTATCAAAGGAATTATAATTTAATCCCTGTTGCAAGTAGAGCTTGATAGTAAGTATATAGTTATGCTTGAGGTTGAAACTTCCAGAAATATCCGTTACACAACAAAAGACAAATTTTGGAATTCCAGTGATGAGCGAGTTGTAATTTAGAATATTTTTATCAGTTATGTACTAAATTGTATATAGCCTGTATTATTATTAAAAGCTATGCTATAACCCTAATTGGAAAAGCAGGATGCTATAATCCAAAGGGTTCCAACAGGGAAAATAGCCCAGTGAGGAAAGGAAGTAAGGAAACGCATAGAATAGTGTGCCTGAGTGTACCCTCAAGCAAGAGAAGTCTAACCCAAGACAGTTGAAGACCATAGTACAGAGGCTATGGCACTACCCAAGATGGAGTGTTCTCTTAAAAGAGCTGCTTAACATTGCTAAAGAGTCATTTACCCTTACCAAGTGGAAAGTAGCCATTGGACAATTACAGTACAGTAGTTAACCTCTTGGGTGAAGAAAAAAAATTGTTTTGTTAGGTTAGTGTTGTCAGGTGTATGAGGAAAGAGGAGAATGTATAAAGAATAGGCCAGACTAGGGATCCAATGTAGTACTGTCTGGCCAGTCAAAGGACTCGATACTCTAGCATTAGTATCTCAATATTTTAGCTACAGGATCTGTTTACACCATCTGAAAGTATTTTTCTAGAATCACAGCCATGCTGAACAATGTCAAAAATTATTGTTTAGAGTTCAGTCATCAGATTTTTATTTGTAAAGTTTTGAAGTAGATCCCTAAGGTGCTCAGAAAGTTAGTGGCTGCTATTTAGGGCTTACTACCATATACCCACTTGTTGTGTTTATTGCATAATTTCAGCTGTTGCAAGTAGCAGATAAATATTACTAATTGCATTGCCATTTAAGAATGTTGAACATAGTATTACCACATTCTTAGTTAGAAAATAACTGGTTATTCTAACTCCACGAAATGAATTGAGGACATGTCCTTTAATGGGCTCTGTTCCACTTAAATAAACCTTTAATAATCTAAGAGGGAACAAAATCTCATCCCCCTAAATCTCTATTCACATACTGAGTTTATGAAGGAATATTAACAATAGTGATGTAAATTATTTATCTTGAAATCATTCCTGGCTCTCTAAGTTGGCAAATTTAATAGACTCATATCAAACACAGAAAACCCCACATGTTTATATTTACAAGATTATAAAGTCTATACTGTACTATACAATTATCCTTCAAACTTTGCTGAGGTAAAGTAAAAGGGACCTGTGAGAGAAGTGAACTTCCACTAAAAATTGATTCCCTTTGGTAAGGCAACTTGTCACTTGCTTCAGCAACTAACCAATACAAAATTGACCGCCGGTTTCACATGGTCGAATAACTCGCAACATCCTTACTTACTGTACTGAGGTGTATATTACTATAATTGTACAGTTAAGTACTATACAAACTTCTGTTTTTAAACTAAATCTTTTATTTCCCATACCTCTGAATAAAACAAGCTATTAAGTGGAAGCGATGTCCGTAAAATAAAAACAATACAGTAAAGAAAATTTCTGCCTTCACTGTACCCTTCCTCCTTTAAACTAAGCTCAAAACACCTGAGCGGCAGAGAAGAGTTACACTCAGGCCAGTAATGTAAGGCAGTACCTGGGAAAATGGCAAATATAGCCTCGGATTTAATTGGACCTGATTGTGTGGATATAGCTTTTTAGTTTTTGTTTATTTCCATGAATCTTGCCACTGAATAGAACAAGCTGAATTATCGTGCATGACAGAGAATATGTAATTTACAAAAACAAGTTTTAACTAAAATCCTACAGTGTATGAGGTAAGTCAGTACAGTACCTTTATTTTAGTTAAAGCCATCCTTTAAGCAAATAAAATATGGATAATGAAAAGGGAAACATCTCCCTACATATGAAATCTAGATATGTAGCCTTACTGGGGGCCTAAGAATTATTCTTGGTTTTAGTTTCCCATCTTATTTATTCTTGGTTTTAGTTTCCCATGTCATTTATGCTTGATTTTAGTTTCCCATCTTATTTACTCTTGGCTTTAGTTTCCCATCATATTTACTCCTGGTTTTAGTTTCCCATCTTATTTACTCTTGATTTTAGTTCCCATCTTATTTACTCTTGGTTTTATTTTCCCATCTTATCTGCTCTTGGCTTTAGTTTCCCATCATATCTACTCTTGGTTTTATTTCCCATCTTATTTACTCTTGGTTTTAGTTTCCCATCTTATCTGCTCTTGGCTTTAGTTTCCCATCATATCTACTCTTGGTTTTATTTCCCATCTTATTTACTCTTGGTTTTAGTTTCCCATCTTATTTACTCTTGTTAGTTTCCCATTTCATTTACTCTTAATTAGTTTCCCATCTTATTTACTCTTGGTTTTAGTTTCCCATCTTATTTACTCATGATTTTAGTTTCCCATCTTATTTACTCTGGGTTTTATTTTCCCATCTTATCTATTCTTGGCTTTAGTTTCCCATCATATTTACTCTTGGTTTTAGTTTCCCATCTTATTTACTCTTGATTTTAGTTCCCATCTTATTTACTCTTGGTTTTATTTTCCCATCTTATCTGCTCTTGGCTTTAGTTTCCCATCATATCTACTCTTGGTTTTATTTCCCATCTTATTTACTCTTGGTTTTAGTTTCCCATCTTATTTACTCTTGTTAGTTTCCCATTTCATTTACTCTTAATTAGTTTCCCATCTTATTTACTCTTGGTTTTAGTTTCCCATCTTATTTACTCTTGATTTTAGTTTCCCATCTTATTTACTCTGGGTTTTATTTTCCCATCTTATCTATTCTTGGCTTTAGTTTCCCATCATATTTACTCTTGGTTTTAGTTTCCCATCTTATTTACTCTTGATTTTAGTTTCCCATCTTATCTACTCTTAATTTTAGTTTCCCATCTCATGTACTCGGCTTTAGTTTCCCATGTTATTTACTCTTAATTTTAGTTTCTCGTCAAATTTACCTTGGTTTAGTTTCCCATCTTATTTTCTCTTGATTTTAATTTCTATTAAATTTACTCTTGATTTTATTTTTCCATATCATTTGTTCTTAAATTTAGTTTCTCATCTCATTTACACTTGGTTTTAGTTTGCCATCTCATTTACTCCTGGTTTTAATTTCCCATCTCATTTACCCTTGGTTTTAGTTATCCTACTTATTTACTCGTGGTTCTAGTTTTCTATCTAATTTACTCTTGGTTTTAGTTTCCCATCTTATGTATTCTTGATTTTAGTTTCCCATCTAATTTACTCTTGGTTTTAATTTCACATCTTATTTACCCCTGGTTTTAGTTCCCCATTTTATTTACTCTTGAGTTTAGTTTCCCATCTTATTTACTCTTGGTTTTATTTTCCCATCTTATCTGCTCTTGGCTTTAGTTTCCCATCATATCTACTCTTGGTTTTATTTCCCATCTTATTTACTCTTGGTTTTAGTTTCCCATCTTATTTACTCTTGTTAGTTTCCCATTTCATTTACTCTTAATTAGTTTCCCATCTTATTTACTCTTGGTTTTAGTTTTCTATCTATTTTACTCTTGGTTTTAGTTTCCCATCTTATCTATTCTTGGTTTTAGTTTCCCATCTAATTTACTCTTGCTTTTAATTTCACATCTTATTTACTCCTGATTTTAGTTCCCCATTTTATTTACTCTTGATTTTAGTTTCCCATCTCATTTATTCTTAATTTTAGTTTCCTATCTCATTTACTTTTAGTTAACCATCTTATTTACTCTTGTTTTAGTTTCCAATCTTATTTACTCATGGTTTTAGTTTCCTATCTTATTAACTCTTGATTTTAGTTTCCCATCTTTTCTATTGATTTTAGTTTCCCATCTTATTTACTCTTGTCTTTAGTTTCCCATCTTATCTATTCTTGTTTATAGTTTTCAGTCTTATTTACTCTTGTTTTAGTTTCCCATATTATTTACTTTTGGTTTTAGTTTCCTACCTTACTAACTCTTGAATTTTGTTTCCCATCTTATTTTATTTTAGTTCCCTATCTTATTTTCTATTGCTTTTAGTTTCCCATCTTATTTACTCCTGGTTTTAGTTTCCCCATCTTATTCAAGTTTGATTTTAGTTTCTCATCTTATTTACTCTTGATTTTAGCTTTCCACCTTATTTACTTTCGTTCGAGTTTCTCGTCTTATATAACCTCGCTTTTATTTTCCCATTTTATTTACTTATGATATTAGTTTCCCATCTTATTTACTTTTGATTTTAGTTTCCCATCTTATTTACTCTTGGTATGAAGTTTAACATTTGTGGCACGGTAAAAACAATTTAGCCAAGAGAACTATAACCTGTTACTGAATAAATTGTCACCGCAGGACGGTCTAAAAGTAGGGTTAAAATAGTTTATTTATCCTTAAGAACTATAGCCTATTAATGACATAAATTATCACCACAGAACGTACTGAAATCAAGGTCGTAATAATTGTTTTTTTTTCCTTTTTTTTTCTTTTTTTTTTTTAAAATACGAATGTTATTAATGTGCCATTCGGCACGAACAAAAAGATAAGCAAATGTAATTCCATGGAAGTATTCTATATCTAAGTAGTATGTATAATATTCTTATTTAAGAATAAATCTTTTAATCTAAAAAGAAGATTTTAACAATTATAAATGTATGACAATCTATACTTTATAGTATTTTTTATAAAGATCGAAATTATTTTCTTTAAAAATAAACACGAATGTTTTTAACGTGCCATTCGCCACGAACAAAAAGATGCGCAAATGTAACCCCATGGAAATATTCTATATCTAAGTAGTATATATAACATACATAATTGAGGATTCATTTTTAGTAAAATAAGAAAATTTTAACATTTATTATTAAATGATAATCTATACTTTATAATATTTTTACGAAATATAATGTGCCGAACGCTTCTGCATCTTGTTCCGTATCCCTAAAGTCAGGGGTGCCATTCGTACGATAATTATCGTACATGTACGATTATTTTAGGTCCAGTACGATGTACGATACATACCTTAGGTATATACATGTGTGTGTTCAATTAAAAAATATATTAAAATATTTTGAAATAAGTCAATCATGTAATTTATTAATAATTATACTGAAACTGTGTACGACAATTTTGGTTGAAAAACGACAATTTTAAGGCTCATGTACGATAATCCAGTCGAAATAATCTGGTAACCCTGCCCCAAAGTCCTAATAAACATCAGTCGTAAAGTGACCTATCTCGGACAACTCTGTCTCCTGTTACGCCTTCTTCATTTTGACGTCCAATGATGTTCACTGTAGGGAGAGTAAGTATTTCACGAACATCTGACGTTAAATTATGTGTAATGGTTGAAGCAAGTCACGCTGTATATGCTGGTAAAAGGATATTATTAGTGTTATTGTGACGGTCACTTAAAGGGTAGCCATTGGATACTTCGGTTTGAAGTGTCGCCTTGGGATATTTTGGGCACAAGCCAAACTATACTTATTTTTAGGGTACACGGGGTGTTTACCATGTGATAATGTTTTGTATTATCCGTAATTCATTGGAGATTAGTTGGGAATTAAGGCTAATTAATCCATGATCATAGGTTAGGTGTACATGGCAAAGTAATGTTTGCCAATAGAATCCTGGCTATGGTGTAAAATTTTTCGTATTATAGTAATGGACAATTTTCCAATTTAAGAGGTATTCCTGGTATGTTTTTAGGTAATTTGAGTAATGATGAAAATACTTGGAGGAAATTGTATTTTTCACATTAGTTCAGAGTCTGGGTGGTTTGAAATTTGGTAGAATTTGGTAAAATTATAGAACAATACTATAATCATTTAGGAGAAAATAAGACTGGTACATAGTGTTTTTACTTATGTGCAGACACATATCTTTCGTCCTTTAAGTAGTTTTTACATTTTCACCGCTAGCTGGACCGGTGTGATGGTCTGAACCAACCCCCGGTCTCACAATACTCCTTTATAATCTGCGCATGCGCGAACTTTACCGTTTGCCAGTGCATACGAGGTTGATGTTTTATTTTCCTGTAATATTAGCGTGCGCAGCTCGACATTACCGCTTGCCAGTACATACGAGCTTGATGTTTTATTTTCATGCGAGCGAAGCGAGCTAATGGCGGAAAAGAACCATTATACAATGTCAAGGAGAATTCTGAGACCGGGGGATCGTTCAGACCGTCACACCGGCTATTGAAATCGTAAACAAGGTACTCCAGTTAATGACAAGTGGTGAGGGGGGCGAGGAGCCCCATGCCCCCTACTTGTCGGAAGCTCTCCACATATGTTTTTGGCCACAACGAGTACTGACATAGCATGTGAATGCTGCTGGCTATTGATTGCTATGGTTGTGAAGCAAGATTTGTATGTGGCGAGGAAGGGTGATTTGTTGTTAGACATATACTAACCTGCATCCTTTAAATAGGGAGATGATTTCAGCGCAAGCTGGAACAGCCATTAAATTAGTTAACAACAAGTGGCACACCTGTCGGAAGAGCCTCGCTTTTAATTTTGGCGGCAGCGAATGTGACGTATTATTGCACCCTTATTCAAACTTTTCATTTTCTTTTTCTTTCAAGAAGTGTATGCTGGCTGTTGATTGCTGTAATGGGTGTGAAACGGGAGATTTGTACTTGCCGGGGAAGTGGTGGATGTTGCAACCAGATTGAGTAAACCAGCTGTAGATCACCACTTTGTTTGTTTTAGGGGGAGCATGAGTGTTCGCAAGCATCCCTGTATGCTGAGTGCTGGTTGTGACCTCCTGTACAGTGACAGGTGTATGCCCTGATGGGGAAGAAAAGAGCTAAGCCTTTTTCAGGGGTCTGCCTTGGTAATGCCCAAGGAGACACGGAAGAAGTCTTTCCCCTCTTCTGTGCCCCTAGCTCAATCCCGTGGGAGTACAGTACTGTATGAGTCAAAAGCAAGGAGGCCTCTGATCTGCATCGACGGGCTTCTCAAATTCTGGTGGTGTGTTGGGTTCGCACAGTGTTTGCCACACCCCATTGGAGGTTGGAGGCTCTTCACCTTTTCCCATGCAGACCGCTGATGATGAGTTTGACTTATGGAAAGGTTGAGCCTCCATAGATCTTTCAGGTAGGCCTACTTTCCTGAGGAAGCTGGTAGCTAAGACTTCCTCTCCCTCAAGTTTGACTTAAGGAAAGCTTGGTCCTTCTTAAATCTTTTATGTGGTCCCTCCATGATTTTATGAAGGGAGCTGGTAGCTAAGGCTACTTCTTCCTTGGTTTTTCCAGTGTCAGTATCCTCTGTGGAGATGCAAGTGGTGAATGTCATGGTTGTGCCCCCTAGTGTCAGTGAGACCCCAGTGATGTCCCCTATGGTACCCCTAAGCCCAAAAGAACTGTTAATGCTCATTAAGTGACACCTGTGATGGCAGGAAAGGTTTTGGTACTGGGGAGTGTCATGCCATGAATAGGGCATAAATTGGCAGCAGGGCCAAAAGTATGTGTTGCCCCGATGCTTTGCTTTACCCTGTGCAACATCCCCTGACCCATTTACCCCTGTGTTAGCTACCCCATCCCCTGTGACTGTCAATCCGACCCGTGTGCCTAGGGGTCCGAGTCCCGTACCCCTGCTCCCTATGTGCCTGTAACCCTGCTTGTTGCTGTCTCAGGTCCCTTTGACTGTACCTTCCCTCTCTCCCTGTGACAGAGTTTGTGGTTTCTGTTGGAGTAACCTGTGTGGTTCCTTCCTTTAGGAGAGTGCTGTTGTTGTTGGTCGCTTAGACCTCCTCTCTTCTGCTTGCAGAACCAAGTGTCAGGAAGAGGAAGAAACATTCACAGTCCTCCTCCAGGAATGCCAGCCAAAGTTGAAAGGAAAGGGCTTCTTATGAGAGTGTCTCTCAGTTATTGTGGTGATGTTGGATGGTACTAGTGTGGTTCGGGACCATGGCTTCGGGTCACTGCCGCCACCTCGAGGCCATGGCTTAGGTCCCCCCGCTGGGTAGGCAGGACAGGAGTGTACGGCCCTGTACACTTTCTGCTCCCCTGTTGATGGTGGAGCTTCGGGACCCTCCATTACACTTCCTACCTTTATGTTGGACTTATGCTCCTCCCTCATTCTGCGATACTTCAGTAGAGCAGTTTGAGAGGATGGTTAGACTTTTTCCTTGTGCCACAGTGCACTGCCCTGATCTGCAGTGGTTAGAGAACGTGTTACTTCTTCCATCTGCTGTTATCATTGCAATGGATTCTTTCCCCCGCTGTTGTTGGCCTTCAAGGCCTTTGTTCGGCTTCCAATTACGTTCCTGATTCTGTCCTTGGGGATAAGTGGATCAGCGCTGGTTACTCGGGATTCTGCTATCCCTAGGACACCGAATCTTGGATCAGTGCCAACTGAGGCAGAGAATCCTGAGTCAAGAGTATTTCTCCTTGGACGTCCTTAAGTGTAACAGACTGGGCGAAAAGTCTGGAAAGATAAAACTGGTATCGTTTCTAGTACTGTATTATTATTTTCTCATTGATTTTTAACAAATATTTTTGCATCACTTATAATTCTCCTGTCTTCCTTCTGTTTCAGGCAACATCAAGGGTTTCTTGTTTGGCTAGTCGACTAATTTCTTCCTCTCAGCGATTCAGTTCAAGCCAGTTTGATCCTCCTTATTTAGATGTAAGTTATCCATGTAATTCCTTTTCATAGTTATGAAGTAGTTTAAATGTACCACTGAGCAAATAGAACATTTATTGCCAATTGTGGGAAACCTATTTTGTTTCTTACAAAAATACAAATCTTTATATACAAAACATTTTGATAAAAGCACTTTTTTCCAGGTGGATATGGACTACCCTCCAAGTAGAGGTTATACCCAGAATGTTTTTTATAACTCCCCACCTGATTTACTTTAGTTCTTAGCAGAGTTCTGTTTCAGCCTTACATGTCATCTTAGTTTGATCACCATTGTCTTTCATTGTCCCCGTAACTTTTCCTTGAACAGCCCAAATATCTTTGTAGTTCTTCATTTGCATATGCAATAAGCTTGATTTTTCAATATTAATCTTACCCGATAATCATGTAGCTGTCAACTCTGTTGCCGACAGAAATCTACGGTCGGGATACGCCAGCGATCGCTATACAGGTGGGGGTGAACACCACAGCGCCATCTGTGGTCAGGTACTCCAGTACTTCTTGTCAACACCACCTCAATTTTTCCTCTGTCGTGCCTCCGGCTAGACCTACATGGATACGCTGTTGATTCTGGAGTTATTGCTCACGATTTGGTGATGTATTTGCTCTAGAGTTTAGCCTTCGCTATTCAGGAAGCTATATCATTAGCTTAGCAAGTTTTTGGAATTAATTTGATTTAATTTTTGATTTAATTTTGGTACGAAGAGAGTATGAACTCTCTTTCACTTTTAAATGGCCGACCCTTCCCTTAGACGGAAGTGTTGGTGTCGAAGAGAGTATAGACTCTCTTAATTTTGCTTAACAAAGTTATAGATTTATTTTATATCTCTCCGCCTTTTATAGGACTCTTTGATTAACTTCCTTATATTATAAACTTATTAAAATTAATTTTTATATTTGTTTATATTCGACCTTTCCTAATAGTAGGCGGTCTTTTCTTGGAACCGAAGTTAATTAACATTGAGCCCGTCATTTCGTTTTTACCTGTTAACATATTATGCTATTTTAATGTTTTTGAAAGAATTTCTTTGATAGTCTTGTACTGTTTTCAAAGTTGAACTAACGTTTTGTTTTGTCTCTGCAGTTGTTGACGTTCAGAACGTTCAACTTGCGCTCTATCGTTACGATAGAGAGAGAGTCTATCACGGTGTCACGTTGCAGTAAGAGTAAACCGATTCTAGCGTTTTGTTCATTCTTTCTTAGCTTAAATGGTTTTAATTCTAATAAAGGAACTTTTTATTTGGGAAACCTTTCAGTTTTTTTCCTTTAACAATAATATGTTTTAACGATATATATAATTGGGCTCTTCTCTCAGGTGCTAAGTCAAGAGAGAGAGAGAGAGAGATAGAGACGGAGGGAGAGAGAGGAGGATAAACGTTTCGTTCAAGCGGGTAACGTTGTTATCGTTTTTGCTCTTCTCCCTAGTCTCTTTAGGGGAAGAAGGTAAACGTTTCTAGAGTTTTATTCTTGTTCTCAGGCTTTATGCGGTGAGAGATTTTAAACGTAGTTTATTTGATCTAGTGTTTAGTCTCTTTTCCAGCCACTGAATTATTTATCTTGCATTATGTTTTTCTGTTACATTGTAATACTGTTTTCGCAATTACTAACTTTTAATGAAGGATAGAATTGCGTGTTTCAGGTACAAACCACTTAAAGTTTCGAGTTCAGTGAAATAAGTGCAAACAGAAAATCAAAAGTGATAAGTGATAAGCGCAAAGTGTTACAGTGTTGCGTTCGAGGGTTCGTCTGTTCGTGCCAGTTGTTCGCCTAGTCTGGGACCTCTTACAAGCTCCCAAGCCCAGGGGAGAAGTAATGTCGAAGGACTTATGGGTTCAGCAGGCCTTGATCGACGAACAGACGTTTCCCTCCGTGGTTTCGGGTGTAACCAACTCACGTAGCCGACGTGATCACCCCACCCACACAAAGACGAGAGAGCCCATTTATTCCTCGTCTGCGGAAGAGGTTTCTCGCAGAAACCATGGACCAAATCTTGCAGCTTTTAAGTGCAAGTCGGTCCCTTCCGCGCAAGTCCAACTCCTAGGTGGTGCCATTAGCACTGGGTCAGTTCGGACTTGCTGCAGTACGACAACTGCACACCTCCCAGAGAGGCAAGGTGGTATCGCAACAGACAGTAACTCCGTCTGTTGCCGCACCAGCTGTTTTAGACCCTCAGTTTCAACGGACAGTAGCTCCGTTTGTTGTTGTCTTTCTTAAACTCTAGTGGTCTATGCTGCTGACAATGCAGTCTCAGCTTGCGGTGTTGATGCAGGAGTTTCAGGCAGAGAAGGTTAACACACCTCCTCCTGCGAGCGCTCCTCCACCTCTACGCAGTCCAGCCTGCCAGACGTATGATGTTGAGGTTCCTCAAGCTACCTCCATGCGTGAGCTGCCGCATTGGGAGTTGCCAGATACCAGCTCTGTGCAGCAACCTCCACTTTCCTTGAGGCAGGAGCCTCTTGCCACGCGGCAACCTCCTCAACACTTGAGGCAGGAGCCTTATGCTTTGCAGCAACCTCCTCCTCTACCCTTGAGGTAGGAGCCTCATGCGTTGCGACTACCTCCTCCATCCTCGAGGCAGCAACCTCTTGCGGTGCGACAACCTCCACCATCCTCGAGGCAGCAACCTCAACTCCACCTCTGCGCAGTCCACCCTGCCAGACGTATGATGTTGAGGTTCCTCAACCTACCTCCACGCGTGAGCTGCCGCATTGGGAGTTGCCAGATACCAGCGCTATGCAGCAACCTCTTGCGTTGCGGCAACCTCCACCATCCTTGAGGCAGCAACCTCAACTCTTGAGGAACCTCATGCTATGAGGCAGCCGCCTCAACGCATGCAGCAACCGCATTCTTCACAGCATGAGCCTCTCTCTGCGCAGCTACCTCCTCAACCCTTGAGGCAGACGCAACTCTTGAGGCAGGAACCTCACAGGAGCCTCATGCTATGCGGCATCCTCCTCAAACCATGAGGCAGGAGCCTCATGCTATGCGGCATCCTCCTCAAACCATGAGGCAGGAGCCTCATGCTATGCGACATCCTCCTCTACCCATGAGGCAGCCTCATGCTTATGAGGAGCCTCATGCTATGCGGCATCCTCCTCAAACCATGAGGCAGGAGCCTCATGCTATGCGGCAACCGCCTCAACCCATGAGGCAGGAGCCTCATACTATGCGGCATCCTCCTCAACGCATGCGGCATAAGCCTCATCCCTTGCAGCTTGAGCCTCATCCCATGCAGCATGAGTCTCATACCATGCAGCATGAGCCTCATCCCATGCAGCATGAGCCTCATCCCATGCAGCATAAGCCGCACGCCATGCAACATGCTCTGCTTACCTTACGGCATGCTCTACATACAGCATGCTCTGCATACAGCATGCTCTGCATACCTTACCGCATGCTTCTCAGTCACACATCTTTGGTTGTTGCCAACTCACTAGACTGTCAAGCAGTTTCATAACGTTGCCTTCTAGTCTGCTGCTTTTGCACCAGTGAAACCCTCACTGAGAGAACTTAGCTTTTCTCGGATATGGTTCCTGTAGATGAGAAAGTGCTATTCTCCCTCCTTCTGATTTTCCCTTGAGGACTCTGTCATTTGGAGAGGAGCCTTTAGCTGCTTAGCCTCCTATGGACTTTTATTTAAGCATAACATGCTTCCAGGGAGGGTAATGGTTCCACTTCAGTCGCTAACCCCGTCTGTTACCACACCTGCTCCCATAGACCTTGAGCTGTGTTGCAAGACATGCAGTCCAAGCTTAGTCCTTGTTAGAGGATTTTTTGTTTACGGAGTCAGTGTGTCACTGGGAAGACGTTCAACAACCAGCAGAAGTGACTTGTTGTGACGCAGTGCGGCAACCTCAGCAACCCGATAAGGAGTTGTCTGTACGACCCAGACAGTCTAGACAGCTTCGGGTTGTCACTGTACTTCCTCGCTTCCCCATGGTTGACAGTTCACAGACTGTGCAGCAGTACCATGATCTTGTGTCCGGCTCCGTCAGACGACTAGCTTTTAAGAGCTCCCACAAGTCGTCGCTGTCTGGAGATTCTCAGATGGACTATGGATCTGACCAAGGAACTGGGCCTCCTGGTCAATTTTGAGGAGTCCCAGCTCGTCCCATCCCAGACCATTGTCTACCTGGGTATGGATCTTCAGAGTCGAGCTTTTCGGGCTTTTCCGTCAGCCCCAAAGATATACTAAGCCCTAGATTGCATCCAGAGCATGCTGAGAAGGAACCGATGCTCAGTCAGGTAGTGGATGAGTCTAACAGGGACACTTTCATCGCTGGCCCTGTTCATCGAGTTAGGGAGACCCCACCTCCCCCCCTTCAGTATCATCTAGCGGCTCACTGGATAAAGGACATGACGCTAGAGACGATCTCAGTTCCTGTTTCCGAAGAGAGGAGGTCTACTCTCACGTGGTGAAAGAACAGCTTTCTTCTCAAGGAAGTCTACCTTTGGCTGTTCAGAAACCCGACCGCCGTCTCTTCTCTGACGCATCAGACACGGGCTGGGGTGCGACTTTGGACGGACAGGAATGCTCGGGAACATGGAATCAGGAGCTAAGGACACTTCACATCTATTGCAAGGAGCTGTTGGCGGTTCATCTGGCCTTGATAAACTTCAAGTCCCTCCAGCTTAACAAGGTGGTGGAGGTGGACTCTGACAACACCACAGCCTTGGCTTACATCTCCAAGCAGGGAGGGACTCATTCGTGGAAGTTGTTCTAGATCGCAAGGGACCTCCTCATCTGGTTAAAAGATCGAAAGCTCACGCTGGTAACGAGGTTCATTCAGGGCGATATGAATGTCATGGCAGATCGCCTTAGCCGGAAGGGTCAGGTCATCCCCACAGAGTGGACCCTTCACAAGAATGTTTGCAGCAGACTTTGGGCCTTGTGGGGTCAGCCAACCATAGATCTGTTCGCTACCTCGATAACCTAGAGGCTCCCGTTGTATTGTTCTCCGATTCCAGACCCAGCAGCAGTTCACGTGGATGCTTTTCTGCTGGATTGGTCCCATCTCGACCTGTTTGCATTCCCGCCGTTCAAGATTGTCAACAGGGTACTTCAGAAGTTCGCCTCTCGCAAAGGGACACGGCTGACGTTGGTTGGCTCCGCTCTGACCCGCGAGAGAATGGTTCATAGAGGTACTGCAATGGCTGGTCGACATTCCCAGGACTCTTCCTCTAGGAATGGACCTTCTACGTCTACCTCACGTAAAGAAGGTACATCCAACCTCCACGCTCTTCGTCTGACTGCCTTCAGACTTTCGAAAGACTCTCAAGAGCTAGGGGCTTTTCGAAGGAGGCAGCCAGAGCGATTGCCAGAGCAAGGAGGACATCCACTCTCAGAGTCTATCAGTCTAAAGGGGAAGTCTTCCGAAGCTGGTACAAGGCCAATGCAGTTTCCTCATCCAGTACCACTGTAACCCAGATTGCTGACTTCCTGTTACATCTAAGGAACGTAAGATCCCTTTCAGCTCCTACGATTAAGGGTTACAGAAGTATGTTGGCAGCGGTTTTCCGCCACAGAGCCTTGGATCTTTCCACCAACAAAGATCTACAGGACCTCCTTAGGTCTTTTAAGACCTCAAAGGAACGTCGGTTGTCCACTCCAGGCTGGAATCTAGACGTGGTCCTAAGGTTCCTTATGTCATCAAGATTTGAACCTCTCCAATCAGCCTCTTTTAAGGACCTCACATTAAAAACTCTTTTCCTCGTGTGCTTGACAACAGCTAAAAGAGTAAGTGAGATCCACGCCTTCAGCAGGAACATAGTTTTCACATCTGAAACGGCTACATGTTCCTTGCAGCTCGGTTTTTTGCTAAAACGAGCTTCCTTCACGTCCTTGGCCTAAGTCGTTCGAGATCCCAAGCCTGTCCAACTCGGTGGGGGACGAACTGGAGAGAGTACTTTGCCCAGTTAGAGCTCTTAGGTACTATCTAAAAAGGTCATAACCTTTACGAGGACAATCAGAAGCCTTATGGTGTGCTATCAAGAAGCCTTCTCTTCCAAGGTCTAAGAACTCAGTTTCTTACCTATTCAGGCTCCTGATTAGGGAAGCACATTCTCATCTGAAGGAAGAAGACCTTGCTTTGCTGAAGGTAAGGACACATGAAGTGAGAGCTGTGGCTACTTCAGTGGCCCTCAAACAGAACCGTTCTCTGCAGAGTGTTATGGATGCAACCTATTGGAGAAGCAAGTCAGTGTTCGCATCATTCTATCTCAAAGATGTCCAGTCTCTTTACGAGAACTGCTACACCCTGGGACCATTCGTAGCAACGAATGCAGTAGTAGGCGGGGGCTCAGCCACTACATTCCCATAATCCCATAACCTTTTTAACCTTTCTCTTGAATACTTTTTATGGGTTGTACGGTCGGCTAAGAAGCCTTCCACATCCTTGTTGATTTGGCGGGTGGTCAATTCTTTCTTGAGAAGCGCCGAGGTTAAAGGTTGTGATGAGGTCCTTTAGTATGGGTTGCAGCCCTTTATACTTCAGCACCTAAGAGTCGTTCAGCATCCTAAGAGGACCGCTACGCTCAGTAAGAAAGACGTACTTAATAAAGGCAGAGTAATGGTTCAAGTCGTCTTCCTTACCAGGTACTTATTTATTTTATGTTATTTTTGAATAACTAATAAAATAAAATACGGGATACTTAGCTTCTTTGTTAACATGTATGCTGGTCTCCACCCACCACCCTGGGTGTGAATCAGCTACATGATTATCGGGTAAGATTAATATTGAAAAATGTTATTTTCATTAGTAAAATAAATTTTTGAATATACTTACCCGATAATCATGATTTAATTGACCCACCCTTCCTCCCCATAGAGAACCAGTGGACCGAGGAAAAAATTGAGGTGGTGTTGACAAGAAGTACTGGAGTACCTGACCACAGATGGCGCTGTGGTGTTCACCCCCACCTGTATAGCGATCGCTGGCGTATCCCGACCGTAGATTTCTGTCGGCAACAGAGTTGACAGCTACATGATTATCGGGTAAGTATATTCAAAAATTTATTTTACTAATGAAAATAACATTTTATATATAAACCCATCTATCACTCATATATAACATGAAAAGTAAGAGGTTGAGTTAGTATATCCTCATTAAAAATTTTTAAATATTATCAATTGTATTTTGAGAAGAGTATATTTTGCTACGTTGTATTTTTGAAAGGATCTGATTTTTAATTATTGACTCAATAAAGTATAATGGTACTTTTTTTTTGACCTGTACAGTAAAGGATTCTGGTGATAAGAGAAGTGCTGTGTATGCAAGAAGTAGAAATTCAATATTTTCTTTAGCCTTGTGTTGTTACAGGTAACAACAGCAGAAATTCCAGAATACCCCCTCCTCAATGTTCAGATGAAAAGCAGAGACTTCACTGTATTAGAACATTACTCGAAGTGGGTACACAAAACGGCTCTTAACATGGGCATTGAAGTAGAAGATACGTAAGTAAGAAAAGTTATACGCTTGTGTGTCTTCTTTCTATTTTATTCTTTTGGGTATTTTTTCCTTGATGGTTATGTATGGTTGAGCTCTTCTAAATGTTTATCTCACACCATTTTACTTTTTAAGGACCTACTCACCTACTCTGTCAGTGACTGTCTGTGCTAAACGAAAGAATAGGGGATAAATTTTTGCTTCTCAGAAAATATCATTGACAGTCACAGAGAGCATTTTAACCTAGTTGTGTCTTGCTTTGGTATGTACATACCCTAGGATTTACTCAGATTCTCAGCATCTAACCTCCTTGGCTTTGGTAAGTATATTTAGGGATAGGAATAGTGTGGTCTCAAGTACTTTGCCATTTAGGCTAGAATGGGAAATCCAATACAACAGGATATATTGAAGAAATATTGTCTTCCCTTCCCTAGGGCCAATACATCAGCATGCAAATACAGACTCCTTGTGTATATGGGAGACTAAAGGGTTCAGCCTCTCTAGAATCCAGTCACAACACCTACTATGCTATATTTGTCTACTAGTAAATTTAGAACTACATGTTACCCACCATACAAGCTCTGTTTCGGTGTTTGTTTACTACGGGAAGCTGTATTTTCCCAATTGTCACTCACCAAAGGCTTATAATTCACTTTCTATAGTGTACTGTACATATGAATAAGACAAGCTTAAGTACAACAGATTAGGAAGACTTTTTAAGAGTTAGAAGTGAGTTTATTGCGATGCCTTTTGTTGTATATAGAAAGGATCTGTTGAAGAGACTCAATCAAGTTCCAGGGCCATGCTGTACTTCCATCTACCATTGAGTCACTGTTTCAACAGACTGTACCCTTACTTAGAATGGTTTCTATGCTTGAAGATTGTGGATGTTGGAAAGTGATCCATAACAGTAATAATAATCTTATATAAAATTCATATTTATAATAATTGTCCGTATGAAACCACTGAGGATTTAATAATCTTACGTTCAAGTAGCTTTATAGATAATATTCTGCTTTCAAATATAGTTTTCAGTTTCTTTCCATCCTTATTTCATTATTAGCAATGCTATAGAACATCATAAATAAGTTGACACGTGACATTGTTCACTGTAAAATAGTTTGTAAGTCAAGACCCTGATAGCTTTTTTGTCAAGGCTTGGATGACCAAAGGATTATTATTATTATTATTATTATTATTACTACTACTACTACTACTACTACTACTACTACTACTACTACTACTACTACTACTACTACAGTAATGATTCAAGATAATTTACCACAAATAAATTGTATACTTTACCCATTTCTTTTGCTAGTGCTAGAAAACTGAAAGCAGTCGGGAAAAAAGTAGACGAAGGAAATTTTTCATTCTCTTTGATAATTTTCTTTATATTTCAGATGGGCGACTCCTTCAGAAAAATTCCGTATACAAACCTACGAACCTAATAGTACCCGGATAGAGTCCGAGTATAATTTGCAAATTTATGAACGAACTGTACAGGTAAGTTTACAAATTTAAATTATTAGTGATTTGCAGAGTTTAGTCCCACAAATTTTCAGTACTTTGGGTTCTTAAAGATTTGGGGAATAGTTTTACCATTCCCTTGATGTTTTCTCTTTATTGTCCTTATTTGAAGATTAATAATACTGATGAATTGATGTGTATACAATATGAAAAATTAATCTTTATTGGATCCCTGTTGTCTGATGGTTTGGATAGATGTAATACCAAATGTCTACTTCTCTTTAATTTTATTATTGTATGTGTGAAGCAATTTTTAGATTTCAATAAAGGAAAATGTTATGCTAATGTGATGTTACTTGCTTAGTCAGGGCTTAGAGTCTCAACAGCTTAGTTAAAGGAGACATTTTAAGGCATTCCTGAAACAAAACGGCCATTTTTAGGATCTTACTATAGGAATTATTTATAAATTTATCTTTGTAGTATATACATGCAGCTTTGAGTGGAATATATAGATATATGCATATAATTTTTAAAAGTGTATTATACCATTTTATGCAAGATATTTTAATATGAATTTGTACTAAATTGTTTGGAAAAACTAGTTTCTGAAAAACTGAAAACTTCTAATATTCACCATTACTGTACATATTCAACACTTAGATTTTTTTAGGATAGTTTTATATTGCACAATTATAAGTATCATTATCATTACAGTAATATTGTTGTTAGTATTATTACTATTATTATTATTTTACTAATTAATTTTACATTTTTATTTACAGCTTGCAGATTTATCTTCTATATTAGCACCTCTGTTCATAGAAGTGATCCAGCACGGTTTACCTGATTGTGTAGATCTCCATGTGCAGGAACATTTGCTAGAGCATTCTGAGGTAAGAAAAAGAGGATATATTATTTAAATGAATCTTACTAAATATTCATAAGCCACATCCCTTCACGTTATAGTTTGTCAGCAGATAACAAAAACTAATCTATTGTAGATCATACTAGCTCACCTAGAGTGTTCTGCACTGCCGTATTGTCAGGTTTCTACTCCTGATTAGCATTTGTTTACAAATCTTTTATCATTTTGCTCATTGTTTGTTTTAGTATTGCGTATTTATTGTTTGTTTTCTTTATGGTTTATCCAGAAGGATATCTACCTCTGGATTTCATATTCTGCAATCTCTTTGCAATAATGAATATGTAGTTTTAAACATTACCTTTGTTTATAAGTGTGTAATTTGTGAAGGTAAAGATTGAAATTCCAAAGATAGATGTGAATAGAGTCAGATTTGTTTAGAGAATATCTTTTTCAAATGTGGAATATGAGAAAGGCCTATAAAAGAGCAAGAAAAATGAGATAGGTCAGGTTCTAGAAACTTTTTAACAATAGCATTGTAGTCTCAGCTCCATTCTCCCCCATCATTCTGCCCATATTCCACATCTAGTTCCCTCTCAGATTCAAGGTAATATGCATAGAGATATTTAATCTGAAGGAAATGGTAGGCTAATTGATCACCCTGATTAATTCATTTAATTCTGGTTTCCCTATAGGGCCTTTGATATTTCTCATCCCCTCCAGTTAGTGAGTGCTTGTATGTGCCATGATTAAATTTGTATTTGTTCCTACGTGAAATACAAACCCTCGTCCTTTATGTAGGGAACATTCTTCAGCATGCCAGCTGGATGGCCGTTGAAATGGTTAACGAGGTAGTTAAAGAAAGGCCTCTTACCTGTCAACATCTCTTCACTTAGTTTTCAGCAGCATCAAGTACAGACGTACTGATGTGCACTCATGAACTTTTCATTTTCTTTTTCTTTGAGAAGTGAATACTGTTTGTTAATTTTGGGAGTGTGTGAAGCAAGAACTCATTGTGGGAGGATGGACTACATCCAGGTGTTAAACCTGCTGTAAATCCACTCTCTCTATGTTCTTGCTTAGGGTATGATTGTTTTTAATCATCCCTGTGAGCCGAGTATAGTTTGTGAACTCCTTGCGGTAGCAGACTTACACCTTTGGGGGAGAGGAAGAAAGCTTGGCTTCCTCCTTCTGCTCATAGGGTGCATTCGCTGCCCCTGTGCTTGCTCCCCTGGCTCTTTTTCTGTGGAGTGAGCAGAAGGAGCAAGAGCCCTTGGACGTAAGTCGGCGGATTTCAGGTACTGGTGGTGTGGTGTTCTCTGCTCCTATTGGAGATTGAAGGTTCTTTTCCTTTTGTGCTACTGCTGATGACGAATGTGTAAGGAAGTTTTGGCCTCCTTAGGTCTTTTAGGTAGGCTCCCCAGTGCCAATGTCTCCTTGGTGATGCCAGTGGTGCTGGGCATGTCAGTGTTCGTGGTGGTGGCGGGGGAGGGTTCCAGTGCTTTCCCTGAAAGGCTACTCCTTTCTCCCATCCTATGTACCTCTCCCAACTCGTGTTGTGGGGGGGCTCTGGGGCTTCTGCGCCCTGTAGTGTAACTTTCCTCCCAGTGACAGTGTTCCCCAGTTTAGTGGTTCTTGTTGGAGTAACCCCTGTGGTTCTCCCCTTTGGTAGGGTTGTCTGGTTTTCTCAGACTTTGACTACTCTGCTTGCGGAACCTTGAAAGGGTTGGAAGGAGGAAGAAATGTTCGTCCTCTTCCAACTACTCTTCCTCTTCTGCTTCTGACTCTGTCACTTCTTCTAGTAACTGTACTGTAGCCAAAGGTTCTCCAATTAGCACTATAGCTGCACAGCAATCCTTGTGGAGGGTTGGGATCCCACAGTATCCGTACTAACTCTTAATTCACTCTAACCAGGTGGGATGACAACTTGGGGATTGATCACACCTGTAGACTCTGTCACCACATTGCTATGTTGTGTATACTCTGTCACCTCATTGGTGTATTGCAATCAAGAGTTATGATAAGGCCTCTTTGTAGTATTCAATTACTATACATCTTTTAGATAGTTCAAGGTTAGTCGAGGCTTATTTAAGGCAATCCTTATTCAAGAAAGATCACTGCATCCTGTGTATAATCCCTTTGATCTCTCTCTCTCTCTCTCTCTCTCTCTCTCTCTCTCTCTCTCTCTCTCTCTCTCTCTCTCTCTCTCTCTCTCTCTCTCTCTCTCAAATGGAAGTAAAATTTGCAGGAATTCAATTGTCTATGGTCCTAAGTCCATATCTATATTATTATTATTACTACTATCTAAGCTAAAACCCTAGTAGGAAAAGCAGGATGCTTTAAGTTCATTGGCTCTAACAGGGAAAATAGCACAGTGAGGAATGGAAATAAGGAAATAGATAGAATAGTGCTCTAGTAGAGAACTCTACCCCAAGGCAGTGGAAGACCATGGTACAGAGGGTATGGCACTACCCAAGACCAGAGAACAATGTTTTGATTTTGGAGAGTCCTTCTCCTAGAAGAGGTGCATACCATAGCTAAAGAGTCTCTTCTACCCTTACCAAGACGAAACTAGCCACTAAACAATTACAGTACAGTTGGTGTGACCCCTTGAGTGAAGAAAAATTTTCCAGTTATCTTAATGTTGTCAGGTGTATATTAGGAAAGAGTAGAATGTGTAAAGAATATGCCAGACTATTCTGTGTATATATAGGCAAAGGAAAAATTAGCTTTAATAAGAGGGATCCATTGCAGTACTATCTGGCCTGTCAAAGGACTCATAACTCTGGCAGTAGTATCTCAGTGGATGGATGGTGCCTTGGCCAACCAATATCTATTGTTTCCTTGACTTCCCATTGTAGGTGTAAGAGATTGATGTACAGTAATGCATATTGTTTTGTTGCATATAATGTTCCTATATTACATTTGTAAAGTATTAGAAATAATTTGGTATACAGTATGTGTATCTTCACTAAGAATGTATTACTGTATATATCCCAAAAGGTATCTTTTGGACAAGGGCCAGGTAATCAGCTGTTAATATCATTGATTGAAAAGAATTTTAATTTAGATTTTGTAGTTTTTACACATTTCTATAACTTTATATTTTTGTAGCTAATTTAGATTTGGTTTTATATATTGCTTTATTTTCAGGTACGTTACATCCCCGATCTGGAATTGAAGGAGCTTAGAGCACAGTTACATGATATGGGTGGACCCTCTAAGTCAAAAAATTAGGTCTGGTTTTTTTAATAGATATATTTTAACGCAGAGGGTTGTCAAAACACTTTTAACTTTTATACTGAAAACCTTGTAGATATATGTATATGTATATTGTTTCCTTTTGTTTTCCAACATGCATATTGGGGCTATTAAAATAAAAATCATAAATGAAAGAAGGTTCAGGATCACTGTTCCAATTGGTTCAGTTTGGTATCGTCCAGCACCAGTTAGTATATTGTAAACATTAGGTCTGTACTGTAATGTTTAAATAAAAGGCTCAGTCTTTTACTGAGGATATTTATTAACATTACCATTATATTACTAGAATGACAATACTACTTTCTCGGCAAACTTAATATCATTGGGGGAACTCCATCATTTGAATTGATTTTAAAGGTTGTTGAACATAGTTTATTGAAGGAACAAAATTATGTAAATGGTGTTTTTATATTTTTTTTTTAAGTTTTACGCAAGCCAGCTTTATAGTTTTATAGTACATCTTTGAATGTAATTTAAGAGAAATTTTAGATTATGAAATGTTGCACTTTATATTGTCCTTTGGGAAAGTACGAATCTCATTGATAAAGTACACATGCTGTTAGATATAGGAAAAATATGCAGTGCATGAAAATGAGTACTGTACAAGTAGTGATGAGATATGCATATTTTGATTAGGATTGTATTTTTACCCTCTGCATTAAATCCGTTAACATGTGCAGCCTGATTTCTACTGTACATTCAAAAGAGGGTAGCATGTAAAATTCTGGTCCTTGAAGACTGGAAATTTTAAAGTCAGAAAAAGTGGGATAGCAAAATTAAAAGAAAGCAAAGGAACCCATAAAAAAAAAATAAAACATGTTAAAAAGGATGGAGTTTTCTTTGCTTAGTGTTAGTCACAGGGAAGGAGTAAAATTTAATTCAAATATTATTAGAAACATTATCCCCTAATTCTTGATTTTCACACAGAGTGAGTTATTTCCATTGTTTTGATTTTGGATCTTTGTACCTGAAATATCATCTAGTGTAGGTATTTATCAGATTAAATTTACTGATTTTCATGGTCTACTTATCAGTATTTTTCTGTTACTTTCCTCAATAACTGTCCCTCCATTCTTCTGTTTACATGTAAAGTAAAATTTCATTCAAATATTATTAGAAACATTATCCCCTAATTATTGATTTTCACACACAGCTAGTTATTTCCAATGTTTTTGGTTTAGATCTTTGTACCTGAAATCTCATCTAGTCTAGGTATTTATTAGATTAAATTTTACTGATTTTCATGGTCTACTTATCAGTATTTTTTTGTCACTTCTTTTTACTACTTTCCTCAATAACTGTCCCTCAACTCTTCTCATTACATGTACAAAACTATCAGGCATTGATATGATTATTTTCCATTTGTGCGCACTACATTTCTCTTACTACTTTTTTTGTAATATGATCTTTCCACAGCACTCCAGCCATGAATCTTATATTTTTTTTATTTTGTCTCACAAGCATCATAAGATTTTTATTTTTGTAAAGAAGACACTTCTATTAATAAGTTGTCTAGGAATATCTCTTCAAACTATTACAGTACTGTATTACTCTTGCAATAATTGCTTCACAGTTCAGTGTATTCACAAATAGAAGATTTATTTATTTTTTCTAAGGCTGGACATTCCCACTGCTCTTTATTTTTCCGAGCACCGAAAGTCTTTCATTGTCTTTTGTATTTTGCCATCCTGAGAAAAACAAGATCATTGGCTATATTAAATATACAGCAGTAAATAAACCACCATATCTCTCCTTTGCCATCACCCTGGAGAGTTTTATGATTAACTTTAGCATTTGTGAAATTTAATGTCTATACAGTACGATGTTTTACTTTTATTGTTTCTCAGTCTTTTCATCTTCAATTCACTCAAGTCTATTATACATTTTATCTATGAATCTCCCCTGATGTTAAAAGTACTACTCTCTTGGAGCTGCTTAAATGCCAACGTCTACCCTAAAAACTAATAAATTTCCTGATTTCTTTCCTTGTAATATGCCTACGACCCTAGTGAAGCATTGAGTTAATTTGGCAGTTAACCAGATTTGGTACACCACAGTTCCTTTGTCCTATTAGTTCTCTGGTTGCATTTGAATGATTCAGACTGTTGTCTGACCACAATCCAGGTTGTGGTCTTTTGTAACTTTAGTCTATTTGACATAGATTATTAGAGGATGTCTTCTGGAATAAATGTGAATGTCTGTGAGATTTGTTTTAGACTTATTGCTGTGCCTTCAAAATCTTCATTCTCTTTTTGTCAGTTTCTAGGAGCTGGATTTGGATTTTAATAATTGATATTAGGAATATAATTCACTTGCAGTTTCTCTTGTTAAGAAATATGGACAGCTGGTAGCTGACCACTTAGAGTTCCAAATATTAAGGGGGGAATTCCACAAAAGACTAGGCTAATTGATTGCATTGATGATGATGATAATGCCACTAAGCTGTCAACAAGCTTTTCTGGCTTGATAGTAGTGAGCTTCTTAAGCTTTTTACTCTATTTTCTTTATTTTTTAAGTTAAAAAGACCAATGAGTCGTGGTAAAGGTAGTAACTCTCGCATAACCTACCCTGTGTTGAATCCTAGGCTAGCTGAGTAGTTCTAATGTGCCAGTCAGTAAGGATTCTAATGGTATGCAGCCCACTATAGAGTCTATAGCCATACTCACAAACTACTTCAGGTCCTATTACGAAACCATTGCATATCCATGATACGGTCAGCTCTCTACAGCCACTGGTTTACGAGATAAGAAACTGGGCTTGCAGTTTGGATTCTATTATCTCTCCGCCCACTGAAGTGATCACTCATGAGCAACCATTTTATACATATATTACTGTAATGGCATAGAATCTCGTATGGTTTCTGTGGAATTAGGCAAATCTATTATTAAGTCTTAGAATTTCAGCTGTAGCTGAACTGTTGCATCATGTTTCCAATGGCAGCAGGGTTCAGCCAGAAGTAGGCTTGGCCACTAGCACATCTCAAATTTTCCCCAGTGGTGTTTTTATAGGTGGTAGTACACTATCAGTATAAGCTCAAAGTTTCCCATTTGAAGCATTCACCAGGGAAGCATCCAAAAAATTAAATGCACTGTAGCCTAAGCTATGCATGAACTAGTGTTTAATGTGTCAAATGCCCAGAGGTTAATTCTAAGGTTCACAGAAGAGGCTCCATACGCACTTAGGGTCTGTAATATTGTTTTGACCCCTAGCTGCACTAGTTTTATATCCTACTTTACCTCAGTTCTTGCTTCCTTTCTTCCATCTGGCAGTCCAACATTTTCTAACTTTGACTTCGTAGTGTAATTCTTGGCTTTAACCCTAGATGTACTTTGACGCTGATAGGAATCACAGGCCCCAGTGCGTGACTAGCCCAAATCGATAAATCCAATCCATCAATTTTCATCCCCTTCTTTACCTTGAATATTTTCTTCCTTCCTCTGGAGTGTTGAGATTCACATTCTTTTCTTGTCAAATCATCTCTGCTCTACCCATCTGGTTAGATATTTTAAGCCACTTACCTTTGTTTCTTGTCTCCCTATCTACTCTCATCCCTGCCAAAACATTTCAGTTTATTTTTATAGATTGAGAAAAAAAAAAAGATAAAAACGAATCTTTTAACAGATCATTAGCAACATAGCGTGAACTTGTATTTTCCACTTCTAAAAGAGTTCATTCTCAACCTCTGCCTCTCATGTTGGTGTTTTTCTGGTTAATGTCAAGTTTTTTATTGCCATATATCTTTATATTTACAAAATATCGTTAGTGGGTTAGAAAATCAAGAGGTTTTTAAGCCACCCAAATATAGCAGATTAGGCCTATAAACTTTGGCTCGTAAGAAGTAAGTCGTTTGAATCTAAGATTTCATTTAGAGTTGTTCCGTAATAAGAAAATATGAAAGTTACAGGAAAGTAACTTTGTAATCAAGTCAGGTATTCAAATCTGGTTTTGTTATGCTGTAGATCCTGCAGTCTTCATTGAACTGTTAGTACATGTACTACAAAATGATTTCTAAGAAAATTATTCTCATCACCATTTGGATCTCACTGAATATGATTTAAGCCTGTCTGTCACGATGCGTCTTCAATTCACATGGAAGCTCGACTACGAATGGATCCATAAGCTACAATGGTCACATTTTTTTTAGATTTAATAAATAGAAAACAGGTTTGTATCGGGTTTTTTTTTTAACCCCTTCCCCTCTCTCGCTCTCTCCTGACTCACCACTAGTCATCTTCTCACTCCTCAGGGACAGACAGTCTACAGAGTACGGAGGCTGGTCTAAAAACTCTAGACCCAGTCTACCTTAACACCTTGTGAATTAAAGATAACATTGTACACTACGTTACAAATTAGGGAAGCCTAAGGTAGGAAATGTCTTTAATGATGATGTTAGATTGTATTTGGAATGGAATTCCAAGACTCATTCTTCATTTATTACCATTACACTCCAACACATGATCTTCACTGGGACGCACAGACATAGAGAGAGAGAGAGTGTTTGTGTGTGTTGACGATATGTCCATTTCTTTGTATGGCATGACGTCAGATGAACATTCCGGTATTTATTTTATTTCTTATAATAGCCACCTACCAATAAAATGGTTTTAATACACACACCCATTTCTTTTAGTATGTGAGAGAGAGATTAACTAATCCCATATACTGTATTGCTATCTCCTATCTTAAAGAACACATTGTTAAATAATGATATTATTGTTGCTGTTATAGATGATTATGTTATAATTATTACCATAGTTTTTGCTGCCATCTTTCAAAAGAAAATCGTATAAATTTCCTACAGTAAAAACGTGGATGTCAAGTCAGAAAATACCAAATTAATCTCACTTCATTTCTGTGACAGAGGGCTAAACCAGGCCTCCCAGTCCCTTTAATACATGCTGGCGTAAAATATATTTGATATAAGCCAATTTATATTTGCCAAATCTTATTATTTAACTTGAAGTAACTTCTAAATTAAGCAATCATAAACTATATCTTTATTTGTGACTGATGCCAACTTATTTATTTGATTCCATCGACTAAATCATTTTCATCAACTGATTAAGGTCAAAAGGTCAGTCAATCTAATGTTTCTCTGTCTATCAGAAAGTAGACAGTGGCTACTTGAATATTTTTGAAATGAATGTTAATTTTTGAAGAAATTAAATTTCATTTTTTTTTTTTCTTATATGGTTTTTAAAATATTCATAGCGCCCTGTTGGATTAGGAGAGAGAGGGAGAAAGTTCATACTTCCCTAATATAATTTTCATTACTTGCTCAGTTACAACCCTAGTTGAAAAGCAGGGTGCTATAAGTCCAGGGGCTCCAGCAGGGAAAATACCCCAGTGAGGAAAGGAAATAGGAAAAACTACAAGAGAAGTCTAAGAATAATATTAAAATAAATCTGTCACACATAAACTAAATGCTTGAAAATATCAAGAGGGAAAGAAACGATAGAATAGTGTGACTAAGTGTACCGTCAAGAAAGGGATCTCTAACCCGAGAGAGTGGAAGACCATGGTAGGCTTACAGAAGAAGGCTATGGCACTACCCAAGACTAAAGAACAATGGTTTGATTTTGGAGTGCCCTAGCTGTTTACCATAGCTAAAGTCTCTTTTACCCTTACCTTACTATTTTGTGTGTCGGCAAAGATGATATGAGCCTAACCCGAGAGAGGGATCCAATGTAGTACTGTCTGGCCAATCAAAAGACTCCTTAACTCTCTAACGTATCTCAACAGGTGGCTGGTGCCTTATCCAACCTACTACAGTCTCTCTCTCTCTCTCTCTCTCTCTCTCTCTCTCTCTCTCTCTCTCTCTCTCTCTCTCTCTCTCTCCCTGAGGCAAGTAAAGGTGAACTTGGTGAAGAGAAGCAGTTAGCATTGAAATAAGGTAATTTTTTACTGTATTACAGATTATCAAATAATAACAATAACAATAATAATTGCCAAAACTGGCTTTGCTAATTACTGGACGGATAACAAGCTTAAACTTAAATATAAAAACATGAAAGCTTTCTATAGAAGAGATAACATATTTTATTAATTTAAACGTGAATTTACATTATGTGATTGCTAAAATTTACACATACGGTTCCTCCGTAAATATTCCAAATAATTCCTTAAGATTAATTAAAATAATCTATGAATTATCTGAATTGGCTTTAGACTCGTATCCCACAAACGTCACTTCACTACTCTAGTCACTTATTATTGTCACACTGAATTTGTCACTTTGTGACATAAGTTTCTTTTATAATGGTGCTCCGTAATTTAGTGTTCGCCGCGTATTTCTTCTGCGTTGAACTTTTTACTCTTCGGGTATGTGTAAATATAATGTATATATCTTCCAGAAGATACATGTTAGTGTAAAATGTAGTTGATGTTCTAAGTGGACTAGGCTGTTTGTTTCCATGAGCCTAATCTGTGTAAAATTCGGAAGACAGTTTTAGCAATTATTATTTTTGTTATTGTTATTATTTGAGAATCTTTAATGAAGTAAAACTTTGCCCAAATCCCAATTAAGGGATGTAAGTAAAATAGCAGCCACCTGTATGCACGATGAATGCAAACTAATAATAAGGCAATGTAAGTTTGGTCACAGGGGACGTAAGCCTTCCATTAGGTAAATAGGTAAGCACACGTCTTATAGGCTAGGTTGTGGGGGATTGTAGGTTAGTTGGTGTCCATATTTTATGTTCGCTAGAGTAACTGACCGCTGATATGCAAAGGCTCTCCACTTAATCCAAGTCTAAGTACGTGTGCAAATCATTGGATCACCAGCCCTGGCCTATGCATAGAGATCGGGAACTCTTCCTAAACGTGTTTTTCGCCACCCACACATTATTAAGCGCTTTTATGCATAGGTTCCCCTGCCAAACTCGCTCATAATTTTCACCGACTGGTCTTTGCTCCACCATGATTGCTTTGCAATCATTTTAACATCATAGTATCTCCTTTCTTTTTGTACATGTGGCACTACATAAGTTGGGCGTGTGGGCGAGTATTTGTGGACAAATATTCGGTGACCCAACAGACACCCTACCCCAAACAATATTGGGCAACATTTTCTTATAAAAAAAGCTTTAATATAGGAACACCCGTTTTCTTTGAAAATGACCTTTATTTCCTCCTCAAATAAATAAACAGATTTTGACGTAGGAAAAATCTATTTTTGGGTGAGATAGCTATGTCGCCCTCATGGAAGTTCTCTTCGGCAGCTTCCTACTGTATAATATTTCTGCGAGTGATATTACAAGAGAATTACTGTCAGGTATCACGGGGTTCTAACCCCCGGAATGACTATCCGAAGATATCGTGTATAATAAGGTACGTATCCGAAGATAACCATAGATATCTGCACCCCCAATAGACTTTACCCAGTCTAATCAACTAAGGGGAAGGATAAGTGAGGAGCCGTTGCATATCCTCTCTCCCTAAGGTGCCGCGTTCGTCTCTGAAGCTCCATTTCTTTGTTCGTAGCTTAGATCTACTGTTGTTTGTTTTAATGAGATATACCCAAATATATCTGCCGACAACCTGGGTCACCCAGTGGGAACCGGTGTTTTAGGGTTAGGAAAATATACTGAGGAATCAATAAGGGTTAAACAAAACTTTTCTTCGGTAAAATTATAGACCAGCACGGAACTACATTTCCAAGAGAGAAAACTTTTAACTACAGTTAATATCGTGCTGTCAACAAATTTGACCTTTATTTCCACCGCAAATAAGCTGTTCTCCCAGTATCCCCACCTTCCTGACAGACACAGGTGGGAACCTGGGATTTTGGATGGGCAAAAGCTGGAAAAGGGTGGTTACTTAACACATTTGATATTCGTAAAAGGCCACAGTACTTAACACACCCCACCTAACCTAACCTAGTAGTTCCCAGGTCACAGATCTAGCCTGGGGCAAGCCCTCCGGATCCCCCTTCCCAGGTCACAAATTTACCCAGGAACATTCCTTTATATGAGCTAACTCTGTAATTTTTTTTTTTCATGGAAATCTTTACAATTGAGTTACAATAGAAAATGTGCCGGCCTTCCCTGAAAGCTATTTCAGAATCCCACTTGGGACACCTTAAACTTTGAGGGATAACACAATGAGTTTTTAAAATTTTTTTCACTACACTAGGTGTACTGTAATACTCACCAAGAAACTTGGCTATAGCATCCATTTAGCCGTAATGGAAGCCATTACACTTTGTTATGTTGGGCTCCATAACACAAAATTCAATTACAAAGTAACTGAGTAGTTGTCCTAAGAAAATGGGGCGTGTCACAGAACTACCTATGTCGCACTCGAGCATACAAATCTGCCCAAATATGGTAGACTTCTTCATATGGTAGATGTCAGGATGCCTGAAAACTTTAAATCAATCAATCAATCAATCTTCATATGGTAGGGAAAGGTAGGTGGAGGAGCTACATACAAACGAATGAACCGTAGTAATGCCATTGGTAGAAAGAAAGTGGGAGAATGGTTAGTGTACAGGAAGTATAAAGTTGTTATTGCGCAACAAGTTATGTTACTTTGCCACTAGTAAAGCCAATTGGGAAGCAAACACAGGGTTATGACATAGTCTTTTCCTAAGTATGTAAGGATATGGCGGCTCTTAGGTTAGGTTAGGAAGTGTTCCCGCATTTGTTTCACTTTTAAAATGTGGTTTTTAAGTCCTAACTTTTGAAAAGAATTTTACACCTGTCTGTCCCAACCACCTATAGAACAAAGTCTCCCTTACCACTAATTCTCCAGCAAAAAACTTACCAAGTGACGAATGTCTTAGATTTTTTATTCGTATGGTACAAATGGTATATATAGTAATTTCCACGGAAACCACAAAAATACCTTATAAATCGTAAGACATGCTTCATTTTTAACATGAATGAAACCCATGTAATCTGACACCTATAAGGTAGATATACGCAGGTCACAGGTCCGGCAATTAAAACTATGTACCAGGGCCCTTGTTTGTATCTAGGTTCCACGTTCCCCTTGCTCACTCGACATTGTTATGTCTTCTTGCTTTTTTGGTGGGGTTTCATTAGTAAAATGCACTCTTTTCTTATGAGATTTGGTTATTTGCAGTCTAATGAGAAGTGCAAAAATGCTATCTTCTTCCTCTTCCTTATAATTTGTATTTTATATCTGCATTTTCAAGCCTCTTCCTTCCATACTTCTACCCAAGTGGCAAATGTAAATAAGGAAGGTAATAAGGGCATCAAATGATCTGAAATCATTCCTCATAATGACAAAAACTAATTGTTCACAAAGTTAAGATTCATGGAAATAATCACTATATAGTTAATTAGAATAAATTAACTTTGAAATATTAAAGCAGAAATTCACCCCCTCTCAATCTATCCATTTTACTGCCTTATCAAATTGCATTTATAAGTTTATTCTAACACAAATCTCTCCATTTTTAGTTAAAATGCGTAATTTGCATTAACAGATTCAGATTCACGTTGAGGTGATTTCAGGTATGGTTATATCAAACTTCAGGTTATTAATTTAATATGTCTGCTCTGAAAGAAGTCCCATTGCTAAACAGTGATTAGTAACCACTGAAAAGTTATGCCAGATTGGGAGGGTATCTTTCTACTTAGTTCATGGAAGGGAAAATATGATATAATACACAGAATTTATGTTTATGACAATAAATTTTTATACAGTTGTGGACTAGGCATACTAAGAAAGGATTTAGAAAATTGTCAAAATTGGAATTTTTTTTTTTTTTTTTTTTTTTTTTTTTTTTTTTTTTTTGAAGATATCAATTGCATTTGGAAATTAAATTGAACTTACAGTTTTAATAGAGCTCCTTATTAACTCTTGGACTTGAACTAAACAAGTAAAAAGTTTTGTAATTGGGGAAGTAAATGGCAGAATCTAATAACAAGAATTGCTTTAGTTTTTAACTGCAAACTCAAACCTCAAAATTGCAATTTTTGGTTCATTACTTTTCATAATTCATTTTTCCCTATAAAGATATTTTCAACTGAATTATAAAAAAAAATTGTGTACACCTCTCCTATTCTGAATTGATAGAAGTTTTATCGTGGTGTCGGTATATAAAATATGTCTTATTCTATTGTTGCTGCAAAGAGATTTTATGACCAAAGTATTTGACCACAATGAAACTGGAAAATCTCTAGCAGCAAATTGAAGAAAATTTTACCTTTTCATTAACCAAAAAAACTCTTCCCATATCTGGCCAAAAGTACTTGTATGACAAATAATTTTAACATTTAAAAATTTTATTCCAGTTAAAATTATTGTTTATCAGTTATTGCTAATTTTATCTTGTTACACACTATTCTACTATAGTACGGAAAGTTCTCAACTCGGATATTCATGAGGTACCAAGAAGCTGCTTGTAAGCGTAATTTTGTTAAATTATGTCCTAGGGTAGGCTACATCTAACTCGCATGCCTATGATTTTCAGCTGCAAAAATCAACAAAAAGTCGCGTTTCATATTGCAAATGTTGTCTTGCTTTCTGCATTAACTTGTATAATATTGGTATGAAAAACACTTCTGAACCTTCGCTGGTGCTATAGAGGAGTGAAGGTAAGGGGGTGGGGAGGTGTAGGGGTGAGGGGAGGGTAGTCGTAGTAGAGGCAGCAGTCGGGTGTTGTTCCAGGGGATGTTGTTGAAGGAGAGGTCTAACTGGCGAGGGACCTATGGTTGTGGTTCTGTCACGCCCCAGTAACTATACCGACACTCATTGAGTGAGCGAGCTGAATTGATTCCTGGAATTCCATGCATTCCTTTTTTCTTTGGTATATTTACCTGTATTTATACCTTAGAAATGGTGCTTAAGGAGCATTTCACGGAGCGACACAGGTCGACCGCAGAAATAGGTTTTTCCTTCACCAAAATCCCTTTATTACAATATTTCATCATGAACTTTTGATATAATATCAGATCTATGATTTCAGTTGGATTTGTGTTTGTTCCGTAACCGAAATACAAACCACGCTATTTACAAAGGGTTATTACTTTTAGCGTAGCTGAAATGGCGAGCCATTAGAATTTAACGAGGGTGTATTACCCCCCGCGCTAGTTAGCGGGGGGGTAGGGGAGTGGTAGCTAGCTACCCCTCCTCCCCCTCACACACACGTGAATACTCACTTTCACTTTTGGCTCGGACTGTGACAGACGTCTCTGTCTTGGTCCTCGCTTGGCAGCCATTGTCTGTTTTGTCTTTACTTAATCGCTTACTTTTCTTTTACTCAATATATATGTAAACATGTTTTCATGTTTGTATATATATTTGAGTATAGAAATAAGTAAGTTTCCTTTTCAGATGTGTGTGTGTAGTGTACGATATCTACGTGGAGGCCTCGGCAGTTAGGCCACCACGGCGTATTTTATGGGTGGCGATCGAGTTTGACTTATGTCTTTCTCTCTCTCTCTCTCTCTTGAGGTCGTTCACCCTTTTACTACGTGTTACTACGCCCTTGTAGCCTAGCTTCCTTTCCGTGTGGGGGGTTGCTACGCGTACGTTTGTATCAATTAGTTATGAATCTAATTGTAGTTTTTTTTTTTTCAGCTTGTAGAACGATTCCTTTCGGGGTTTTCGTTCTTTCTTTAGTGTTCATTCATTTTTTAATTACATAATTACATAGTTACATAATTATAATTGTTATAATTCTGTTTTGGTTACAGCTCTCCTTCCGCGAGTGTAAGTGGTTGTGAGGGCACGTGCCTGTTGTGTAATTCTTGTTCCTTTCCCTCGGGATTCCTCTTCGGAGCCTTCCCGGGGGAATGAATGTGTACTAATATTATTATTTGTTTTATTTTTTTACAGTTACCGATCTAGTTCGTTTCTGTAATATAGCAATGGTGTGAGCTGTCTGGTTGAGTCCTGGGGATTCGGCTGTTGCTGCCTCCCCCCTTGTATTTTCGTCAGGGGCGTGTCTCCTTCTACTGGTAGTACTCCCGTGTCGACGGACAGCTCTCCAGTTCATTTTAGAACAGTCAGGAGGCTTGCCTCCTTGGGCGGATAACTTTCCTTCCGAGGGAAGTTTTTCCTGTCCAGGCTAGAGTTTTTCCCCTTTTGGGGGGTTCTTCTCTTGCCTTTTTTTTTTTTTTTTCGTGCGACTATGCTCTTGGTGCTGAGCGGTCGCACCTGCAGTTTCGCTCAAGGGGCTGGGCAACTGCAGGAGCTCCTCTTCGGAGGATTGCTCCTTTTAGGTCACTGGCTGACCAGTCTCTTCCTCGAAGTGTTTCTCTTTCGTTCGCGAGAGAGTACACTCATAGAGACTCCTCTTCGGAGGTTTCTTCTGTTGCTGTTGCTGTTGGCCTCCCTCGCCGTAAGGCCCTCCGTCCGCCTCGTCGTAAGGGCCTCTCATCTCCCTATAAGGGTGCTTGAGGCGCCCTTATGGATCTCCGTTTGCAGCCTACACTCCTTTTTTCTCGATCTTCCGCCTTGGTGCAGATGGACAGCAGTCTGATCTCGTCTTCCGACGGGCAACGGTCTTCCCGACGGACAACGGTCTGCCCGACGGACAGCGGTCTTCCGACGGACAACGATTCCTTCGGGGCAAAGGGTTGCCCCCACGGGGGTTCTTCCCTTGCGTGTCAGGGTTTCCCTGCGCGCCCTTCTGCTCATCAGCGCTCTCCTGTTCGTCAGCGCTTTCAAGATGATCTTCCCTGCGGTTCCTGTTACGTGCCCTGTGCGCCCACGTTCGCCCTCGCGATCTAGAACTTCGGTTCAGGTCGGGGTCAAGGACTTCTTCTTTGCGCAGGCTTCCACGCGTAGCCTTCTGCTCGTCAGCGATCATCAGCTCGCCAGCGATCATCAGCTCGCCAGCGATCATCAGCTCGCCAGCGATCATCAGCTCGCCAGCGATCATCAGCTCGCCAGCGATCATCAGCTCGCCAGCGATCATCAGCTCGCCAGCGATCTCCGGATCGCCCACGTGTGTTACAGCTGGCACGCCAACGTTCTCCAACACTTCTGAAGGAACATGGTTCGCCAGCTACTAGCTCACCTGCGCATGCTGATCGCCATCGCACGACCCTCAACTGCGGATGCTGATCGCCATCGCACGACCCTCAACTGCGGATGCTGATCGCCATCGCGCGACCCTCAACTGCAGATGCTGATCGCCATCGCGCGACCCTCAACTGCGGATGCTGATCGCCATCGCGCGACCCTCAACTGCAGATGCTGATTACGCATGCTGCTCCTCATCGCACAACCCTGAACGACCGCCCTCCTGCGGATGCTGATCACCATCGCACCCTTTCACGCGATCATTCACCTGCGCATGCTGCTCGCCATCGCACAACCCTGCACGATCGCCCGCTTACGCATGCTGCTCCTCATCGCACAACCCTGAACGATCGCCCTCCTGCGGATGCTGATCACCATCGCACCTTTTCACGCGATCATTCACTTGCGCATGCTGCTCGCCATCGCACAACCCTGCACGATTGCCCGCTTACGCATGCTGCTCCTCATCGCACAACCCTGAACGATCGCCCTCCTGCGGATGCTGATCACCATCGCACCTTTTCACGCGAACATTCACCTGCGCATGCTGCTCGCCATCGCACAACCCTGCACGATTGCCCGCTTACGCATGCTGCTCCTCATCGCACAACCCTGAACGATCGCCCTCCTGCGGATGCTGATCACCATCGCACCCTTTCACGCGATCATTCACCTACACATGCTGCTCGCCATCGCTTACCATCACGCGGTCATTATCGCCAGCGATCTTCTTCACCTACGCGGCAGCACGATCCCTCGCCGTCACGCCATCGCTTGCGTTCGTCGCCTCGGACACGTGTTCATTTACCTGCCCACTCGCCTGCGCGATCGCTCGCCTGCGCGCCTGCGCGATCGCTCGCCTGCGCGATCGCTCGCCTGCGCGATCGCTCGCCTGCGCGCCCGCGCGATCGCTCGCCTGCGCGCCCGCGCGATCGCTCGCCTGCGCGCCCGAGCGATCGCTCGCCTGCGCGACCGCTCGCCCGCCCGACCATTCGCCTTTGCGCGACTGTTCGCCTTTGCGCAACCGTTCGCCCTCGCGCGACCATAGTTCGCGGCGAATTCCACAGCCGGTGGTAGCAGCAGGGACGCGTGCTCCTAGACGGCACTCGGGATCACCTCCATCCAAGCACAGGTTGGTAGTGCAGGACGAAGACAGGTCAGTACAGCATTCTTCCCCACCTTCTTTTCAGGCAGGTACCGTCGGGTCCACTCCAAAGGATCGCCCGATCCCTTTCACCTTAGCGAGGATTTCGGACTCTGTGTCCTTGGAGCAGCAGACATGGTTTGATCCGCTGGCACGGGCGTTAATGAGGGTTATGAAACCAGTACTCGCCGGCCAGGGTAACAAACCAGCGGCTGTCTCTCCTACGCTGAAGAGAAAGAGAGGAGTGGACTTCGTGGTGACTTCCCCCAGGGCGAAGTTGGTTCCCAAGAGGTCGGTCTCGAGGGTCCCCTCTCCTGTACGAGTACTCTCTCCTTCTCCTGCCCTGGAAGGATTTTTGGCGGTGGGGCTTTCCGTTCAAGATTTCTCCATCGGACAAGGGGTGACTGCTTACCTCTTCCTTTAGGAGCTTACCAGGTTCTTTCCCTCCTCGGTTACGGCCCGAGGTTTGGTTCAAGGAAGCTACAGGAAGATCAAGGGTACTTTCCTCCTCTCGAGCTCAGACACCTTGGCCTTTCGTCGTTAAGTATCTACTTGCGGACAAGCTCGATGTTGTACCATCTGGACGTGCTGACTGAAGGCTTCCTTCGGGTGTCTCATCTGTGGAGGTCGACGACCTCAGACACCCTTCCATCCTTGAGAAGAGTTTTGTCTGTGCCCAAGGACAGAGACTTAGACAGCTGCTGTGCGGAGTAAATCGACTTCCGGTTTCACTCCTCCAAGGCGCTTTCTTCCAGACTCTGCAGGGCTCCAGCGCCCTTTTCTTTCAACCACGTCGGCCTAAGTTATCGGCTACGACAACTGGGACAAGGTGTCCAATTGCAGTTTCCTCCTGTCAGGAACAGATGGCACGGGAGATTACCCCGGGGAGGCATAGGCCTAAAAGGAGTTCACGAACTCTAGGATTGCAGGTTTTTTCGCTGGGAGGATGCTTAAGGTTACTCATCCGAATGACAGCTTCCCGATGCCCATTCCCGCACAATCTCTGTGAGTAGCCAAGGATATCGCGCCTGCTGTCTCTGTCAGCGAATTCAGTGTCTCTGAACCTCTATGCCATAGCGTCAGCAGAGTTGCCCGGTTGGGCAGAATGATCCATACCTTAGGCGAAGGTCTTCCTTAGGATCATCGACGGCTTCACCCCCGGTCCCCTCAGTCGATCCTTTCTTGTAAGGAAGGATCTGAGAGGGGATGTCCATAGTCGACCTCACAGTCCTGATCAAGTTTGTCGAACAAACTTCGGCCAGCGTAGACCAGCAGAATCGATCAGACTGGTAACGAGGCGACAGGACTCCTTTAACCCTGGATCGGAAGGACGGGTACTTTCAGTTTCCATTCCATCCATCTTCCAGGGTGCTCGTCGAATTCAGCCTAGACTGCAAGTATTCCTGCTTATGATGCAGTGTGGCTATCCCGCCGTGGCATAGCAGGTTTGTTTCCCCAGAGAACTCTCCCTGCCTTCCTCTTGGCCGCTCAAGGTGCAGGCTTCCGCCTCCTCTGCTGTTTGGAGGGCTGGTCAACTCCGGTAGGCTCGGGTTTCGACCTTCTTCAGCGCCGGGACTAGCTTCCGGAATGTGACCATGAGTGTGGGCTCATGGTATTTTGCTTGGAGCCTTCTCTTCCTCTGCCTCAACATCTGGAGTATCTGGCCATGATTTTGAGTCAACCGCCTTACCACATTGGAAACCCCGCTTCTCGTCCGTCCAGCGAGGTTAAGCAACGTCGGTACTTGGATGGGTGACCACCTGGGGATGCCAGATTCTGTTACCGCATCCTCCGAGCCTTCCTTTCGGTTGACTGTGGCAAGACTGAGGAGAGTCGCAGTACCTGTTCTCAGTCAAGCAGAGCTTTCAGCCCTACCTTGGAACGTTTCCTAGTTCTTCTTTCCTCATTGACCCGTCTATAGTCCGAACGGTCGCCTCAGGATAAGTTCCATGTGGGGCGATCCAAGTCCCGGTGGCTTCAGGCAATGTTTAACCGGACTCCCTGGCCCTATGGGACCAGCGGAACTATTAAACCTGCAATGGGTGTTGACCTATGGAGCCTCTTGATGGTAGTGGATATTCTCGTCCTTTCCCCACATTCTTGATGCGGTTCTCGGACTCGTCAAAGGAAAGGGGGGGGGCCATGTTCCGGTCCAGGCCTATGGTCAAGACCTGAAGGATACCTCTCCATCATTCAGGCAGGCTTAAGGGCCTTAGTCTGGCCCCTCTTCAGATCCTACAGCTCCTGCCAAGTCGCCCCGTTGCGCGTCGACTTCATTCTAACCAGCAGGGGACGCATTTTCACACCTTCACATCTTGTAGTAGAGATACCGGGATGATTGAGATTCTCTCAATTCCACCATCGGCTCTCTCATTCCAGGCAGGGGAATGTCTCTCTCAGACTATCCGAGCAGAGCCTCATAGAGAGAGTGTACCTAGGGGTCTTTGACCTTGGGTAACCAGCAAGTGCTGGTCTGGGGGACCTGATCGCAACACCTTGGAACCTCAAGCTTCCACTAGTCTTACCCCCAGTCTCAGACCCCGAGACTCTGGCAAGATGCATTCCGGTGATGGTGGGACAAATTCGACGCCTGCGTCTTCCCTCCTTTTTGTCTGCGGACAATGGGTCTCAACAAAACCAGGTTGTCTGTCAACCTTACAATGGGAGAGCTCCACTGGGACTATGCGCAGAACGGTTTCTGGACCCTCTGCTTCCCCTGACGGAACTCCCGGGAGAGCTTCTCCCACGGCGCAGACTACTCAAGCAACCACACTGCGACATCTCTCCCGAACCGGGGCATCGCTTCGGCTTCATGCCTGGAGACACTACGCTTCCTCCTCTAGAAGAGACAACCCGCTACAGTCGCGGTACGGAGGTCGCGTCATCTGCGATAGTTATCCACAGGGGTCTCCCAGGCAAAGTGAAGAGTCTAAGGTGGTGGGTGCCGTGGGAGATATACCTCTTCCCGTGAGGCCTCTTCTCCAGCAATAACGGTCTTATTGCCTTTCGGCGGGAGGAAGCTCCTTTCCGCTCTCGGCAATGAAGCCTGTCGCTCAGCCTTTCCCTGACCTTCAGGCTTAAAGGAATAACTTTTTCCTGCCCGCTGGATCTATCCTCGCTCATGCGAAGCTACGATCGTCCCTGCCCTAGTCGGAGGAAGACCTCCAACTTGGAGCATGGCTCGGACTTTTAGTCCTTTAAGAGATCTTCTCAAGACCCTTTTACGACAGGCCGCGGATTGTATTCCGCCTTGGGTCTTCTGCTCACTCTGGCCACGGCCAGTGTGTAAGCAATCTTCTTGGTCTCTTACTACTCCCCCCTTTCTAAGGAAGAGGGGAAGGCAACATTCAGGCTCGCTCCTGAGTTGTTGGCTAGACTCAGAATCTGAGGGTCCCGACCCTTCGGTCCGATTCATTCAAGATTTCGAGTCTCCATTCTGTGTGTTATGTCCCAAGACCTTCTCTTTCTTGCCAGTAAGGAATTGAGAGGTTAGCGCTGGGAACAGCTGCAGTTTGGCCTCAGTTGCAGCCGATTTGGGAACACATGGAGGACATGGGGGGAGAGTCACCAGTATACCTCTTCAGCCCGGACTCGAGTACATTCATCTCGACCTGTCTTCAAACCCTCCCCCGTCACGTCGCCCTACAGCACGATGTTGGATACATCGCAACGTCCTCGCCTTCGAGTAATACTACTCTGTGACGCAGGTGCTACAAGCTGGAGTCTGGAAGCGTCTGATGACCTTCGCAGCCCGCTTCCTGCAGGGCGTGACCCACAGGAGTCTCGATACGTTTTCTATCGCTCTGTGGTGGCTACACAACAGCTGGTCTAACCTCAGGCTCCTTTTTGGACAGGTAGCAGAAGGTTGAGGGCATTGTTATCAGGTTTTAGTCTGCATGAACGAAAGAAGTATGTCTGGCCCTTACTTCTTTCTTCATCATCCCCTCTACGGGGAAGCAGCATCCTGGTCTCTGCATAGCTGACCTCGAACCTCTGCAGGTAAACCATGCTTCCTTGTGTTCCGAGTATTGAGTCAATACTGTCGCGTCCCCCATACCCTGACGAGGTGATATTGGGAACGTCCTAACCCAGAGTTCCTTCTGGAACTCCAGGTCAACTGCCTAAGACGGGTCACACTTCTTTCTTCACACACAAGCTTACGTAGGCCACATGGTTCCTTGCGGAGCAAGGAACTTGTGAGGTGCAGGGACTCCTTTTCTCGAGTGCGACTCACTCGGATTCTGAGTCCCCGGGTAAAGCCAAAGCCAGTATGGCTGGGGACTTTCCACCCTTCCTAAGGGATAAGTCACCCTTTGTAAATAGCGTGGTTTGTATTTCGGTTACGGAACAAATGACAAATTCGAAGATAATTTGTATTTTTCCTAACCATACAAACCTTAGCTATTTACACATATTTGCCCGCCAGCCCTGTCCCCCAAGACAAGTCCTACCTCTAAGTGAAAGTGAGTATTCACGTGTGTGTGAGGGGGAGGAGGGGTAGCTAGCTACCACTCCCCTACCCCCCCCGCTAACTAGCGCGGGGGGTAATACACCCTCGTTAAATTCTAATGGCTCGCCATTTCAGCTACGCTAAAAGTAATAACCCTTTGTAAATTGCTAAGGTTTGTATGGTTAGGAAAAATACAAATTATCTTCGAATTTGTCATTTTTACCTCCGAATATTTGTAAGTGGAGGACCTTCTATAATGATACGACATCACTGAGACATGAATGTTACTGAAAATTATATATTATATATATATATATATATATATATATATATATATATATATATATATATATATATATATATATATATATATATATATATATATATATATATATATATATATATATATATATATATATATATATATATATATATATATATATATATATATATATATATATATATATATGTATATGTATACATGCATACCCAGTAATCCCTCATCACACAGCCGTTCACTTATCGCGCTCTCGGTACATAGTGGATTTACAAACGTAAATTTATATCACAGACTCCTCTTTATATCGTGAGTGTCTGACGGCAGATGATTCGTATTTTAATCATTCTTTTTTAAATAGTAACTTTGGGCCTAAAAGTAAATGAAGTAAATTACATCAATACGGTACACACGGTACTCGTGCAATTTGCGAACTCGTGTTGTGCGACCACCAATTTTTAACCCATAAAAATTTTATCATAAATGTGTATCATACGAGTACCTCTTTTGAGACAAAATTATAATGAACTAATCTCTATTCCTTAACTTTTTTCTTCCAAATTCTAGTTAAAAAAGCAAGAGAATGATAAAAGTATTGTTAGTAACACATACAACAACAAACAATCAAACCAAAAACGGCCGTTTTGCATGCATTTCAACTTTCGTACGATAGTAAACAATTACCGAAGTTCTTTTTAACGAAGTTTTGTAGAACATGACATTATTAGTTATTATGAAAATGTAAACCACATTGCACAAAACCTACCCAAAGAATGAGAAGAAAAAGTCAGTAATTTCCTAAGCTTTGCAATTAAGCACTGTAAACTAAAGTCTATAAAATTATTGGGCATTGACGTAAATGTAACACTCCTGAATTTCAGTATACCATAAAAATTAACATTAAATAAGATGAGAAAATCTTTGATAAAAACTACATACTTTTGTGGCAAAATATAAATAAATGATATTTTAAATAATATCTTAGCAACAGAAACAAAAAACCTTCAGTCGTTTACCTTAATCAGCTGATTTGGAAAGTATAGGCTGTAGTTTCAATCCTTTTATAAACGCAAATAATGAAAAAACACACAGCATTCGGTGTTTTAATTTCATATGATACTCTGTGAATATTACATGCAGTATTATTGGGTACAGTTAAATGAAACATTAGTTTTATCAAAATCCTGTTTATTTCAAATACAGCTGTACTTTTTGACCACAGTAAATGGACATAAAGTATATAGTCAACGGCGTAGCCTGGCTGACCAGTACATATCCCGAATGTTCTGGTTTAATTTTTTTCACGTACGTATATGTAAGGATGTGTTGTTTACAGTAAAAGTTAGTTTCAGCTTAAAGAAATTTTTAAGTGAATAACGTGATTATAAAGGCTTATATTTATAAATGAAATAAACAAAAATTTTAAGAATGAAAAAAAATAATCCGTAGATTTCTGCATATACTTTGCAGTTTTTCAGGTATTGCAGAGGACCTCAAACACAACATGCGCAATAGCAGAGGGAATAATGTAATGTGTGTATATAATATATATATGACTACATTTATAAAAAATAAATTTAAAATATTGGTTGAATTCTAGTTTAATATTGCAAGTTGTTTACCCTCATCTAAAATATGACAGTCAATTATGTAGTATGTGTGTATGTATGTGTGTATATAATATATTAGTATACATGTATAAAAAAAATTAAAATATTGGTCGAATCCTAGTTTAATATTGCAAAATATTTACCCTCATCTAAAATAGGAAATTCAATTAAAAACTTATATTGAAAGCCTAAATATAAAAAAAAATATTGGCATACAATTTTTTTTGTCAAATTCCCAATTTCATAGATTAAATGGAAGATATGATGATCATATGACTTCTGCAAACTATATATTAAAGAAATATAAGTTTTCAAATATAAAATAATCTCAATTACTTTTACATATTACATTGTCAAATGTACCTTTATGCCCATCATTTTCTATGATACAATTTTGAATAGCAAATGTACCTTTATGCCCATCATTTTCTATGATACAATTTTGAATAGCTGTACCCAACTAGACACCATTTGTTATAAATTCTGAAAATAATTGTTAACTGTCTCTGATCAGGTTATAGTATTGTTTACCTCTTTTTGTGACTGGAACCTTTTATTTGAGTCGGCCATCATGAGAATCTTGAAAAAGCATTTGAGAGAATGCCAAGACAAACAATTAGGTTCCAATACAAACGCAGAAGGTAACAAAAATAATTCTTACGCTAATCATGTATCTTTAGCAAAATATAAGATCTAAAATCAAGCTAGTAGCAAGGGTATCTGGAAAGCTGGTGTGCATCAAGGATCAGCAAAGTGTCCTTTAATCTTATCCTAGTGAAATAGGAAGCTACAAAGAGGTGCTGAAAAGATCATCCCTAAACGTCGAACCCAAGGAAAGGGTGTTGGAAATTTTCAAGTTTCCAGAACGGAATGGATAGGAGAGGACTGAGAAAAAAAAAAATGCAAAACGACGCATATGGTCAATATGAATGATAGTTAAGAAAGTGATTGAGTGGCTGTTTTAGGAAAGGTGTGAGGATGAACATGAATGATATCAAAAGAGATACTCAGGATTGTAAATCAAACTGTACATGGAAATCAATATATTTTCAATGATATATGGACTCTATTAGAGAAACATTGGGAAGCGATTTATGTGGAGAACCATGTTGTGGTATAATGGCTAGTCTTAGAAGAGTTTGAACATATGTTGCACCTTGGGAATAGACTTGGATTTATGGAATTTTGGCCATATAACCCAGAGCTGGGACGTGTCAGGCCATTCAGCACTCAAATCCAATTGTGGGAAATCCTGCAATTAACGAAGTAATAGTATAGAGGTTGGAAAGATTAAGTAAGGATATTAAGCAACTGTAGTTAGGGCCTTAAGAAATGCTATAAAGGCCCCTAGGTAATGCCTACTGAAAACTGCATGAGGTACTCTGATAGCACGAACACCCTACGGGGAGGAACAGACTTGAAACTGGGATAGACATGCCACTAAGGAAATAAATAGTTCCAGCCAGGATGAAATGGAAAGTGATTACAAGACTATTGGTAAATAAAATAATTACCCCTCTGAGTGAAAGCATAGGCACTAACAAACCAAAGGTTTTTAAAAGGTGCAAATACAGAATGTCAAGATTCATGAACAAGGAACCTCCAGGCTAGTACACTTATGTGCTAGTCTCGCATTTGCATGAACAGCTGATCAAGTCCACCTAGGCCCGTGAGTTTAAGCTGTTTACTGGGAAGATTACTGCTGTGGTTGTGTGTGTCTGACTTCCGTTCCGAGTATTTCTTTAGATGAAATGGGAAACGAAACCTGGCATCTTTAATCTTCGAGAGGACTGTACAGTATTTATGTGGTATCTTGTGGTTGGATAATAGGTGGACAACTCAATGATTAAAATAGTTCAGACATGTGATGAGAGGGGATGAGGAAAACTGGTGAGAAACCAATATATGGAAGTGACAAGAACTGCAGTAATAAAGACCTGAAAATTCACGTGAAAATGGGATAGATGAATGCCATGAGTTCAGGTAGAAAGCTTAGGAGAGTAAAGTGGAGATCAATTATTTCATATCTAACCCAAAAAACAGGGTAAAGTCAATGTTTAATGGTTACTAATGATGATGATGGATGAGACTAGGTTTGAAATATATATAAATATCAATAAATCATACTGTGCAAAGAGAGGAACAAGCAAGACGGCCTTCATATAAGGATCTGGCGTATCAAAGGTATCTAAAAAATTTGAAGTAAAATAAATTCATTTTTATATAAACCTTGTGGTAGGGTGAAACCTTGTGTTAGACTCATATAAAATTGTTGGAAGAGAGACGTTTACTAGATGACCATGTGGCCCCTGTCATCTTACGACAGCACTCGATATTTGTAGGGCGAAAATAAAAATCTCCTCTGTTGCTCCTTTTAAATTTAATCTGCTGACTGCCGTTTCACCCCTTACTAATGACTTTTATCAGAGCTATATTGAACAATGGAAATACATTTCAATATAAAGGATAAAACAATTGAAATTTAATTACAAAATCCAAATATTCATGAAGAAATATGATATTTTAATTATAAAATAAATTTTTGAATATACTTACCCGGTGAATATATAATAGCTGAGCCTCTGGCGGCTCGACAGAAAAAACACACAAAAACTCGCGAGCGATCGCTATGAAGGTTGCGGGTGTGCCCACTAGCGCCAACTATCGGCCAGATACCGCATATACATGTAAACAGACCCAATTTTTCTCATCCCGCTGGGTCTCTATCGGGGAGGAAGGGGGGGCCTTTAATTTATATATTCACCGGGTAAGTATATTCAAAAATTTATTTTATAATTAAAATATCATTTTTAAATATTTAACTTAGCCGGTGAATATATAATAGCTGATTCACACCCATGGTGGTGGGTAGAGACCAGAGTTAATTAAGTTTACAGCGTATATGCTTAGAGTTTTTGACAGTTATATCATAACAAAACCCAAATATAAAAAGGTACCTGGTAAGGAAGTCGACTTAGACGATTACTCTGCCTTATTAGTCTGTCTTCCTCACGAAGCCCAGCGATCCTCTTAGGATGCTGAAAGACTCCCAGAAGCTGAAGTATTAAGGGCTGCAACCCATACAACAGGACCTCATCAAACCCCTAATCTGGGCGCTCTCAAGAAATGACTTTGACCACCTGCCAAATCAATCAGGATGCGAAAGGCTTCTTAGCCTTCCGTACAACCCAAAAAACAATATTAAAAACATTTCAAGAGACAGATTAAAAAGGATATTGGAATTAGGGTAATGTAGTGGTAGAACCCTCACCCACTACTGCACTCGCTGCAACGAATGGACCCAGTGTGTAGCAGTCCTCGTAAAGAGTCTGGACATCTTTTAAGTAAAATGACGCGAACACTGACTTGCTTCTCCAAAAAGTCGCGTCCATAATACTTTGCAGAGATTTATTTTGCTTGAAGGCCACGGAGGTTGCTATAGCTCTAACTTCGTGCGTCTTAACCTTAAGCAAACATCGGTCTTTCTCATTCAAGTGAGAATGAGCTTCTCGTATTAAAAATCTGATAAAATATGACAAAGCATTCTTTGACATAGGCAATGATGGTTTCTTAACTGAGCACCATAATGCCTCAGATTTACCTCGTAATGACTTAGTACGAGCTAAATAGAACTTAAGAGCTCTAACAGGACATAATACTCTTTCCAGTTCGTTGCCTACGATCTCTGATAAGCAAGGAATATCAAAAGATTTAGGCCAAGGACGAGAAGGCAGTTCATTTTTGGTCAGGAAACGAAGTTGAAGTGAACAAGTGGCTTTTTCTGTAGAAAAGCCGATGTTCTTACTGAAGGCATGAAGTACACTGACCCTTTTAGCCGAAGCCAAGCACACTAGGAAAAGTGTCTTGAGGGTGAGATCCTTCAGGGAGGCTGAATGTAATGGCTCAAACCTGTCTGACATGAGGAACCTTAGGACCACGTCTAAGTTCCATCCAGGAGTTGCCAAACGACGTTCCTTAGAGGTCTCGAAAGACTTAAGGAGATCTTGGAGATCTTTATTGTTGGAAAGATCTAAGCCTCTATGTCGAAAGACCGAAGCCAACATGCTCCTGTAGCCCTTAATCGTGGGAGCTGAAAGGGAGCGAACCTTTCTCAGATGTAAAAGAAAATCTGCGATTTGGGCTACAGAGGTACTGGACGAGGACACAGATGCTGACTTGCACCAGTCTCGAAAGACTTCCCACTTCGACTGGTATAATCTAATGGTAGAAGCTCTCCTCGCTCTTGCAATCGCACTGGCTGCCTCCTTCGAAAAGCCTCGAGCTCTTGAGAGTCTTTCGATAGTCTGAAGGAAGTCAGACGAAGAGCGGGGAGGCTTTGATGGACATTCTTTACGTGGGGCTGACGTAACAGATCTACCCTTAGAGGAAGACTTCTTGGAAAGTCTACCAGCCATTGAAGTACCTCGGTGAACCACTCTCTCGCGGGCCAGAGGGTAGCAACCAACGTCAACCTTGTCCCTTCGTGAGAGGCGAACTTCTCCAGTATCTTGTTGACTATCTTGAATGGTGGGAATGCATATAAGTCCAGAAGAGACCAATCCAGTAGAAACGCGTCTATGTGGATTGCTTCTGTATCTAGGACTGGAGAGCAATAGATTGGTAACCTTTTGGTCAACGAGGAGGCAGAGGTCTATGGTGGGTTGACCCCAAGTAGCCCAAAAACTCTTGCCCACGTCCTTGTGGAGGGTCCATTCCGTGGGTATCACCTGACCCCTCCGACTGAGACAGTCTGCCAAGACGTTCAAGTCCCCCTGGATGAATCTCGTCAACAGGGAGATGCCTCGATTTCTTGACCATAAGAGAAGGTCCCTTGCGATCTCGAGCAGCGTGAAGGAGTGTGTGCCTCCTTGCTTGGAGATGTACGCCAAAGTTGTGGTGTTGTCTGAGTTGACCTCTACCACTTGGTTTCGAAGAAGCTTTCGAATATCATCAAGGCCAAGTGGACTGCTAATAGCTCCTTGCCGTTGATGTGCATGCTCTTCTGACTTGAGGTCCACAGACCCGAGCATTCCCGACCGTCCAGGGTCGCACCCCAACCCAAATCCGACGCGTCTGAGAACAACACGTGGTTTGGGTTCTTGACTGCTAGGGATAGTACCTCTCTCAGACTGATATTGCTGTCCCACCATTTCAGGCATGCCTTTACTGGTTCGGAGACTGGGAATGATACCGTCTCTAACGTCTTGTCCTAGTTCCAGTGAGAGGCTAGATGGAACCGGAGAGGCAGAAGGTGTAGTCTCCCTAGTGAGACAAACTGCTCCAGGGAAGAGAGAGTCCCTACGAGACTGTTCCAACTCCTGACTGAACAAACGTTTTCTTTTCAGCATTAGTTGCACTTCGAGCAGGGCTTGTTCTATTCGGTGGCAGACGGAAAAGCCCGAAAAAAACTGGACTGCGAATCTCCATCCCCAAATATAGAATGATCTGGGATGGGATCAGTTGGGACTTTTAGGTTGACCAAAAGTCCCAACTCCCTGGCCAGACTCAACGTCCAATGTAGATCCTGCAGACAGCGAAGACTGGACGATGCTCTGAGAAGCCAGTCGTCCAAGTACAGGGAGGCTCGGATCCCCGATAGATGGAGGGATTTTGCCACATTCCTCATGAGCCTCGTAAACACGAGAGGAGCAGGACTGAGGCCAAAGCACAGGGCTCGAAACTGGTACCCCACATTCCTGTAAACAAACCTCAGAAACGGTTGGGAATCCGGGTGTATAGGAATGTGGAAGTATGCCTCCTGAAGGTCGAGAGAGACCATCCAGTCGCCTTCCATTAATGCTGTCAAGACAGCCTGGTAGACTTCATCGTGAAGTTTCTCTTGACAATGAACACATTGAGCGCACTTGCCTCTTACGTACTCCTGCAGTGAACATGGCTGCCAGATCATTGGAGCCATCCCTGAGGGACTTGTTCCTGCAGAGAACGTGGCTGTCAGATCATTGGAGCCATCCCTGAAAGCCTTGTTTATGCATGACATAATTGTACAGCAAAACTTCAAACACTCGAAAAAAACTCCAGGAGATGGTCTAGCTCTGAAGTCGACCATAAAAACTTGGAGCGTCTCATGGCCAGGCGCCAGGGAGAGTCTATGAGGTTTGAGAAGTCTATCTGGGCAGAGGCAGGAACTCCCAAGCCGAGAACTTCTCCCTTGTCATATCAGACTCTCGCTCTATAAGCCAGCTTAAAAGTAGGGAAAGCAAAGGCTGTCTCCCCCAAACTCCTCCTGGTGATTAACCAGTCGCCTAGCAAACGTAAAGCTCTCTTAGAAGAGCGAGAGAGCACTAGCTTATAAAACAACGGCTTCGAAGAAGCTAGGCCTAGTGTAAACTCTGACGTTTAGGCGAACGAGGAGCAGCAGTTACAAAAAAATCCGGACAAAGATCCTTAAAAATCAGCATGATTTATTTAAAGTCCATAGAGGGCTGAGCAGCTTTAGGCTCCTCTCCGTCTGACAGAGTCCTCAAGGGAATATCAGTAGGAGGGGGAACAGCAACTTCCTCATCTGAAGGAACCTTGTCCAACAATAGCCGAGTCTCAAGCAAGGGAGAGACCTGCCGTGGTGGCAATGCTTGACAAGCAGAGTCCACACGCAAAGGAGCAACAGTAGCAGTCAAGGACGCTATGTCATGTAACTGCTTAAAGGACTGACCAGTAACAACAACAGGTGCGGGAGGACGTTCGACGTCAACTCGAGACTGCCTTGACTGCTTAGACTGAGCAGTCAAAACAACTCTTGACTGCGGTGCTTGACGCTCAACGTCAAAACAAGTCAACTATGCTGGTTGGTGAACGTCCTGAACGTCAACAAGAGCAAGCGGCAGCGGCTGAACGTCCACAAGCGGCTGAGAGTCAACACGGGACTGCATCGAGTGAGGCTTTACAAAACACGATTGACGTGACTTTGTAACGTCAATGTCAACAGGACGAGCAAAGGCTCGTTTGGGCGGCTGACGGCCAAGATCTCGATCAGCTAAGCGGCGAGGATCATCGTGAACCTGCTCAACAGAATAGTCCTCCATAAGAGAGGCAAGCTTATTCTGCATGTCTTGCCGTACAACCCATTTAGGATCAACGGGAATGGTTACGGTAAGAGACGAGTGTAAGGTCTGTGACTGCAAAACCTTGCCTACAAAAAGACTCTCGGAGCCTGTGTTACGCTTTTGTTTAGGCGGCGAGCAGTCTTCCGATGACTGCATAGGGTCAGAGCTATCCTAATAGTTAAAACCAGGACGCTGGACCTGTCCTGAAAGGACTGACTTTCGCTTAAAGGGCCTCGAAACCTTGTTCCACGGTTTCTTATGCGAAAAGCCTTCGGATGACGAGGAGAAAATCGTCTCGCTCGTCTTATGGTAGGGGCTGTGTTGATGAGACACGCCTGAAACCATAGAGGGAACGTCTGTTCGCTGATCAAGTCCTCTCGAACCCATAAGTCGTACGACATTACTTCTCCCCTGGGCTTGGGAGCTTGCAAGAGGTCTCGGACTAGGCGAACGACAGGCACGAACAGACGAACTCTCGTTCGCAACACTGATAACACTTTGCGCAATTATCACTTTATCACTACGATTTTCTGTTTTGCACTTACTTCACTGAAATCGAATTTTTTAACAATTCACATTAGGTATGAATAAAACTGATTTCTACCTGAAGCACACAATTCTACCCTCATCAAAAGGTTATAATTGCGAAATCAGTCTTATAATGTAAGCACATTAATACAAGCAAAAAACAGTAAACATATATTAAGATAAAAAGATCAGTGGCTGGGAAGGAGACTAAACACTAGTTCATTCAAAACTACGTTTTCAATCTCTCACCGTACAGTGCCTTGGGACGAGAATAAAAACTAAAAACGTTTTATCCTTTCTCCCCGTACAGAGACTAGGGACGAGAGTAAAAAACTGACTCGAGAACAACGTTACTCGCTTGGGACGAGAATAAAGATCGGAACGTTCTCTCTCCTCTCTCTCTCTCTCTTGATTTCGCACCGAAGAGAAGAGCCCACTTACCTTTCGTCAATAAACAGGTTATTTGACCAAAGGAAAAAACTGAAAGGTTTTTCAATTAACAAGTTCCTTTAAAATAGTATTTAAAACATTTAAGCTTTGAAAGAAGAATGAACAAAACGTCAGAATCGATTTACTCTTTCTGCAAAGTGAAACCGTGATACTCTCTCTCTATCGTAACAATAGAGCGCAAACTGCGTAGCATAAATAAACTAAACGTTAGTTCATCTTTGAAACAGTACGAAGACTATTCAAAGAAAATCTTTCATAAAATATCTACTAAAAAAAATTCATTTAATAAGCTCTGTAAAAGTTATTTACGATTGAAAGGGCTCAACGTTGTTTAACTTCGGTTTCCAAGTTAGGACCGCCTACTCTCGGATTAGAGGAGGAATAGGAAAGGTCGCATATAAACAAATCATTAAAATTTATCTTGATGTTTATTATAAATGGAAAGCTAATCGAAGAGGCCTAATAAAGGCGGTTGAGATATAAAATATATAGAGGAAAATCTATAATTAATTTATAACGTGATTGCTAAAAGCCTAAAACACACTTCCGTACTAAGGGAAGGGTCGGCCATTTAAAAGTCAAAGAAAGTCCAAAAAAAACAATCCAAAGTCATCAAAAATTAAATCTATCCAAAAACGAGTTCAAGATTTAAGTTGAAGATAAAACACCTGCATTGCGAAAGCTCAAACCAAAAGGAAGTTCTTCACCAAATATGTTGAGAAAACTCCAGGTTATACAGCGAGTATTGATACGTCTTGTCGTTAAGGCCGACAGAGAAAAATCGGGTCTGTTTACATGTATATGCGGTATCTGGTCGATAGTTGGCGCTAGTGGGCACACCCGCAACCTTCATAGCGATCGCTCGCGAGTTTTTGTGTGTTTTTTTCTGTCGAGCCGCCAGAGGCTCAGCTATTATATATTCACCGGCTAAGTTAAATATTTAAAATTATATATTTTGAAGCTTCCAAAGAAATTACTTGATCAATGACTTTTAAGACAAAAAGAATTTTCCATGGAGGTTCCAGAAAACAAGATACCCCAAATTTCTTTGTGTATAATTGGATTCTATAATTAAATTTCTGTTGAGCTACCCTTTATATTGAGGTGTATTTCCATTGTTCAATATAGCTCTGATGGTTAAAACTGCAGACAGCTGAATAAATTTAAAGGAACGACATAAGACATTTTTGTATGTCCTCAGGTTCTTTTAAGTTTTCAAGTGTAAGTCTTCGGTTTAATAAACGATGATGATTGCTTTTCTTCATATTTTATTCACTACAGTATTGTTTCGACAAAACAGTCCTGCAGTGAATAAAATGTGAAGAAATGGAATAATCATCGTTTATTAAACCAAAGGCTTACGCTTGAAAACTTAAAAAGAATCTGAGGATATACAAGGATTCCTGTAGGAAACATACTGACGCCACTAAGGCAATTGCCTTCAATGGAAATTATATATACAGTATATATATAGAGAGAAAGAGAAATCCAACCATTTGAGACAAATTCTTCCGTCCAAGTAGTAATTAATAAGCTGAATCTTTATAATAATTATAGTAAGTCATAACATAAAGGTACATATGCAAAGTTTCTCATCTGAATGAAGAAAACAATAGAAACAAAACTCAATTAATGTTAGTTGTCAAAACAAACCCAAAATTAATAAGAAAAAATAAGTACAAAAATAGTATGATGAAGCACAATTACCATAAAAAATGTATTTACAGACTTATTTCATAAATATACACTGTTTTCCGCTAAAACTAGCAGTGAGTTGACAAAATATATGTACAGTATAAATCTTACTTTATATTAATTTTTCATTAGAATTCCATACAATGAAGTTTACTCACATAGATCAAATTCTCGTCAGAAATTCTTATTAACGGATAGTGCTGTATACTACAAAGCTAAATTCCTAATCAAATTAAAATCAGGAGCAATTGTGCAGCGATTGATTTCATTCACTTTACCATATTTTACTGGGTGTCTGATGCTTGAGAATTCCAGTTATTTGAATGTCGGATCAGGGGGAGTTTACTGTATTCTATATTTTTTCTTTACATTACTGTAAAGTAAGACAAAGAGACTATATTATTTCACAATTAGAGTATTTTCATAACTAATGAGATAGTTACCAATGAAAATTAGACTGCAAAATCTGGTGTTAAACATTTGAGTTATATTCTGCATTTAGAGAGCTATTCACCAAACCTTTATTGCAGGTGACAACTGGCATGGCACCATATATCATGAAAGATGCTAGAAACTAGACATTAGGACCTTCAGGAACTTAGTTACCACTTGAAAACTTCAAATTCAAAGTAAATTTTTGTGAGTTTAGTTTATCATTTTCTAAATACCAAGGTCAACACTTGTGCATCTGCTGAAAAGATACTTACACATTCATACAACACAGTCTACATCATAACAGCCAAATCAATCTAAATATTTTCATATTTACAATACTGTACAATAATGATTCATTCTGAATCTAAACTTAACTTTTTAAAACAAATAATCTTCACCTACAGGTGTAACTTTTTTTTACAAAAGTCTTACCTATTGCTATCTTTAGGTTATAACAGGTACCATTAAATACAATATACAGGTTACAAAAATACCCCCATACAAACAGTACTGTATGTCTAAGTGATCTACTGTTACTTTCAGTAAAAATAACATACTGTATATAATTCATATAAATGAATTTCAGTTATTTAACATCCTGACTCTAATGAGCTATAAAGAAGGCATTACATCATTTCCTAAAAACTGGAAAAGTGTTTAGCATCATGATTGTATGGTTATACACTGTATCATAAAGAATACCCATACTACTAAACTGAAAATATGTGTTAGTAATATATCTATATAGTACAATAAACACACGATATATTTCATTTGAATTTAATGGAACTTGGAGTTATTTCTCATCCATTCTTCTCTTCTTGAACACATTAAAACTAATGTCTGAAGTCTCCCTTTGCTTCTTTTTGCAGCGTTTCTTTACAGGGGCCTTTGGAGGCCTCATTTCTGTTTTGTCTTCCTCTCTGTTTGCTCTGTCTCCTGCTGCATTTTGCCCTGAGGTTGAGGGCAAACTCTCATTGCTTGTTGGATGAGTGGAATCTGCTTGCGTTCCACTTGAAGTCAGAGAAGAGGTAGAGTATATAGCTGACGAAGATGACACATGAGTGCCAGGATCCATGGTAAATGCTAAGCTACCTGAAGGATAAGCACCCAATTGCGATGATGCTATGTAAGGTGAGGTTGACATCTGAGCAGCTGCAAGATTCAGAGGAACCAAATTTGGCTGCATCTGCAAATATGTAAAGATGAATAAATAAAATGGTTGAAATATATGTTTTAATAATAATTTTTGGGGTTAGGCAGCTGTGTGATCCCAAGGACTTTCTTAGTTAAATCTCAAATATGGAATTCAATACAGTACAACATAATATATCAAAAGATATTCCTTTCCTTGCTCTGGGGCCAGATTATCAAAATGCAAAGCATGGATTCAGTATGTATGAGAGAGAACTATGGGTTCGGGCTCTGACGAACCCGTAACAGTACCTCCTATCTTAAATTCATCTGCTAACTTGCATATCACTCACCGAGAAACAAAAATAACACTGGACACAGGATGTTTTTTTCATGCACTGCAACTATCTCTATTCGTACCATGGCTTAGGACATGTCATTGCATAGTCTTAATATTTGATGGGATTCTACAACTAAGTTAAATACAGCTAACTCCTTCCATATCGGCCTAATGATGTAGATTTCACGTCTAAAAATACCAGATACGAGGGTGGAGGATTTATATAATAAGTCAATTAAAAATGTAAATCATAAGGAAAGTTAAAATCATTAGTTTATCTTTCCAAAGATTACAACAACATTTGGTCGTATATCCAACCTAAGGGATATTTAACTTGAAATAGCGGCTCTCCTTGCCCCACCTATTTCGATCCCCATCCCCTAACAGAGACTGTAATTCTAGCTCAAGTCACTGCCTGCTTGAACAAATGGATTATTTTGGGCAGAGAGAAAAGAATTATGCCTTATGTAATCAAGTCCTACAAGTTCTTCTGGATCACTGATATCTGTTCAACTTCACAAAATCAAGACTAGTTCTAGAGAGGATATTCAAGGGGTTAAGTCTTAGCTGGAACATGTCAGAATCCCCTTAAGGCCTTCCAAAGGCGTCTCGGAGAAGAATCTCACTCATTGTCAATATTTTCTTCAGTCCTTTTTCTCCAGACAGAAACTGAAAAAAGTCTTAGGCCTTCTTTAGTTCCCTTCAATCATCATCCAGTTCTGAAGACCAAGTTGAAAGTCTTCAATTGGGTCTGAAGGAGGGAGGTTCAGAAAGGGGTTTCAAGACAGACCATTTCGGTTACCCAGTTGCTTGAAAAGGATTCTCAGACCATGGACCTCACCAAAGGCTGTCTCCATGTCGGTCCTTCCCCCAATATCGATGAGTCTTCACACTGACTCCTCCCAGTCAGGTTGAGGAAGTCATCCAGAGGAAACCTATGTGTTCGAGAAATGGTGGTGTTCCTGATATTAAAGAACCTTACTCTGAGAAACAACATGCACTAAAATTTTCATTGACAATCAGAGAGTAGTCTGTTGTCTCTGGAGAGGAGGATCTTGTTTAAGAATGCCATTCTTCCAATTATGAAGTTTCTTTTGGAGTGGGATTTGTTCATCACACCAGGCTCTCTCCAAATGCTAGTGGACATCTTGTCCAGGAAGGCTAACATGGATGGTGATATTGGATCAGATCTTTCCAAGAGGTCTACAGTATTACCCCAGATCTGTAAGTGGATCAGTTTGTGATGAAAGAGGACCACAAATTTCCCCTTTACTGAATGAGGATTCTAAAGCACTTGCAAAAGATGCCTTAAAACAGATGGTCCTCGTTGTATCTATTTCCTTCAAGAAGCTTGATTTAAAAGGTTTTAAAGATCCCAGTGGACTTCTCAGGGTCGGCTGTGCTGATGGCTCTACTGTGGTCAAGCAGTCCATGGTTTCCATTCCATTAGTGACTGTGACCAAAGTCTTACGCTCTTCATTCCATTCAGCATATCAGAGAGTAGGGAATCATAATGTCTTCACTTCTCCCATTCTAACCCAGAACCTTGATGCCTGGAGATTTTTTTTTTAAACGTAATTTCTTCGGTTGATGCTAATTCTGTGCTACTCTTTGAAGCTCTTGTATATGAAATTAACTTTTGGATAATAGGAGTTTTTGTATTAAATTCTACATACCAAAAGGAATTGAATGTCAATATAATGTTTAAAGATAAAAAAAACAAGATAAAAACAACTGATTGAAAAAAATTCCTATTTCAACAAGTTTGCAAGAATCCAGGTGTTAGCTGCATAAGAGGTCATAAAGATTTGTGAGGAAAATGCTGCTTGTTACTAACTTGCACTCTATTGAATGGCAACTCAACATATACAGAACGTTTGGTATGAGTCAGAAAATATAGAGGCTTGCCAACTTCTTTGAAGCAGTGTGCTTTTAAATAATGAAGCCAATATATAAAAAAGGTTTTTATTCCTGTATAAATGTAAATATATTTATAATACATAAAGAAAAGAATGTGAATGAAAAATATCATTATCTTACCACACTTCCCGCGACAAAGAGTGAGCCCAAAGCCGGAGTGCTAGTAACCGTGTGTGAAACGTAGAACTTATTATTTTTGTTGTTTGTTTGCCAATTCATGCCACTTCCTGCTCCGCCCTTAGAGTCCTCTTTCAAACGAGCTATCTCTGCAAATAGCTCTGTAAATCTCTGTTCATATTCTAGAAGCTTCCGATTAATCTGAAAAATAAAATTATTAATTAACATTGTTACTAAAAAATGGTCAATATTTGCTGTCACCAAATTAAAAATATGACGAATTTGGAAGTAGAGTAATTTGTATTTTACCTAACAATACAAACCTGGAGTTCTTTACATAAGGAGAAGAAATCAGCGCTAGCTGGTGTACGGCTATAAAAACTTTTAACGACTTGTCCTACCGTTATGGTTGTTACCAGTGGTAGTGGGGAAAAGCATTGGGACCCCCCTTCACTCATACCTTCCTCACTTTGATCGTAGATGAAACTTTTCCCTTGGGGTTAGGTGATAGTAGGTAAAGTATGTATAAAAATAAAAATTAATTCCAAATTTGTCTTTTGTTCTTACACAGAACACAAACCCTACATTCTTCATATAGAGAAACTGGCTGAAACTTTAAACCAGACATCCCAGCATCTGAGTATGATAATGTGAACGATGTGCCCTTCAACCTTGTAAATTCATGGCTTGTCAGTGCCAGCAGGTTGACGGCCCAAGTGAAAGTGAGTACGAGTGTGAAAACAATTTTGAGAGTCAAAGCTATATATAATAACAGGTTGGTGATTATACATAAAGAGAGTTGATATCCCGACTCCCCCTCGTATGGAGATTGGGGTCATGATTTGAATATACATAAAATATAGTCTTGCTACATGCTAAGGAGGGGTTTACCTGCTGTTGTAGGAGTTCTAGCCAACAGTGTCCAGATGCTATGCCCTTAGAGAGGGGAAGATGACGAAAAGAAAAGGCCAGTCATTCCTTATTCATTCATCATAGACTAACACTAACTTTTGCTCTTGAATGACTGCTAATAGTCTTGTGAGGAGCTAAGGCAGCTAAACCACTTGCTGTGCAGCCATCAAAGGTCCTATCGAAAAGGTATCTAAGGCCCTATGGCTCTCGTCTAACAGGTAATGGACGGTGAAGGTAGTTTGTCTCCTCTACACCCATGCTTGAAGTACCTGCTTCACAGAGAGATTCTTTTTGAACACCAGGGATGTGCTTACACCCTTGACGTCATGAGCTCTGGGTCAGGAGCTTTGCTGATATGAAGGGGAAGGATTAATAGCTCGGTCAACGACCTGCTTGATCTACGAGATGGTATTACTCGCAACCCTTCTCTTGACTCTGCCCGAGCTAACAAGCAGATGCTTGATCTGGGGGGGGGGGGAGCTCTCGAGTTCATTTGAGATAGCGTTGTAGCGCTCTCACAGAACACAACAATTGCTCAGGATCATTAGTTAACTCTCAAAGACTTGAATTCTGGAAGGGACTGAACCTAGGATCGGAAACTGCCGGATTTTTGGTCTTCGCAAAGAACTCGGGGGCGAAGCTGAACGCAATCTGTCCCCATCCCTGGAGGAGACCGATCAAGCATTCAGAAAGAAGGGTACCAGGGGTGAGGGACAGAAACCAGGACTTCTTTGCCCTAGAAGATGATCCCTAAAGTGAAGAGTCCCTCTTAGACTTTTCCTCCTTCTGCCATATCACTCCCACTGGGAGGATGGCCACTCTCTACACTCTGGGCAAGGGAAAGCCTCTATGCACAAGTGTCCTCTGCATGCAGGGCAAAGACAGTTAGGGTTCGTGTCCTTCGGGGACAAGAAAGTACTGTAGAAGTGGTACTTTAGTGTTCCTGGGCAAATGCCCATGTCATACACCCTCAAGCACAATCTGAAAGAAAGAGAAGGAAAAATTTAAACTTTTGCCAAAGGCCAGTTACGCAAATGGAAGAGAGGTCTGTCTTTGACAACAGCTGAGACCAACGTGGAGAAGGTATGAGTGAGCAGGTAGGGCAGTGCTGCTCCCTGCTACTACTGGTAACAAACGTGATGGCTGTTTACATCTCGGTAAAAGTTTTTATAGCCATGTGCCAGCTAGCATCGATTTCTTCTCCCTATGTAAACAACGTCGGGTTTGCATTCTGTGTAGGAACAAATTGAAATTACTTCTTTTCACCAAGGAGGACACCTATTAATAGTTTAAAAATTAAAGTAAATCTCATATTATGGCCTTAATGTTTATAAAAATGGTATCATTCTGTATATTGTATGTTCCAAGGTTTGGAACCATAGCAGCACATATAGCAAGGGACAACTTTTAAACATCTTTAGTAGTACAGTTAAACACAAAAGAGACACTGCAAAGAGAGACTTAAACCTTTTAAGAAATATTAAAATAATTAAAATATCTTGGTTGACTAGCTATGATGCCTTTATGTAGGGCTGCCATTAACTTCTTGCTCCCATCCAATGGGAAATTTTATGTTAAGTTATGCTAATCTTCCTTTACCATTCTTTAATATGCAGCATATCAGTTAAACCTTGCCATTCACAGGGAGATGGGTTGAGTAGGTGGAGTTTAGAGTTTATGTAAAAGAGAACCAGGCAAATTACATTCATATTTATAATCATTGTATCTTTCAGTATAAAAGTGTTCTTACTATCAAGGGTTACCTATAATATGAAGAATTTGACATTAGAACTTAAAGCCCACCAATATGGGGGGCCCATACTGTATATACTCTCAACCCAATGGCTTCTTAAATGCTGAAAAGCAAAAAAAAAAAAAGAAAAGAAAAATGTGAATTTCAAATTCAAACAGTTTATTTCCTAGGGGGTATTAATCATGTTTCTTGATCTTCATAACAAAATGGATACATACCTCATTTTGTTTTGCCTCTTGACTGATTAGCTTGGTTGTCTGTTCTGACAATATCCGGTTCTGTTCCAAGGCAACCCGTTCCTGTTCACTCACTTTCCGTCGTAAATCATGAATCTGAGAAATTAAATGGAAAATTAAAATTTCAAAGAATGGAGAACAAAGATACTAACATGTAAATAAAATTGTTAAGTATTTCACTAAGGCCAGATATGTTACAGAAAAAGTGAAAAGAGATACATTTAATATAGAGACAATAAGTTGCGTATTGCTGCTTTGTTAGCAAGCCAACTCACTAATATTCATTTGATTTTAGTCTAGAACATTTCATAAAAGAGACAAGAATGTTCAAGACTGAAAAACATCACCAATGCTATTCCACCATGGTTTCCTCCTGTAAAATATTCCTAAAATTCAACTAATTCAGCTAACAAACAGACAATCCAAATAAAAAACCCCTCTATGATGGAGATGACAGAGCCAAATAAAAGGGGGAATCAATGATAAAAATTTGTTATCAAACTCATGGTAATAGTGAGTGGACTTTTCATTTCTTTAAACAAAAATGCAGGCAATCCACACCCTATGGAAAGTACTTTCTCCCCTACAAAATCTAATCACTTGTTGCAAGTCCCGAGACCCACCTTTTGGAAATGTTTTTGCATAGCCCATATGTAACTGAAAAATCCTAATCATCAAACAGAAAAGCAAGCAAAGCAACCTAACAAAAAAGCCTCTGGCAAAGGCAATGAATTCGTACAATAACATTATGCAAAATAGGCAAAGATATGATGACCAGAATAATATCAAGGAAAACGTACACAAGTACAGTACAAGGTTTGACCTTGCAGATAATCTTTAGATTAGAAACTTTTAATATGAGGTGAATTGTATTCTTTATATTCATCAATTCAAGGTTGAGGAAGTAAGTTGGTAAAACACCAATTATTTATTGATACAGTACTGTACAGTAATACTTGCAGAAATTAGGCTCTTCTATGAACAGTCAGAAAGTCTGATGTACTATTCATTCAATCAGGTACAGCATCTTCCTTTTGACTAAATGTACCATGAAAAATCTGTCACATACACTGCCCAATGAAAAAAAAAATTTCATCTTTTATAATCATTTAAAAATTCCAAATCTATTGGTTATAAAACTCAAAATTAATCAATGAAAAACAACCAGTCTTAAAAACCAAAATATATTGTGTGGATCTAGGGGTTAATGTCGATAAACAGAGCCTCCACAAAAGAAGCAATATGAACATAAGGGGGGGGGGGTCATAAAAATAATGGGAAAAATCAGTTCTCAAAGAGAAATGAATGGACCTTTGTACCCAGCAACCTTCAATAATGCAGGGGTTGGAATGATAATGTTCTCCAGCAATAGGAAAATAGGGTAAAATTCACTATATCATTATAATTGTATAGTATCAACGATAGGGGAAGAAAGGAAGGGAAGCGGTGGAAATGCTATAATGCAGCAGCAAGAATATTTTTTGTGTTCAGGAAGTAAGATACTGTACAGAACAGACTCAAAAACTGTTCAGGAAGTAAGATACTGTACAGAACAGACTCAAAAACTGTTCAGGAAGTAAGATACTGTACAGAACAGACTCAAAAACTGTTCAGGAAGTAAGATACTGTACAGAACAGACTCAAAAACTGTTCAGGAAGTAAGATACTGTACAGAACAGACTCAAAAACTGTTCAGGAAGTAAGATACTGTACAGAACAGACTCAAAAACTGTCTGTAGTGGCAAGTATAAATTCTATGGATAAGCAGTGTGAGAAAGCAAAATGAAGTGAGCATACTAGTTAAGGATAAAATGGTTGAAAATATGATATGGGTGATGTGAAAAGATGAATTAATAACGAAGATGAAGATGATTTTGAGGAGGGGGGTGATGCATGTTTCAAGTCTACAGGTCACTTGTTTAATTTTTCTATCTTATTTTCTATATTTATTACAATACTTCTTTTCTTTTCATAATGTTTCTTTCAAAATATAAATGTGTTGCATATTTATTGCAAATAGTACAGTAATTACTTTTCTGTTGCTAGGGGTCTTTTAGGATTAATTCTTCATCTTTGAATGGCTATAATTGTATCCCCATTAAACTCTTCTTATTATACCAATCACCGTACATTCTACTGGTGAAGAACCTAAACAAATAGCAAGGACACTAGTCCCTAAAACAACATCCGATAAATTGTAGGCCCTCAGTTTAATTCCCTATCGTAATTAAGTTCCTGAAATACTTAAGAGGAATGACTATGAATAAGGAAACAAAAAGCTATTACAGTATACAACATACAATAAACAAGAAGATGGACCAACTAAACGTCTCTTCACCTTTGATTTTAAATCTGAGATGTCTTTCTTCAGACCACTAATAACACTCTTGCTCGAGGCCATAAGGTACTGCGGTGTAAGGTGTGGCTTGCTAAGCGAATTTCCAGATGAACTTGAAGGAGCTGCTAAGAAAAAAATCATAATAAGGCCCCCTCGGTGATAACCACCCTCAAGATACAAGATTAAATTGCATTACAAATTTAACATCATGAATTCAACAGGGTGGGGGGGGGTAATCAGGATAATTATTCACCAACACATGACAATACATACAGTTTCCCGCAGCAAATGAAGTCAATTCAGAAGTAAGCGATGACAAAGGCATCGATGACGTCAAGGAAAAGCTCCTAGTCGAGGATGGCATGGATGCAGGTTTTAGTGTCTTGATGATTTTCTCTTCAAAATGTTCCATTGCCATACTAGATATATCCCTTAATTCCGTCAGGATTTCATGGGATCTTGGTAACGTTTTATTATTCTGAACAATTCTCAGAACACGATATATTTCATCAATGACCTGAAAATTCATGAAAAAAGATATATGAAAAAGTATGGTAAAAGACACTTTAAAATGTAATCCTCAGAAATATACTTACCTACCATACACATAAAGAAAATAATCTGACATTATTATCCTCATGCTATTTCAACAATAGCAGGAGGTATCCATGTGGAAAGAAAAATTATTTACAAAAATCTACTTCAAGCAAATTCCTTGATATGGAAATTTATTATTCCTGCAGCCAATCTGCAAAACATACATAAATTTCTGACAACAATAACTTTTAAAGAGCTCTCTCTTCAACCAAGTAGGTGTTCACTAGTCTTTTGCAATGAGATTCTTATATATAATTTTTTTTATTTAGGTGTTGGATGCTGTACACCTTATCTCATTCACAGTGTTTTCAAAGCAACTGATAACAGATGCCTGAGATGATACAAGATAACCAAGTAACTACCAATATTCAAACAGTAGACTTCATTGGAGAATTTAGTAGGTTCATTCAATAATAATTACTACAAGAACTGTCAAAAATCCAGTGCATAATATACAAAGATGATGCAATGTCTATCCAGAGAAGTATGACCCCCTAATTGATCAAAAATCTTAAAAAGATTCCATACCACAGCATGAATGAGTTTTTCCAATAACTAAAGCTCAAAGGAAAATGAGGAAAAGATGGCAAAGCAAGACATGAAAATAGAATCTTGCTGTTATCAATGTTATTTCAAAATGAACATATACATAAAAGCAACTTTTCCTCCTAGTATTTATCCACGGAATATTTCAGTTCCCAAAACAAGCTGGTTTCCAATGAAGTAAGCAGAATTTTTTTTCAATAAAAGAGCAGCAACAGAGATTCAATGACTGAATCCTACATACAGTACTAATAAAAAAAACCCTATGCAAATGTCATTTTAAACTCTGGTCAGCACTTCACACCCTTGAGTTAAGGAGGCCACAGCGTGAAAATGCTAAACTCGCATAAATCTCAACCAAAGGAGTTTTTCTCAAAAAATAAGAATAGGGCAATGTAAAGTTAACTTGATGGAAAAGGAAGGGAGAAGAACAGATGATAAGTACAACACCCTTGCAACTGCTTCTAACTTGGATTCAGGATACTAAAAAAATTTCTCTTATGATATCCTTCAACTTCTAAAGATAACATAATCTCCTTAGTAGTATTGATTGGAAAAACATGGAAACCAACTTGGACTTTAATGAACTGTTGATGAAGAGTAAGCCTATACAAATGCTTTCTAATAAGTTATCAACAAAAACCTGCCCTTACCTACAAAAAACAAAGAAGACCCTGATGTTCAATCATCTTCCATTCTATAATCTTTAATGTAGATGTTTACATTCAGCTGATTTCTCAAAAATCTTCATTATGGCCTGCCAATGACAGATGGGGTACAGTACAGATTCATCATTTTCGGAGATGAAGGTCCCTCGGTAATAAGTTATATATAGGGAACATAAAACAGATGAGCCCACATTGCAAAGAATCTGGATCAAACAAAAATTCCACACAGGAGCAATTGTCTTAACCAGCTGACTTACAGCCTTACCTAATAAATGAGGAGTTAGATATTCACCAAGATGTGTTATATGTTGTACGGGAAAAATAACTGCTAAAGTTACAATAACTCAAAATAATAAAACTAAGAAACAAAATTTGTAAGTCAAAAATGATTACAGAGATACAAACACAAATTTGACTGAAATAATAAATCTCAACACGTATCAAAAGTTTGTATATTGTAATAAAATTATATAATTTAATACAATAAGCAAAACAACATTTGCAATCACCTGATATTCATTTCATATGAAACTGGACTATTTGTTGACAACTGTAGATAGAAATCGCAGGCAGGGGAGTCAGGTTAGGCCTACCCAGGGCCAAAATCTAACAAATTTTGACTTCTAAACAGCTACTTGGAACCTATTAAGTTTGTAAGTTGAGGATCTAATGTATATAGTATCATTGTGTAAAGCAATTCCTTGAATATGAAATAATATACATCACTTTATTAAATAAAAATTTAAACTTGAAGAATAAAATTCATCATAATATCAATAAGTACTCAAATATTTCTAAATTAGTTTCATTAAACTAAGCAAACAAGAAGTTTTCTAATACCATACTGCAAACCGTTTTATCATAAAAACCAACTGATCATATAATTGCACACACATAATTTTGACTATTCCCAGACTCTCAATCTCTTGTTAAAATGCAGAAGTATCATCGCTACAGGTATCAATCACTCCTCATAATCTGTAGTTTAGAAATAAAGTTGAAAATTTTTTGGGGGGAAAGGGAGAAGGGAACTAATATTGATGGGTATTTATGGAAAAATAATTTGACTTTGACTATAAAAACACTCCAAACATTGCAACCTATTGAACATGTATTTGTCCGAATTGCTATTAACGTGGGAGGAAGAATTGTTGAATAACTCAGTGTATTTGTCTGCAGGATCTTAGGGCCTTTGATAACTCAAAGGGATCTTCATAGTGAGGGTAAATCAAAAGTGTTATGTGAGGCACTTGAATTTCAAAGTTCCATTAGGTTGCATAGAGTTACACTAACTATGTACCAAAGTTCTAGATGCTAATAACCCCCAAAAAGTCTATGAGCAATTAAAAGATGAATAATCCCAAGTTTTTTTTTTTTTTTTTTTTTTCTTTTTTTTTTTTTTTTTTTTATATATATAAAAAAAGGTACACTTAGCCCAACATGACTGCAGACTAAAGCAACCTATTTCTACACTGAACACTACCACTGTCTCCTAAAATTACTAGCCTAACCTTTATTCCTTCTTCTTTGCCTTCAGCTTTTCCAATTTCTTAGCACAACCCTATACCAGTCACAAGCACTCGTAATTGGTGAGGGTTGGTGGCAGGAAAGGCATCTGACTGGAAAATTTGCCAAAACCATGGACAGCCAGGAACTAACTTAACCTTTTCTGCCTTCTGAGAAAAAAGCACTAATTCTTCTGTCTATTTCAAGATTTATAATGTGAACTTCCCATGAATCCTACACAGTGTAACAATAGTGACCTGTCATTAAATTCTAAAAATTGTTAATCATCATCATATCCTACGCCTACTGATGCAAAGGGCCTCAGTTAAATTTCGCCCGTCGTCTCTATCTTGAGCTTTTAAATCAATACTTCTCCATTCATCATCTCCTACTTCATGCTTCATAGTCCTCAGATATGTAAGCCTGGGTCTTCCAACTATTCAGGTATATATTTTTATAAATCTTTTTTTTTCTTTTTTTATATCGGCTATCTCTCAAAATTTGGGGAAGTGTCATGATAATTAGATAGTTAAGATTTCCATAAAGAGTAATCTCTGAGTCTAACTCAATTACGTAAATCCCAAGAATAATTTTGCGGCTTTAAAAAGATAATTCTTACCCTTTGTCAAAAGATGACATATCCTTTGTACTTTTCATGAAGAGTTTAATGATAAATGGTCAACATAACTTAGAAGAGTCTATTCATCTTTAAATCAAAGTTAAAGAGCGTGACTTATTAAGGGTATAGCTACATCTTCTAATTCCTTGAAATCTTACACAGCAACAGTTAAAGAGTGCATGACAATGGAGTTGCAAATTAAGTTTTTACTACTTCTTGAAGAACATTCAAGTTACGTATACCTAATGCTGTTCGTTAGATCTTTTTATTATGGCAAGGGACAATTTAGATTATTTAAGTATAATCACTTTATTTCTTTATTTTTGGATACCAGATTATGAAGTTAAGGGGCGAGTTAAGGTCAGTGTCTTGACTTCTTTAGATATATTCTACTGACTAGCCCTTGTTTGGTTTCATGTTGGTGTATTAATACTAAGGTTATGGGGGAATCCTAAGCTTTGCAGATCATCTCATTAGTAATGGAGTTAAGAGATGTTACAAGTCATAGGTCTGACTCAGAGTGCATCAGGACTATTCATCTAATGGTTGAGCCCAGAATGATAGTCTTATGGAGTATTTTTGTTATTTACCTCTTATTTCAGTCTGGATTTCAATGTCTATCCCTTAACCCTTTTACCCCCAAAGGACGTACTGGTACGTCTCACAAAAGCCATCCCTTTATCCCCATGGACGTACCGGTACGTCCTTGCAAAAAAATGCTATAAAATTTTTTTTTTCATATTTTTGATAATTTTTTGAGAAAATTCAGGCATTTTCCAAGAGAATGAGACCAACCTGACCTCTCTATGACAAAAATTAAGTCTGTTAGAGCAATTGAAAAAAAATATACAGGGTACTGCAAAATGTGCTGGGAATAAAATAACCCCCTGGGGGTTAAGGGTTGGAAATTTCCAAATAGCCTGGGGGTAAAAGGGTTAATGTTTACCACTATCCTCCATCTGGCCAATGTGAGGATCTGCACTATGAATGTTAGGTAAGACTTGTTGAAATAAACAGAATTCTTCAACTGAAATTTATCATTTCAATACTTAATGAACATTCATTTCATCCCACCCTCCTCTCCACTTCTAGTGGGGACAAAGCCACAATGAGGAATCCAAGGTAGCGACTTCTAGCCACCCTGAATCGTAATGGTAGTTGTTGAGGTATGGGCGGGTTAGTCATACAAACTAACTACTAATCCCCTAATTCTTTAGTTTTCCAACCATGTTTATTTTACAAAGATGTTAAATAAGTATTGAAAATTTGGATCTTATATCTAAAATTCTGTTAATTACTGCTGTAAAAAAGAAAATTAATATTGTTTCCAGAAGCCTTTTGGAAACACCAATCTACTTTATTATTTAATTTTGTGGAATTTTGATTAATTCACAAGGATACAGTAGTTCATAACATTGTTTTAAAAAAAGCATAAAAAGGTTACAACAGTCAAAACAAGAACACTAACCTTTCCTGGAATAAAGCAGCACATCTGGCAGTCAACATATTTCATAAAAGTCATATTGAGCAATGACAATCTGGTTTCAATGGCTGTAAGGATGTCACAGTGTCGATAGAGATGATGGTTCCGTCGCTCCGATTCTCTTCTCGGTAGTTGGCTTTTCACCTATAAAACGAGTAAAGTTAGTTACCTTACATTTTAATGATAATTAGGAACCTTATTTTTACAAATACAATGATTTAGAAGAAAAGTTTAGAAATAACTTTCATGTTTCAGGTGAAAATATAAATTTTTGTTAAATTTGTCCCCATAGAATCAAACTGATTGGTTCCCATTCTTCCCTGGAGGTGTCATTCTACCTTGTCAAGTACAGGAGCAAAGGAAATGACTCCACCTATACCCTATCTGTCTATCATAGGGATGAATAAGGTGATAGAGCATGGACTACATAAGAATATTAGTATGTGGTTAAACGGAATCCTTCCCCTGAAAAAGAGAGCAGTTCAGAATGATATACCTGGCATATGATGATCAATTGGTATTTCTTTAGCTTCTAAAGAATGGAGCTAAGAAGTGTAGCTTACCAGCATCAGGTCAGACCCAGGGAGTAACAGTGCAACCACTATATCTCCAAGTGAGGGGAAGGAAAGATGAAGGAAAAGAACCAGTCATTCTACCTTTCATTCTGACACATCTGCACATTACCATATACAAAATTATTCCTGTCCCATGTGGGAGGTGGGCTGGCTAAACATCTACTTGAACAGCCACCATAGGACCAAGAACAAAAGTGTCTAGGGACTTGTGGGTATACCCCCTAGGTAAAAAGCCATGAAGTACAAATAACTTTGCCTTGATACCTCTTTCTTAGTTCTTCCAGCACTAAGGGAGAGGTGCCGACACTCAGGCCTGAGGTGCCTGGTTGTCTCCAGATAGTACTGCATAGACTTACAGAACTACTGTATAGAAAAGGTGTTTCATAAAATTATGCCAATGAGGTAACCATTGTTTTCAATTGAACCCACTAACAATGATGATCATTTGTTACAAATTTCATCAGAAATGGTTGCCAAGTTTATTACGATTGACCTGAAAGCATTTCACAAGCAAATACTTGAGTAGTGTTTACCATCAACAGAGCGAGCTCTCAGCCATTGAGTCATTTCAAAATAATCTCAGGTGTCACCATCAAGGTATTTGGTAACCATTTCCTCTTTGTATTCATTATTGGTATATCTCTGAGAGATGACTTTTGTTGTGGACCTGGTTGGTTGATAGCTGAAAAATAGTCTCACTATTTATTGCATATCATCAACTGATCCCATTTAAAAGTAAGGTAGGCATGTGTAACATACTTGGCTGCAAATAAGACATCATCTTGGTGAAATATTAATGTAAGATATAACTGAAACAAAAAACAAAAATAGTGAGTTAAACGAGAACATTTATAGTCAGGTGCACAACTCAATAAATCTGAATTATTGTTGGTTTTTACTTGAGATCCTCCTGTCTTCACTCTTCTCCTTGCACATAGACTGTTGATGGCAAGGTAGAAGGGCCTCACAGGAAGGGAGGGGGGTGACAGTGAGAGAGACTTTTTAACTATTTTTACCGAGGTTGTTAAGATGGCTCTATTAGAAAATAGCCTTTTCTATTCCAAGGTAAAATGCATGGAAATATTAAAAAAATATAATGAAAGAGGATTAATGCATAAAATGCAAAATGATACCCATTTCAAAGCTCAACAAAGCTGTACTGTTTGGGACTCTAGACACAAATTACCATACAATTATTCTGACTAATCTGACCTACTACATAACCATAACTCTTTCCATTATTATGAATATTTCAATAATTTCCTTCATTATCACTATACTTTAATCTATGAAAGGTATGGTATATGGGGATCCTGGTGGAAATCACAGTAGCTTACCTCTTTAAGGCACTTTGCTTGATACTGTTCAACTTTACGGAAGCCTTTATTAAGAAGACTCTGATTTATTTGGTTGAATCTCCGACATACCTGAAAAGGAAATTATTTTGTGATTAGAATTACAGTGGAACCTCTACACACGAACGTATCTACATCCGAATTTTCCAACATCCGAAGTAAAATTCGAGCAAATTTTTGACTCTACACCCAAATTTTATTTCGACACACGAAGTAGCAATTTTCGTCGTACCGGTTGTATCCGAATTTTTCGACACGCGAAGTACAATTCGAACACGTTCCGACTCTACACCCGAATGTTTTTTTCGACACCCGAAGTAAACAGTACTCGTACGCGTAGTCGGTGCTCATAGCGCCTGAAGTGTTTTTTATTTCCGCCGATAGAAGGCAGCACATCGACCTCGGAGGGACGCTCAATTAGCGCGGCTTGGGTCAGTCCTCTGTTCTCGTCGGCTTCTTGCGGTTGTGCTCTTTGCGTTCTGATATTAACTGTGAATTAATCGTGATTTTTTACGTGCATCCATTAACGATAATTTACGTAAATCATGGGTCCAAAAAGGCTTAGTTTTGCCAGTGGTAGTGGTAGTGGTGAGAAAAGGAAGAAGGAAATGCTTTCTATAGAAATTAAGCAGGAAATTATTGAAAAACATGAGCGTGGCATCCGCGTGAGTGAACTTGCTAAACAGTATGGCCGTAATATGTCGACGATCTCGACAATCCTTAAACAGAAGGAAGCTATTAAAGCAGTGAAACCTTCTAAGGGGATCACTATAATTTCCAAACGCCGTACCCCTATCATAGAAGAGATGGAACGACTTCTACTAGTGTGGATTAAGGATAGAGAGATCGTTAGCGACACCATCACCGAAACCGTTATCTGCGAGAAGGCGCACGCCATCTTTACGGACTTGAAGGAGGAGAGCTCTGGGGGTGATGCTGGGGAGAGTTCAACCGAGCCTTCCTCAGATGATTTCAAGGCATCTCGGGGCTGGTTCGAGAAATTTAAGAAACGGTCCGGGATTCATTCAGTTGTTCGCCACGGAGAGGCTGCTAGTGCGGACACAAAGGCTGCAACTGACTTTGTTAAGAAATTCGAAAATATCGTAAAGGAAGAAGGCTACGTAGAGCAGCAGGTGTTCAATTGTGATGAAACCGGGCTGTTTTGGAAGAAGATGCCGAGTCGAACCTACATCACTGCTGAAGAGAAGAAATTGCCTGGGCATAAGCCAATGAAGGATCGGTTGACTCTTGCTCTATGTGCCAACGCTAGCGGGGACTTTAAAGTCAAGCCCTTGCTTGTTTACCATTCGGAGAACCCTAGGGCCTTTAAAGCACACAACGTCGATAAGGATCAGCTTCATGTTTTCTGGCGATCCAACTCGAAGGCCTGGGTCACTAGGCAATTCTTTGTGCAATGGGTAAACCAAGTTTTCGGTCCTTCTGTGAAGAAGTATCTTCATGAGCAGAAATTGCCTTTAAAGTGCCTGCTATAACTTGACAATGCACCCGCTCAACCCCCCGGACTTGAAGATGATATCTTCGATGAATTCAAGTTCATAAAGGTGCTGTATCTTCCACCAAATACCACCTCTATCCTCCAGCCCATGGACCAGCAAGTCATCTCTAATTTTAAGAAGCTGTACACCAAGCACTTATTCAAGCAGTGCTTTAATGTCACGCAAAGCACCAACTTAACTTTGCGTGAATTTTGGAGGGGCCACTTCAATATCGTGCACTGCTTAAAGATCATTGATCAGGCTTGGGTGGGATTAACTCGACGGACCCTCAATTCTGCATGGAAGAAGCTGTGGCCTGATGCAGTTTCTCCCTGAGATTTCGAGGGTTTTGACCCCGAACCTGATCCCGTGGTCGGTGCAGCGGAAGCCGTAGAGGAAATAGTCTCCCTTGGCAAGTCCATGGGTCTGGAGGTCAACGCAGATGACGTTATGGAACTCGTCGCCGAACATCACGACGAACTGACGACGGATGAGCTCAAGGAACTCCATGCTATGTCGGAGCACATGAGTGATGACGAGGAAGAGAGCGAGGAGGTAGAACATGTGTTAGGTTCAGCGCAAATAAAAGAGGTGTTAGGAAAATATCAAGACGTGGTCGACTTCATCGACAAATACCATCCAAAGAAATTGCAGGTTTGTCGTGTAGTTTCTCAATTCGATGATGTTTGCCTAACGCACTTTCGAAACATTCTGAAAAGCCGTACGAAGCAATTATCTATCGATGCTTTCTTTAAAAAAACTGCAAAGCGAACTCGCGATGAAGAGGATGTAAGTGAACCGAAGAAAACGACAAAGAGTGAAGAGGAAGAAAGTGAAACACAGAAAACGGAAAAGAGTGAAGCAAAAGAAATTCAGTCAATTTTAAATGTAAGTGATAGTGATTAAAATTACGTAATCATCAAAAAGAAAAAAAGAAAATGTAAAAAAAAATATAAAATATAAAAATAAAAAAAAAAATAAGCTAAGTTATGTTAAAGTTCACTTAGTGTAAGTTAGAATAAGTTACGGTAGTGTTACGTTTATCGTAGTTAACCTCTCTACCTCCTCGCCGTCCGTCCGTCTCCTCTCTCCTCTCTGCGTAGCGAAGACGAACAACACCTGCGCTGGAGTTTCTAAGGTAAAGTGACGCTAAAAACCCGTTTCTTATTTATCATTTTTTGCTAATTCTTCTTATTTACATGTCTATTCTTCTTATTTACATGTCTATTATCTAATTTAGTGTTCATTATTCTCATGGGAAAGTTATGTGTAGTAGTTTATTAAGAAGTTATCATAGGTTTTTGGGCTCAACCACGGATTAATCCTATTTCAATGTATTCTTATGGGAAAATTCGTTTCTACATCCGAACAATTTCTACATCCGAAGTTGGTTCTGGAACGGATTAAATTCGTATGTAGAGGTTCCACTGTACAATACCCTAGTAAATAATTATTACACAGTCATTCAAAAACCTACAATTAGGTCCATGCAATAATACTAAGATTGATTTTTTACTTGTCAAACAAAAATATGTTACTATATAGCATCAATTATGGAAAATTATTGAAATTACAAAATGTAATAATAATAAAAATAAATCTCATTTCAATATTTGCATCCTCTGTAATGTTCTTGTTTTATATGTTTGTAATGCCTCTCTTTGTTATGCAATTTGTTATTGGTATGATTTGCTTCTGTTCAATAATGGAGCTAAAATTTTCAGCGATTTTTGGAGTTGTGTAATGTGAACTTGGTTTCTCTCTACAGTACAGTATTAACAAGACAAGCTTACCAATGTATTAACACTTTTTTAGTCCATTATTTGCCTGGGCTTTATTTTTTCAATAAGTTTTTATTCTTATGAATGACATTTGATCAATATAGTTTCTAGGAAATAAAGAAAAGAAATCTGGATGGTAGGGTAAGGTATCTATACTTGGATATAGGTTAAACGTATCCAACAGCCTCTAACGGCAATTACAAAGAGAAGCATTATAAACAAATAAAAAAAAACCTGTCTCCATAACACATGCATTGTAGGTCAATAACACTTCAGGAACTATAGAAATGCCGCTGGAAAAGAAGTCTATTTTGGAATCTAACCCCTTTGTTTACATTTGGGAAACTGAGGGTGGATTATTGTGCTTGCGTTCGTTTCAATCACTTTAGGGAGGTTTCTATGTTTTTAGAATGATATATTCATTAGCTGTTTTCCTTTAAATAAATAAAGACCTTACAAGTACTTATGCATAAGGTCCCAGATGTACTTTTACAATACTCATCCCCACCCGCTTACTATTCAGTTCCATAATGACCCCTGTGTATTCCAGGTGTCCCGTACGAGACCGAGTAATAAGTTCTTTAAAGCTGAAATATGGTATCACCCATATATGAGAGGGGCAGTTCCATTGCTCCCACCATTTACAGAGGACCATCAACCTTCGCCCTCCCAGACTTAAGGTAAGGATTACTGTAAATATGCCTAATTATGATACTTTAAGAGTGACCCACGGGATGGCATGCACAACACATCCATGTACTGTTTGCCAGAACAGAGAAGGAATAAAACTGTTTAATAAAGGTGTTTACCTTAGTCTGAAATACAATAATATGAGGCTAGTTTTACGATTTAAGAAATATAATTTAGTATTACCTCACCTGGAGCGAATCCGTTTGGGAAGCAGACACCTAGCTAAATTTTCAGGCTTAAGTCTAAGGGTAGATAAGTAGGTAAGGATACAGTCTATAGGGGCTAGGTAATTAGGTAAGGATACAGCAGTGTAGGGGGGTTAGTTTCGTATATGGCAGTGTGAGGGGGGGGGGTACATTAAGATATGGCAGTGTTAGGGGGTTAGGTTAGAATACTGCAGTCTAAAGGGTTTTGCAAGGGGGTGTATGGCTCCTAGGTCAGGTTAGGTGGGGAACTTTGGGTTAGGAGGTATAGTTGTGGTTTTTCAATCATAATTCCTAAAATTATGATACAGTACTTGGACACCGCTTACACAAACCATAATATTTTTCCATCAGGTTATCTTGCATTTACTATGTATTTCCGACTATTAATATTTTGGAAAATTACTCGTTTCTTGACACTTAACCACCCAAAAGCTCCAGTTTTCCACTGTGATCCTCATATGCCTATATAGAAGGGAGTCCTAAAAAACGGCAGTATCCTTCCTACGGGAAAGTCTTAAAACTAGCATTAATATTGTATATATATAATTATATCAATAAATGTTAAACGTTGCCTATCAAAATCCCTCTTTTACCTTAATATAGCCTGAGATTACTAAACACCTAACAACTTACTATACGACAATGGGCTAATTCCTCATAGGTAAAATATCCAAATATCTGTTCCACAACAATTTCTGGCAAATCCAACAGCCTTAAAGGCCTGTACGAGTCTTCCATGTTGACGTTTTATTTTCTGAAAACGACTTTTTGGGTCTGATACACAAATAACACAACAACCAAAACAAATCTGAAATATCTACGTTACAGAATTGTAATGACTTTCTTTCATATACGTGATATGTACTGCTAATCAGTAAGTTATTACCAGAAAACCTATATAAAAATTATCTTTATTGTTATATGATACAGTTCTTATTAAGGAAACGCATTGTTGCGTATATATAATGTTAAACTTTTAGTCATTTCCCCAAGAAAATGTGGCTTTACAGATAATGCAACACAATAATCAATATCATATTCATATATTAGTATTTTTTTTTTATGTTTTTATTGAGATAAGTTTTCAATAGGATTTATTTAATTTCAAACACTTATTTGTGGATGCTATTTACTGAGACACACTACGTGTTTCTGTTTCTATTAACCAATACGCATTATCGTATAGTCAACAATAAGAATACTGTTTCTAATTTAAAGACTTACTTTTAGGCAATCAGCCCAGCAAAGTGATTAATTTTAAGTTACCATCATCATCATCATCATCATCATCATCATCATCATCATTTTCACCTTCAGTCATTGACGCAAACGGCCGCAACTGCACAAAATGTCAATATAAGAGAAATTCTCCATTATAGAAACTAACTTGATGTCACCGCTCTCATTTTAATCACAATTTTCTGGCTTTATTTCACATTCTTTTACAATCAGGCGCCTTTTATTTAAACAGAAGCCAGTGTCACTTAATTTTCTTTTATATCACCATTAGTTATATACTGTTTATAAAAAAACATTAACTTTTGATGCAACTCATTATATCCCAACTAATTTTCTTTATTTTTTTTTCGATCCAAAATAAACAAAAGTGTTCATTTGCACTCCCATGTTGTATCATCATTAACATTTGTATGTTCTACTGATGAATTTTCATGCAGGCTATAGCGAGGAATTAAAGAACAGCACGAACAGAAATGCATACCCTGAGAACTTTAGTACGCTATGTAAGTGACAACCACACCCCTGTATAGCTACTGAAAAACTATTGAAAGTTTTGATAGGTTTGCAGAACGATAAGACTTGTCTAAGGAGGAGAGGTCGTTCTTGTGTGTTCATTACTGTACTGACAAATAAAGGTTGTTAATTCCTTCCCTGTGTGTTTTCAGATGTAGCTTTGAATCGTGGTAATATAATTAGAGTACTTTGGGAGGGAGACAAGATGAATGAAGAATTATTTAGGAAGAATTTCCGATACAAAGGAAGTCTGAATAAGGTGAAAATGCAGGCACACTATTCTATTTAATTTCTCTTCCTCTTGTTTTGTTAAAGTTTTCATAGTTTATATAGGAAATATTTATTTTAATGTTACTCTTCTTAAAATATTTTATTTTTCCTTCTTTCCTTTCCTTACTGGGCTATTTTCCCTGTTGGGGCCCCTGGGCTTATAGCATTTTGCTTTTCCAGCTAGGGTTGTAGCTTAGCAAATAATAATAATAATAATAATAATAATAATAATGAGAATGTATAGATTATTCACAGATAGATTGAGAGGACTAGATCAATAATAATAAAAAAAAATACAATCCTTGAATAGATTTGCTCTTAAAAGAACACTTTATCATTACTTGTCTGACTGAGATGTAACTTTGGACCATTATAGTCTGATTTTGTGCAACAATTTAAGAAGAGAGTCAGCACCTGAATACCAGATAGCCGAGGAGATAAATATTCGAAACGGTAGAATGAATGAATTAGAAATGAATCTTAAGGAAAGATAGACCACAAAAAAATCTTGAGAGGCTCTCAATGTGCAATTTTGTGAAACTGAAGAGGAAAAAACCATATATGTTTCTCAAAAGTAAATTTACAATCAAGATCATGCCAGAAATTTTAAATGAGACTATCGATTAAAAACTAGTATCCATATTTTAAATGTTAAAGTTCAACTTTATCCCATATAATTTTTATTATACGTTAATGTTATTTAGATCTCAATTAGGGATTCAACAACCACAGGTTTACAAAGAAGTATTGAACTGATACCCAAAAGAAAAAAAGTACCATATGGAGTGCTTGATGGTTTTTCATACATATTTATAGATATTCTTTTGTAGGCTTTCCAGATCTTTCATTTATTCATCTCCTATTTCACTAAAATTCCTTACTTTAGCAAATATAATTGGTACAACCACTGTTTCGTACACCTTTTCCTAACTTCAAATGACTAGGCCTACTAAACTTTCTGAAAAGAAAAGACGGGTTGTCTCATGATTCCATATAGTTTTATAAAATGAGTATTAGGTTTGTAAATATATCAAACATAGCTATCATAGATAGTCGCTTTCTTTCATGTTTGTCTGGTTGAGTAAGTTAAGAAGTATCTAGAAATTAAAAGAGTTAGACCACAATTGTCAGAGATACGCACTGCAATTAAGCTGTTAGAGTTTTTGTTTTAATTATGGTTGGGTTTTTAAATTTTGTCTTTCCGGATTTACGTGATAGATAGAATATATTCTATCGACCTGAGTAGAAATACCTATGATAAATTCAGTAGTTTTCCCATCTAACGGGTTTCTATAGAAAATGGTTTCTCTTTTAAGAAACCGTGAAGGGGTAACAATGATATTAACAACTCTACCCTTCCTATTAAGGTTTGTCCAATACACAGTTGTGCAATATGGTGTGTAACGTGTATGTACCAGTAATTGAACAAAGGCACAAGTGCAGTGCCCGGCATCTGCCCAGCACTCTGTTACAGGTCTCAAAATGAGCAAAGTGGCTCCATCGTATATTATTATTATTATTATTATTATTATTATTATTATTATTATTATTATTATTATTATTATTATTATTATTAGCTAAGCTACAAACCTTGTTGGAAAAAGCAGGATACTGTAAGCTCAAGGGCTCCAACAGGGAAAAATACCCTTGTGAGGAGAGGAAACAAGGAAATAAATAAACTACAAGAGGAGTAATGAATATTTAAAATAAAATATTTAAGAACATTAAAATAAATCTTTCATATGTAAACTATAAAAGCTTGAAAAACAAGAGGTAGAAAAATAAGATAGAATAGTGTGCCTAAGTGTACCCTGAAGGCAAATGTACCCAAACAAGGGGCAGAGATAAATCCTTACCAAAGTATGCCCTTCCATGATGATGGCTAACCCTCGAAGGCCAATTCACCAATCACTACCATGCCTCTAAAAACTCCTACAATATAAAGGCCCAACAAAGTCTTGGCGCTACTAATTGTACATCAAACATTCCTGATTCTTTGGGCTAACATAGGTCTAGCCTTTATGGTAGAGCATAGTCCCCCCCCCCCCCCAGGGGGTCTGCTACTTAGAAGTGTGAAGTGAGAATATCATCCAACGGCATTAGGAAAGCTCTAGGACATATTTGTTGCTGCTTGGTGTATGTTGTAGGAGTTTTGGGAGACATGGCATTCAGTTACAGTTCCTTTATTGCGTATAGTCTACCCTGGTACTTTTTGTTGGGTTATCCACATTTTTCAATCTGATATTTTTAATGTTCACTGCCTGGCATATGTACATTCAAATATATGTTATAGTTTTTCTATCTCCTCTCCTATATAAATCTCAGCTCTCATTATATCCATTATTTCTTTCATAGTAGGTCTAGCATATTTCATCTATCCTTCATCATAATCACATTTCTTGCACCTAATTTATCAATTGCTCACTTCCCTTCATCTTTTTAAATCCTACATTTTTATCATTTACTTTGGTTATCTCATGGTTGATTTACTTTATATATACTCGATTGGTATGCCTCATCAATTCTTCCATATCAGTTTCCTGCCTTTTACAAATGTAGGCCTACATCACAAATTCTCGCCAGGAGTCTTCATTAGGTTTCCTTATTTTATCTTAACTACCTCTTGCAGTAACAGTTTTCGTTCTGCTTTTAACATATTGAGATATAGAACGTATATTATTTGTATTCATATCTATTAGCTTATACCGATTTCATTTATTAGCAAAGGTTTCTCAATTATTCTTCTCGTGACTTCGTATTCATACCATCCAATTCCTTAATTTCGCCAGCTCTTTTTGAAACTTCTTCCCTTTCTATACGTTGAAAAAATACTACGAATGACCATGGTTTTATATATATTAATAATTATTTATAAAGGCACATATGTAAGTCCCCACTGTATTAAATATTTCACGTGTTTCATTCATTTCAGTTCACCTTTGCCCTTTTCAAGAACTTACTGTACAGTATATTTTAATTTGTGGGTACTAACTAGTCTGTGACGTCACGCCTCAGTTGCTATTTGTGCAGTGTAGTGTAAAGTGCGTTTTCTTTTTTTTTCCTTCGAAGCAACATGATATTGTTGGCGTCATGAAGTAAGTTACTTATTATTCTACTTTATTTAGATAAATGAGCATTCTGAAACAGGTGAAATGTGGGTTTCGTGTTGATTTTACTTATTAATTCTTATTTTGATATTGTTTTTTATATTGCTTCCAACTGGTTATCGTATTTCGCGCTTTTATAACTCCGTTGGTTGGGGCAGAATACTGGCTTTTTGTGTCACCCCTTTTAATTATAATGACTTAAAACATTAAATATCTAACCCTTGTTAAACTAATTGGGTATTATTGTACTTTATTATAGGGTAATGTAACCTTGGGAAAAAACTACTATTTTTTTTTTCTATAGATAAAGGTCCGTTCCCTGTACTGTACCATAATTGAAGGCTCCAAGTGGGAAGGCTCAAACCAAGTGTAGGTTATAATACTCACTGAAAATGTCATGGATAAATCACATCATAATCTGCTGAAAATATACTAATTCCATTGCACGCCATCAGTAACAATACTGCAAATATATATCAACATTGATAATGTAGCAAGAATAATTGCAGTGGTGTATTGTAACCTAACCTAACCTAGTAGGCTGTATCCTTATTCGACCGGAGGGGTTTAGCCCTGTAGACACATTCACCTAACCCAACCAAGCTTCACCCTCTCTGGACTACCTAACCTGATCTAGGCCTAGCCTAGATTGGTTTATGTATTCCTTTCTAAGATTTTGGGACATATTTCTCTTCAAGTAAATCTTGGTATTTACTGTAACACAAATTGAATAATGAGTTATGAATCATTGTAATAGATTACTTCTTAATGGGTATAGAGTAATTTGAGTTTGGAGTAATTACCGCCAGAAAGTTATTAGGTCCTTTGGCCAGATAGTACTACATTGAATCCCTCTTTATAGTTACAGCTCATTTTTCCTTTTGCCTATACATACAACCAATAGTCTGGCCTAATCGTTTCACATTCTTCTCTGTCCTCGTACTCCTGACAACACCGAGATTACCAAACTATTCTTCACTCAAGGGGTTAACTACTGCTCTGCAATTGTTCAGTGGCTACTTTCTTCTTGGTAAGGGTAGAAGAGACTGTAGCTATAATAAGCAGCTCTAATAGGAGGACACTCCAAAATTAAACCATTGTTCTCTAGTCTTGGGTAGTGCCATAGCCTCTGTACCATGGTCTTCCAATGAGGGTACACTCAGCACACTATTCTATCGTATTTATCTTCATGTTTATTGAAGTTTTGATAGTTAATATATGAAAGCTTTATTTTAGTGTTGTTACTGTTCTTATGATATATAATTTTGATTGTTTATTAATTCACTTGTTGTTTATTAATTTCTTTATTTCCTTCCCTCACTGGGCTATTTCCTGTGTTGGAGCCCTTGGGCTTATAACATGCTGCTCTTTCCACTAGGGTTGTAGCTTAGCTAGTAATAATAATAATAATAAGGATAATAATTTGTAGTAACGATAAACTTGCATATACTGTATGAAGGAGCTTGGGTTATTATATGATACAGTACTTTAATTTCTAGTGAAACTGAAATTCACTATAAGAAATGGATGAGTGTTGGCTGTTTTGGTATTTTCCTTATTATGACCAACTGGGGCTGGGTACGCAATGTGCATATCTATCAACTAAAATGTGAACGCCATTCCCTTTTCCAAGTTCATTATTTATTTTTGGGAGGCTGATGGTGGTTTACTGCAGATGCGTTGTTCGCATTAGCTTTTGGCAGTTCTGTTTTTCATGTGATGTAATCATTAAACTGACTTTTTGTACATACTAAGAGCTTCCGAATATGGACGAAACACTCTTCACCAAACGCAAGTACAGAAGAGGCCATATTTCGGAACAGGTGTGGTTATTCGGTGGCATTGAAGGTGTCGGTAAATGTCGCTTCGTTGTTCCATGGTCGACTGCACTGCCTGCCAGGGTCAATTATTTGTTCAGACCTTTGGGTTGCTTATTGTGACCTGCATTTGCTTGGGTACAGACACCTGAAACTGAATCACTTGGTAGAGTCTGTGCCCTCTGAGAACTGTGATATCCAAACTCGTAACATCAAACTTTTGTTGAGAGACGTCAAAGAGTGGATCAAGAGGCCTGGGATACTCTTAAATTATTTTTATCAATACCTTGCTAGGTATTTACTCATAAAATGTCACCAAGTCCATACTGATACTTTACTGCACACTTTATGCCAGGTATCTAGGCTCTACCCTCCTCTGAGTCATCGGGCAGCTGCACAACCTAAAGAACCATATGTCAATGACCCTAAGCCCCTACTCAGCTCCTTCGAACAGCAAAATCAGGCAGTGTTTTAAAGGTAAGGGCACAGCATCTTAGGGGGATTGCAAGGGAATAAGAACAGGGTGTCCTAAGTTAGGTTAGGTGGCAAGCCTTAGGTTAAGTCATATTCCTAAGTTTGTTTCCCTGGTGAAAAAGGGTTTTTCGAAATTGAGGGAAAGGTGATTGGCTTAAGAAAGTTACCTGACAATGAAGAAGGTGGTAATTGATCATTTATATGATAATTGCAAATGGCAGCCAGCTTATAATGCTAAGGGTAAAGGAGAAAATGAGAATTATTTTATGAAAAACTTTGCAACAAAAGTCACATATTAGTAAATGGTTCTGTAAGAAGAGCAATAGGAGGATATGAATGTGTTTCGTCGTGGAGCCTATATGGGTATGTTGGTGTTAACATTTACCGGGTTTAGCCCTTGTAAGCTTAGAAAGTTTTGTCCTTGCCTAAGCACTTCTTGTAATTACGCCAGCAATTGTGTATCTGAAGAGAATATTGGGAAAACTGGCTAATGAATAATAACATCTGGTGTACTGTACTTAAAGAAAAAAGTGGTAAAGTTCTAAATAGTTAAAAACAATAGTTATTAATTTTGTAACTGAACACCAGTCAAGCTACCACGGGTGCTTGAATTTTAGTGCATACGTGATAATCAACCATCACCTCACAATAATATCAGTCTCCATACTACAGTGCTCTTTTGTTTTTATTGTTAAATACTTCAGCAATTATGCATGTGCCTCCTCATAATTCCTAGGGAGAAGTCAACATAACGTGCAGCACCTGAAAATTTCTTATGATGAATTCAGAGTTTGTGAGAAATTAGTATTAGCTCCTACTCATATGCAGACCTTTCTTTCTTTAAAATAGGGAATGTATTATATGGAGCTGGAACCGCTGGTGAAGTCATTAATGGGGTAGTTAATGACAGGTGGCGAGCTCTGGCAAGTAGGCCAGCCCATTCTCTTGTCAAAGACTTTAACTCTTCTCTTTAGCTGCAATTATTACAGTTATATTGTACTATTGCATCCTATCCAGGCTATTTAAAAAAAAAATTCTCATAGTTTTAGTTTGAATGGTTGATATTGACTTCATTACAATGATGAAATGAAGAAGGAATGCGAGTGAATAATGGACTCTGCATCAATTTATGGCTAAGCCAGATATAGATCCACTCACTCGAAGTCATAGGGGTATAATTTTTCTGCAATCATCCCCACATGCCGAGGGTAGATTGTGGTCTTCTGTTAAAGACAGGTATATTCACCAAGGAACGGGAAGGCTAAGTCTTCACCAGTGTCATTCTTGGCAACGCCCATGACAATGCTGTAGAGACTTTAGTTCTTGGTTCTCCTCATTGAGTTTGTTATTCACTGAAGCTTCTGGGTACTGTATATCTCTGGCTTGGTCCCGGGTAGAATACTTCATGAGCAGGGAGAACTCGTTGTATTGGGGAGTTTTTCTAAGGTTGGTGAAATGGGAAGTGATCACCACACTCCAATGTGTGTTGGAATCTCTTCCTTTTAAAATGATCTAAGGAAGGCTGAGACCATGGTCTTGGTGGTTGGCTCAACCATCCTTTTAGCCAGGCTAACCCGTGATACGCAGCCGTAAGCGCCCTGCATGGTGTTGTACTTCTCTTTCCGTTGGCCATGTGTTGGAGGAGGTGGGGCGCCCTCCTTCCCCTTTTCAACCGTGACAAATGAATGATACTTCTATCTCTGTTTTGGATATTTTGGTATCCTGAATTGAGAAAATGGTACCTCTCGATGACATCATTGCACATTTGTGCTTGGCCAGCGGCCACAAGTTAGTTGCTGAGGTGACAAGGTCCCGTGCTCATGGCTTACTCTTCACCACGAGCAACTGAGAGAATGGCGCTTTATACCTCTTCTCCTCTAGTTTGAAAGGTGCCAGAGATTTTCCAATTCCTGAGGACAACCATCCTAGTCCTTCATCAACTCCCAATGACAGTACATTTTTGGCCCCTTTGAGACAGAATAATCATTTTTGGTAAGGAGAGTAGGTTGCTTGAACAAACTGCCTGTGTGGCTTTTGTAAGAGTGGGTTCTCAGACCACCGAGCTTTTGAATTCACTGTAGTCTAGCCTCTCGGGTAAGATCCTGCCTCCCGTACTCTCACGACAAAGGAAATTAAATTTTCCTTTGCGTGGTAGCTTGTCTCCTCCTTATAAACTGACTGCTAAGCTCAATTGAAAGATTCACCTTATCAATAAATGAAACCTTGAATGCACACCTCTACAGAACATGTTCTACTCAGAATTATGAAATTACATTTTTTTTTTTTGCAATCTATTGAGTCATTTAGAATTGAACTGTATTTTGAATTTGTAAATCACATGTTAGCAGATATCATGTAATATTTCAGTTTTTAGCTGACGGCTGTATCGTATGGCTTGTCACATTAGGAAAGGGTTTGTAGATGTTAAAAGTTTCTGGGCAACTTTTCCTTTTTCCTGCCTTTGATTTCTAGAACTAGGCCTATGCTATGCTGAACAAATGGTAATACCACGATGACAGACAAAATCAGGGGGTGGGGGGATGTTTTGAAATAAAGTCAACATTTTTACTTCTTTCATTTCAGCATGAATAGGGGACCTTTGATAAAAAAGGAAGAAATTGAATTTTCAGTAATGTAGATTCTTGTTACGTTTGTTGGAGAGAAGGATTTACAATGATGATTTTTTATGAGAAATGAGATCTTTGGAGTATTTTATTAATGCATTTCAAATCTTTGATCATTTCAAATGAATAGGCCTAACATTGACGGAGGGGATATTTAATTATGCTTTACTCTTTTTCTATCATTGGAGAGGTTGAGGTTGCATCTATTTTTAGAACTTTCTTTGTACGCTATCAGAACAATAGTAGTAGTAGCCATATTTCCCGCGAACGTCAGTAAATTTAAGGCGGGTTTACACGGCTTATCGGTTCGATAGAAAAGTGTTTGAAGTGATGTTCGAACGTGTGAACGGAGTATTCGGTTGTCGAACACGTTCGTCGAACGGTTCGCTGAAAGTCTGCTCTCGCCTGACTTTTGTGGGCGGGGCTTTATTGTCCACAACCCTTATGCATTTGTGGCTGACTCCACCTCTTCGAACCGTTCGACAAGCAGGTTCGTCAACCGGGTTCGATGAAACGTTCGACCGTGTTAACCCCGCTTTACACTTCACAGTAAATTACACAATTGAGGTTAGGCCTATATGATATCCGTCCACATGTAATTTACTAGATAAAGATACCATAATATTATTTGCTCAATACTTAGCTTTTATAAATATAGTTAATAGATAAGCATTTCTCCTGGATAGCCTCTATGTCCCAAGCTACTCCGACTCCAAATCGGGGAAAATTTTTTAATGATAAACTGTTATATTAAACATTCACCTTACTGGCAAATGAAGCATTAAAATGTATATCTCGTTAGAATATTTTCTACTCGGAATTACTTTTTCTTTCGTTTGTAGAAATATATGCATATATTTATGTTACGATCTGTGTGTGTGTTTATATACATACACACACACACACACACATATATATATATATATATATTTATATATATATATGTGTGTGTGTATAGTATTTATGTATTATTTATGCGTGTTTCTATGTATGTATATGTGTGTATATACAGTATTCATATATTATGTATGCAGTTATATATGTATATAAATACACACATAAGATATATATTTATTCTTACAGTATGTAATATATACAGTATGTGTGTATGTATGTGTATATATGGCATATAAGTATGTATTATATTATATTTATATACGTACACACATACGTGTATATATATATATATATATATATATATATATATATATATATATATATATATAGTATATATATATATATA